>NC_026148.1:1920911-2035417 GCF_000512975.1 Sesamum indicum | reverse complement strand
CCCCCCCCCCCCCCCCCCCCCCCCCCCAAAAAAAAAAAAAAAAGGAAAAAGGAAAAAAAAATGACAAGGGGAAAAAAGGAAATTTTTATGCTCTCAAATTAGAGTTTTGGATCTATTTGAGGTGGCTGTTTAGTGTGTATGGTGATTGGTTGGATGGTTGGAATTCTATTAAGATGCTTTTTCTTGGGGATAAAGGGTGAGTGGAAATGTAAGTATGTCAAGTTCCTTCACTACTGGTCACCAATTGTATTGATTTGCCAACATATCATGATAGTATCATCAATGTAAAACCTGAAACTTGTGTTCCTTTTCATTTGGGAAACAAAATAAATTAACGACGGTTATCAAGTAGGACTCTGGTTATTACTGATGGAGAACTTGCTGATTTAGGAGAATCGCTTTAACATAGTCGTCAATGAACTTGATCTATGTCTTTGTGTTTGTCCCTAGAAGAGTGTACAGGGCACATGCTTAGGAGTGATGTGCAGGTTGGCACAAGCTTAGTGCCCTACAAGGCCTTCCACACTGGCCTTCAACCAGCCATGTGCCTTTGTGCATCTGGGTCTTTTCGAAAGGCACAGGGCAACTTAAAGCACTCTTGCTGAAGAGAAAGTCAATTTAGAATGTAAACAGGCTTTCATCTTCTTCTTTTTCTGCAAATTACTTGTGTTTTAGAATCCATCTGAGTCATTATTTCTTGTAACTGTTGAAGCCTTATTCTTAAACTACTTTATGCTGTCTTTCCTGCCATGCTAAATATTGGGAAAGTGCCTTATTCTAAGGACCTCTTTTGGTTCTATGTAATACAATTAGGGCATGCCACATGTAAGAGCAGTTACACAGTTTCATTTATGATGCCTTAAAATAGAACTTTTATTGAAGTTAACTTCGTCATTTCTTTATTTCCATTTTTCTTGATTGAAGAATGAACTTATAGTAGAACTGAGATCAGAATGATGGGGGAAACTAAGTCATCATAAACACTAGGATAAAGGACAACTTTTGGCTAATTTCTACAGAAATGGAAAGGTAACTTTATGCAAACCTATTGCCTTGCAACAAAGGGAGCCAACTTATGGTTAGTTTTTTTCCCAAGTGTAGCTATTAGTGAAGTAGTGATCGCCAAATGATAGTTGCATTCAGTTGGACCCAAATACACTAAAGTCCCAACAAAAGTAACTAATTTATATCTAATAGTCTTTGGTCCCTGGGACACTGGCAAACCCATCAAGAAGATTGTTTTTGTTGAAATTTTTAGGTTTTAATTGGTTGAGTTTCCTTTCTATATGTTAAATTTTCCGCAAAGTGGGTTGTGGTGTTATCTTTAATTTTTCTTTATGTTTATTGCTTTATAGTTGTTGAACAGTATTGGTGGTTGATATATGATGCAAATATGCACACACCTTACTTTGATCAAGCACTGATTGTTTCTGCCTTGCTCCTTACACCCAGGACAGCTTTGTGCCTCAGTCACCTAGGGCCCTTGACAGCTATCATTTATAGCTTCCTTGAAATAGTTGGCCGTCTTACATTTGTAATATATTTTTATGATCAATAATTTGGAGAAACAGTTCCTCTATATATGTTTTGCGATGTTGTATTAAACCTTTCAGTACTTTGTCATGAGCATGATTCGTGAGTGGATATTTGGTTTTCTTCATTGCATGTGCGTCGGTTCTAAAATTCCCTGTTTGAAATTGAGGATTCTCCAGGGGCGCATTCCTTGAGGATGCTATGCTGGTTTCTTGTGGGCATTCATTTGGTGGTCTTATGCTGAGGAAGGTAATTGAAATGGTAAGTGGGCCCAATTGTCCATCATGTCGCTTGAGTTTGGAAGTTTACATTCATGGCCTGAATACAAGCATAACTGTGAAGTCTTACAGCTTATGACTAAATACTGACATGTCTGCTGGCTGAATTCATCAAACTGAGCTCATCTCTCAGCAGTAGTATATAGGTGGCCTCGCAAGACTGCCCCTTGCATGTAACTAATGTCACACGCAATGCTCTGAGGTCGAATACTCTTCTAGTTTCATAGAGCTGGAGGCTCAACTATCTTGCCTTATTTTCTGGAAAGAAACCCAATGCTAAAGCAATTACTTCTCATTTACTTCAGGGGGAGGCCATAATCCAATCGAACATCTGAATACATGTATAGCTCCGCATGCAAAAATCATGGAAATTATGCGCTAAACATCTGACCCTTCCTACGAACTGTCGTTTTCTTTAGGCTTTCTGAACCGAGTCATTGTGTGTGAGAATTGCTGATGAAAGATGCATTTCTTTGTACGAAGATTGCTTTTAGAGGATAACATTTTACACCTTCAAAGTTTTGGTATTTGAGGCTTGACTTATTAAACCAATAATTTCACTTATCTACCAACTTTTGGACAATGGAACCCTTTAAGTGTTTGGCTTGTACTTATGAGAATTTAATGTAATTTAATAATTATTTGCTCTGCAGTCCATCTATATTAGAAAAAGAAAGACTTGTAATTTTGACGCTTTGCCATTGCAGTCCAAATGCACACTCTGCAATTCAGAAATTGAGGCTGGGTCTATGATCCCTAATCACGGTAATACATGGTCATTTCTGTCTTCCCCCTCACCCGTGGCACACACAAACACTGTCTTTCATGTCCACTGATTCTCTATCTTTAGCATCTATATCTTCTTTGTGCTCATGGTGGTAATCTCTTGCTGATACATACAGCTCTGAGAGCTGCAGCTCTTGCAGTGAAGCAAGAGGATGATCGCAGACTATTTCATAATGTAGCTCTCCGGAAACGCAGGAAGGAAGCAAGTGAGCAAAGGGTAAGCTTTTGTTGCTTGCCTGCTTGTAATAACTAGTCTTTGGAACTGGTACCACTTATGATGGAAGTTAACCAAAATACCCCCAATTCGTGTATTCTAGTTGAAGCATGGAGTATGTGGATCTGTGTTGTGAGAACAGATAAATCTTCTACTTTTATGTTTAGTTTATTATATATTCCTTCCCTCTAGAATTATGTTTGGTTTATTATATATATACCTTTCCTCTAAACAAGCTAGTATCAACTCCTCTCTTTCATAATTACAAAAACCTTCTAGCGAAGGCATTAAAAATCCAAATGGAAGTTTCACTGACCATATTGCTCTACTGGAAAAAAAAATAGGAAAATGGTCAAATTGTTAAATTATTAAATGACTGTTGTGCCCCTAGATGTCCTGGAAATATCTATAACTAGAATGAGGGGTATTTGTAATGTTTCTATGATTGGAGTGCTGTTTTTGTATGGTAATTAAATTTCATTTAAAACTTCAAAGTTTTCTGAATATAGATAATACATCTGTCACCAATTGTATTTTGTGTTTGGCTCTTGAATTGGGCTCATGGGGTTAAGGCTGAATCCTCCTCATTTACTGTTGCCTCTCCCTCCCTCATCATCCCTATTTGAATCCTCCTCGTTTACTATCGCCTCTCCCTCCCTCAGCATCCCTATTTGCCAATTGCCACGCTCTAGAAGAGAATATATGTAATGGCTGGAAACAGAAACAGAAAGAGGAGATATGAATTAGAAAACAAAAAGTGAGAGGAAGATAACAGGACAAAGAGAATTTTTAAATGTTTTATATAAATTTAAATAAAGTACTTTTTTCTGAATTAGATATATGAACTATTTTCTAAATCAGACCAGTCAATAATTTTGTGTCAATGTATTCTACATTTTTCGTGATTTAGACATTTTCTTGGCTCACAATATATTTTAAAAGTATTGTCAAATTATGATAAGCATGGATTCCTATGTTTAATAGAGACAGGCAAAATAAATCTATAGAGGAACTTTCTGGAAAAGGAAACTTTAAGATCCAGTAGTTTATTACATTCTGCACCCTGTTAATTTTCATAGTTCATATTTAAATTCTAGATTAGTAGAAGTGCTTGATCAAGCCTTTTGTTTTTGACAAAATTAGTAGAGGCTATTTTCCATATCTGCGATGACAGACAACTACCAGCGGCTAATTTCTTGACCTTAAATGGCCGGATGCAATGGCTAATTGGCTATGTTTCTCGCACACTTCGCTACACTTTGGCCCCTTTATGTATACATCTACAGGCCTTCTGTGATTCAAATCTTACCAAGTATGGTTATTTAGTAAAATATAATGCTGAAATTAAGTTAGGGGTAAGTTAAGAAATTCACTAATTCTTTCTTGCTGAGGGCAGTATATTTTGTCCAAAACTATGGCTCTCGAGGGAAGGCCAAGAATGGTATCTTCATAATTACAAAAGGAGGGGAGTCTTGTAATGTGACAATCTTAAAGGGGAGTAGACACAATTAAAATCTTTTTTTATTTTCTTATTACAGGTAGTGTTGACATATCTTTTAGATGCCACTTTCATTATATAACTCTAGTAGCTTGCTCGATGAATGGGCCGATGCAATACATGGTTGATATTGTTAAATGATCATTGGTAGAAGTTCCAGAAACCGTGATTTATGTGTTCATGTCCGCCTGTGATCTGAGGAGGTTTCCTTGGGAGATTCCCTTTTGTTATTATAGAAACTTGCGAGAAGCTTCTTTTGTATCTTTATAGGGCTACACCACATATCTTGATGTGTCTTTATTGGTTTTAGTATAATTGAGCTCCCACCCCACTCCTTAATGCCCACAAATGAAACATGAACAAAATAGAAAGCAAAATGTTCATGATTGCATATTTAATGCTCTTTTGTCCAACTCTTCAGGAAAATGGTGATCTCACTCCAGAAAATGGGTCACATAAAGGTGTACAATTTCCTTTCTCAGTTAATGAGAAGGTTATTATCAAGGTAAATTACTCCCATCCTGCTTGCCATGATTTTTCTCACATGCAAACGTGTTTTGAAGGAAACAAACCATGCAGGGAAACAGGCGGACGCCTGATAAGTTTGTTGGCAAGGAAGCAGTGATTACATCACAGTGTCTGAATGGCTGGTTAGTTACATAATCATAGCAGGGACTAATGAGATTGACTTGAATTTCATTTAGAAGCTTAGAAATATGTGCTTGCAAGTATTTGGCAAGGACCTATTCACTTGCATAAAGTGTTACTGATTCATTGGATGTTATATGCTCATATGCTGCTCTTTCATGCAGGTATTTGCTTAAGATTATTGAAAGTGGCGAAAATGTGCGGTTACAATACCGTTCTTTGAGAAAAATTCCAACTTCCCATGATTTGGAGGATAGGTGTGTAGCTCAACCAGTTCAGAATAGCAGCCGATAGGCTTACACTTGATTTTGGGGATATAACTTGTCGAAATGTACCCCGATACTCTGCTCGAGGTAGGAAGATACCATACACGGCCATTATTTGATTGAATGTTGGTAGCATAGAATTAGGGATAGAAAAGGGAAAAGGCTTTTAGTATGGGGTAGTTCTATGTATCTATTTTCTTTTTTGCCTTCTTAAAGAGGGAAAGGGAAGAGTCAAGTCCACCTCTTAGTGGAAAAATGATCACATAAAATGAATACTGGTGCGGAAGATTGGTGAAAACATATGTTCTGTGTTTGATGTAAATGAGAGCATGTCTTTTGAATTTCGATCTTTGTAGCTCTTTGTTTTTCTGTTTTTGGGGTGAAAATATAGTAATAACCTGCGCAATTTTCATATTTCCTTAGCAAATGGCCTTGAAATTTTCAATTCTAACCTCCATCCCAACTCTGATTTCTGTACCTCACTGTGCAGTCATACACACATCACAAACACCACAACCACCATTTCGCACAGAAAACCATTTTCATCCTTGTTTGCAAATTGAGAACGCCTAGATCAAGACCCTTTGCCTATCCATTTCCTGTTATCCATCTGAGGGCTGGTCATCAAATTAAAAACCCAAAATTATATAAGAACTTTTTAACTTGTCGGCCAATCTTTATTGGCAATTGAATTATGTACACGTCCTTGCACCAGCCGTATTTCAAGCGTGCTGTCAGGTTCCCAGCAAGAGAGAGAAAAGGTGTTGAGAAGAATGTAGAAGAAGTGGCTGTTAGACAACAATGGAGTCTGGCGAGGAGCACAAGAACAAACCCAGAAATTGTGGGGGAGGAAAATTTAGTCATGACGGGCGATTTTCTAATTTTCTGTTTGGGCCTGGTCTAGGCTACTTCCACTATAACATCCCTACACCCTTCAAGAAGGGCCTCGTCCACAAAGCCTGAGTTGGAGGTTTCTACAAAATCATCAAGAAATTATCAAGTAGCCTCTGTTTCATCCTGTCCAGCCCAATGAACCAAAATGTTATGTCGGGAACCGTCTGACGAAGAAGGTATGAGGCGGCGATCAAGAATCTGGATTGGAGCAACAGGGAGATTCACACCCAAGGGTGCGGTGTGTCGGGGGACAAACTTGGTTGCAAGGAGAGCCATAACATGGTTTCAGCAGGTAGACATGAAAGACTGAATGAATGTGCGTTGCCGGTGGTAGCTCATGCTCACAAAGCCACTTTCCCAATTTGACGTAGAATGCGGAATGGCCCAAACTAGTGAGTATTGAGCTTCTGTGAAGAACGTGGTTGCACCAAAACCTGGCGTGGTTGGAGTTTAAGAAAAACCCAATCCCCTTCAAGAAACTTCTTGTCAAGCCTCTTGGAGTTAATTTGTTGGGACATACTTTGGTGCACCCTCTGTAAATTAGTTTTAAGTCGCTGCAAAATGGTTTGCCGTTAGGTGAAGGTGGAATCAAGGACTCCAATTTTGAGCTACCTGGTGAATAACCCGATCAAGGTAGGTGGTTTCCGTCCATAAAGGGCCTTAAATGGGGACATGTAGATGGTGTTGGAAGTGTTATACCAAAACTCAGCTAGGGGCAAGAGTGAGTCCATTTCTGCGGCTGAGCACTGACGAAGCACCAGAAGTACGTCTCAAGACACCGATTGAGCACTTTTGTTTGGCCGTCCGTTTGCGGGTGGTAGGATCTGCTGTAGTTCAAAATCGTACCCGACAATTGCTCTTGCGAAAATCGACTAACGAAGGAGCAATTGCTAATAATTGTTTACGGGGCTCCGTGAAGTCGATAACTAGTGAATAAAAAAATTGTAGCCAAGGTAGTGGAAGTCAAATGTGTGGGAAGAGCAGTGAAATGAGCGATTTTACTCAAGCGGTCAACAACCCAAATGGTAGTCTCATTAGCCCATGGTGGAACCTCCCATACTTGGTGGAATATTGACAACGGCTGCAGAAGGCCATACGGAGCCTATGGGGTGCATTTGTTGTGTTGACAGACCGTGCACTCTTTCACAAATTTCTTAACATCCGCAAGCATACCAGGCCAATAAAAGGATCCGGATAAACTGTTAAGTGTGGCCTTAGTCCTGGAATGTCCTCCAACAGGGGGTTAGTGAAACTCAGTCAAAAGTGAGGGTGCAATACCTGAGCTTAGAGGAATGAATAATCTATATTGGTGGTATAAGAGTCCACCCTTCTCTGAGAAGAATTGTTGCATTATGGTCTATGTTCGAAATTTCCAAAGCAGTTCAGGGCCGTTAGCAGTATTAGAGAAGAAATGCTATAACGATCAAGCACGGAGGCTGTGGGGAAGTTGACCGAGGCGAGAAACTTGGGAGTAGCCTCCGGTAGGAGAGACAGCACATCGGGGATGACATTTCCGTCCCCGGTTTGAAGTAGATTTTGAAACTATACCCCAACAGTTTAGTCAACCAATTTTGTTGCTCCGACTTTGTATTGTTTGCTTGAGAAGCTCCTTAAGACTTTTGTGGTCCGTGAATATGCAGAAGGTGTTTCCCGACAAGTATTATCGTCATTTCTTTATGGCCTCCATGATAGCAAATAATTCCCTAACAAAGGTAGAGGAAGCTTGAACCTGAGGACACATATTTTTGCTGTAAAAGGTGATAGGGTGACACTGTTAATATAAAACAACACCAACAACAATATTAGATGCACCTGTTGTAAGGTCAAAAGGGAGAGAGAAGCTTGGAAGAGTGAGAACAGGGGGTGAAGTCAATGTCGCCTTGAGTGACTGAAACGCGTGCATGGCTGCATCGGTCCATGCAAAGGTGCTGGGTTTTAGCAAGTCAATCGATGGCCCTGCAATGCTGGAGGAGTGACGCACAGATTGTCGATAGAAACCGGTGAGCCCAAGGAATGCCCGAAGGTCCATCAAGGAGTTCGGAACAGGCCAGCCATGTATGACTTGAACTTTTGACGGATCAGGCTCAACACCCTGCTCGAAGACAATGTGGCCGAGATACTCCACTGTTTGGACACCAAATTGGCATTTGGAGAGTTTAGCAAAAAACTGGTGAGTCACTAGAGTGTGTTAAACGAGCTTGACATGATGTAGATGATCCCTCCAAGTGGGGCTGTAAATGAGTATATCGTAAAAGAAGACAAGTAAAAATCGAGAAGGAACGACCTCAAGAGATCATTCATCTTAGCTTGAAAGTGGACGGCACATTGGTGAGGCTGAAAGGCAACTGAAGGAACTCAAAATGCCCGTCGATAGTGTGAAAAGCTGCCTTCTGGACGTCTTTCTTTGCCATCAGAATCGGATGGTAACCGGAAAGGTTGTCTATTTTCAAAAAATAAGAAGTGCCATACAATTCATCTAGAAGTTCATCCAGTATTGTATTTGGAAATTGATCGCGAATGGTGACGGCATTGAGGGCGCGATAGTCAATGCAAAAACGCCATGTACCATCCTTTTTCTTGACGAGAAGTACTGAGGAATACAATGGGATGATTTTCAGCAAAAAAGGCCATTGTGGAGCATTGCAGAGATGAGTTGGGCCATGGTTTCTTTTTGATAATGGGGGTATCGATAAGGCAGAATATTAAATGGAGCTAAGTGAGGTTGTAAGTGAATAAGGTGGTTACGTGCCCAAGGGGCCGGTAGGGAGGAAGTGTGGGTGGAAACAGGGGCATTTTCCTATAAGATGAGTAAGAGGTTAGAGGGTCAGTCAGTAAGGTGGGCTAGATAATGGATTGAGAGAGTTAGACAGTCTAGGGGGCCAAAAAAATGGTAAAGGTTGAAATTACGACATTTGTAGCAACCAGGAGACAAAGTTGATGAAGGGAGGCATGTTTGACAATTGGGGAGGATATACAGGTAAGGGTAACGAGAGTGTTTTGGTGGTAAAAATGTATGGAAGGCACGGAAGAAGCCAGAAAGAAATGGCCCCAAAATTTGAAGCCATGGCACCCCAAGGACAAGGATGGCGCCACGAATAGGGAGCATTTATAGAGGGACTGTAAATGTAGGATTCTATAGCGTTAATGGAGTTGTAGGTCAAAACTCCAAAAAGCGGCGATGTCACCATTTCCCACCATGACAACAAAGGGGGAGAGAAGCTGAACTGATAAGTGGAGGTGCTGGATGATGCTCGGCTGAATAATGTTATGAGAACCAACATTGTCCACGAGGACGACGATGGAGAGGCCTTCGATGGAGCCGCGCAAGCAAAGGGTGCTTGGTGAAGGGCTTCCAAACCAAGAATCAAGTGGAGAGGTGGAAATGTTTCGAAGGAGAGGAGTAAGCAGCAGGAAGAAGCAGAGTTGGTATGAGGGGTGGAAAAGTGGCATCATAGGAGGAAAATTCGCCAAAAGAGTTAGCAACAAACTCATTATCAAGTTGCTCATCATTAGATGGTAAGAGTAGAAATCGAAAGAATCTGTATGACCATGAACACAGCGAAAGCGTAAAATAAAAGAATTTTAAATCGATTTCAAAGGCGTGTTCTCTTTGAAGTATCAGGCATTCGGTATTTTCAATATATATTTTTAATTAGTAAAACATAAGCCATTAATTCTTTTTTTTTTATAGATTTAAAATTCAAGGGGTAAAATTAATTTACTAGATCTAACAGTTCTGATATAATTAATACAGGTCTAATGGTTATTAAAATAAGAAATAATATATAAAGTAAGGGTATAGCGGTCATTTTGCAAAAAAAGTTAACGCCGTTAGTTAGATTTAATGGAAATGGGTGATTGTTACGTTAAAGAAACAAAGAAGGGTTTTTGGCCTACTTTTAAAACAGAAGGGGTTTTTATGGATTTTTTAAAATACAGGGGGATTTTATGCATTTTAGCTCTGATGGGTGTCGAATCCACCAAAAATATTTTCTTACAAAAACTTGTGAAAGTAATGAGTAGGATCGAATCCACAAAGATTGATTTTAAATTAATTCCTTCAAATAAAAATAATAATAAAAGATGGGGGGGGGGGATTTTGTTTAAAATCTAAATCTAAAACTAAATAGAAGAAAACACTTAAAGAGAAAATATGAGAAAGACAACTTAATTTCACGATTGATCATGGATGCAAGGATGACCATAGTTCATGATAGGTAAATTGGTTATGGTCATTGGTACGACCTAACAACCTCACATTAATTTATCTTATAGATAGTTAAGAAGCATCTGTTGACTAAACCCCTAATCAGTAAACAACCTTGAGAATGTTCTCAAAATTTAATTTACCAACAATATTAAGAACTAGAAAGGCCCAATTTTAACCAATAAATTCGTATGAAAATGTATTTAAGTTAGATTGTGCATTCCCACAACATAATTGAAAACTTGTTTATAATCAATTATGCGATGTTACCACTAGTTACTGAACTAAACAAACAATTAAAGATTTGCAATTCAATTGGCTACGCAAATATTTTGATAATGAATAACGGTACCTATCATTCATAAATCAGATTATTTGTAATAAAAGCACAGAGAACAACACAGATACTAATATGAATGAAAGTAGAAAGCATAAATTAGATCTCACAACTCATTAAAATTAAGCATTACTAAGTCTTTGACCGAAATTAAAAGAACTAGCCTAGCATGCTAATGAGAGAACAAATAGAAAAAGAGAAAATATTATAAAAAAGCGGTATATCTCCCAAGAATGAGAGATCAAAAGATCCAACGATGTCACTATGGTGAATTGCATCACTTATTTATATACTATTAGTTACCTAATTCGACTAGGACTAAAAAAAGTAAATTGCTAATAAGACTAAAACACTAAAGGAATTAATACTATATTCCCAAAGACATTCCTTCAACAAAAGTGATTTCCCAAAGTGGTTTTCACAAGATGATTTTCATCAACAATTAAGCACAGAAAACAAGTGGACTATGTTCTCATATCTCCCAATCTCTCAAGTGTTTTTGGTTGAGTGTTTCATTCAAATGCTTGCTATGAAAGTGCTTCACCATAGGCTCAATTATACACCAAAATCTTCACCACTTATAAATATGCACACACTTGAATCAAGAGGTCTTATATTTTGGTTGTAATGGGCTTTGATTTGGGGATATGAAGAATTAGGAAAAATGAGGTAAAAATCCAAGGAACTAAATCAGAACACCAAGTAATAGATGTAAGAATCAAACTTCTCAAAATATATTTATCTCATGCTCTAATTCCATGCCCCACTTTCCACAATTTGAGCTATGCCTTTCTTTTAGAGAGAGAATAATCTTTTTCTTGCCTTCCTCGACTTTTTTTCCTTTGTTTTTTTTCCCGAAGGCATTTTGTCTTTCTTCTCTCTCTCTCTCTCTCTTTTCAATGGCATTTTTTATTTTCTTTAGCCATGTTTTTCTCTCTTTCATTGTCTATTTTATAATAAGGCATAGAACAAGATCATCACATGACATGTTAGCTCATAAACTTTCTTGGCACAAAAGATAATCACAAGATGAGATTTCCCCACACTTAATGTCAAAATTCATACTTATAATATACTTTTATTTCCTTAATGCTCTAGTAGTCTTGAAAGTGCCAATCAAGGGTAATAAAAGGGCGGTAGAAATTGTTCATAACAAGGAATTAAGGCTTATAAGGCTCAAATGGGCTTACTAAAAGGGAATTGCATGTGGGTGGTCTTTTAAACCAAAGGAGTTTTTATGCTAGTGCCTTTATCATTTCCAAGTGTATGCATAAAGATGTGGTCTTAACATGGTTCAGAGTAAATTCTAGGAAGACATAATCATGAAGTATAATCTCTCAAGAGAAGAAAAATTGTAGAATATCACGAGTGTATAGGCTCAAAATTTCTCTCTTGGTAGTTTATGTCCACCAATTTTCCACATTCAGTTTTCAAGTCAAATCATCATTTTGCAAAAACAAGCTCTTAGTAATAAGTTGTCTAAAATTATTAGATGCACACTCCTGTCACACATCACCAAATTATCGCTTGATTAGACTATGTCTTTGATCATTAAGCTAGCACGAGGACAAATTCCAAAAAATTGGGCACTAATCAACAATCATGGAAGGGGTAGCAAACATCAATAAAAAACAAATCATTCTTCAAGAAAACAATGTTCTAACAATTATTCCATCGAGAATCAAATTTCTATACAAAGCATCAATTCTCTCTCCCCCCACTTAAATCCACATTCTCCCAAGTGTGGCTAACATGCATTTCTAGGACGATAAAATAAATGAAAAAGAAAAAGAGAAAGAGAAAGAGAACGTTCCTTAGTGATTCGAGGGTAGGTGGTTGAACTGCGGGAGCTTGAAAATTTGGAGACCGAGAGTGAGAGGATTTGAGAAGAAGACCCAACAGATTTAGTTCTTTTGTGGCTGCTCATAAGCAACAGCGGTGAAACTGGAGCAAGGTTGCATCAGAGGAGGCGGTGGAGCAGCGTGGGTTGAAGAGGGGTCTTTGGTGTTGCTGCAAAAGTGTGAGGATGAGGAAGGAATTGGGGATTTAGGGTTTTATCAAGTTTTTTTTGAATTTTGATTTTTCATTGTTTCTAATAAATAATGGAAATAATAAATGCTTGGGTTGCCTCTCAAGAAGCGCCTCTCTTTAATGTCTTTGGCTAGACATTGTTGTGCCTCAATTTAAGTGAGTTGGACACTCTAAATCCAATTCTTCTATGAAATGCACATGGTGATAGTGTGGATTTAGGAAAACTTGGTGGTCCATATTAGAATAGTTGACCAAAAAAAAGTTAATTGGATTAGCAATTTTGGGAGCCATTTAACAATCTTTATGAACGTGATATTATCTTGATGAATGTAGTAAGCATTCATCTATGGCACCATGTGTTTCTTGTGCTTACTATTTATGTTGAACTGTGTTTGAACGTCACAACAAATGCCTACAGACCAATTGAATAACCCATGTAGTTGGGCTGCGCATTGGATGGAAGCTATGAAACCAATTTTTGAGGGTTAGTTTGAAATGTTTCAAGTCGAGGACCTCGGGACTGGGCATCAAGAGTCCTATACAGACTTGCACTAAGTATTGCATTCATTGGATGAGTGCCGTGTTTCATCAGCGACAGACATGGGATGTTTATGTAATTTTAGTGAATTAGTTGACAAGGTTGTTAACTGTTTGAACTAATTCACGAGAATAGTCATATGGAAGCTTTGGAGGCATAGTCGGTATGACTTGAATTCTCGGCTCTGACAATATAGGATTAGACCTAGGACTTGAGGAATCATGGCAGTCGCATGCATATGATGGCTATATCTTGAATCTGGCTAGAGATGACTGTGTTGTTGATGTAATCATTATAAGCTTGCAGTGTAGTCGGAGTATGTAGTGAAGATAGTGGTTTTCAAGATAGAATTCATCCCCTATTATTATATGATGGATATATCTCTTATGCGCTCTTAGATGATTTATATTCTCTAAGTCTATTGCCATAGCAATTGCTCGAATAGAAAATGATTTCCTTTGTCGATCAATAGAGTAAACGCATCTCAAGTATTCAACATAGTTGCCTGGTCCAGGATGGGAACCGACGCCCAATTTCATGCCCTAGACTAAGGCTGGGAGATGGTTGACTGAAGGACTGTACCTGTATGGAACTCGAGAGCCTAAATGTTTACGCCAACATTCAACTTGTCTCTAATGCCATGGACTGTTGCTAGACGCCCACCCATGGTGACGGGAGTTTTAGATTAATGGTTAACTGAAAATAATTAATTAAATTAAATTTAATTATTATTTGTGTCGGACACAATTCTCAAGTCTAACTCCCGTTACATAAAGAGTTACACACAAATCACTATGAAATTAGTAGAATTAATTTGGAATTAATTCGAAGAGAAACAAATTAATTTAACTGGATTAAATTAATTCAAGGAGAATATATAAATGATTGGATCATTTATTTAATAATTCATTTGATGGATGGGATTGGATCATTTATTTAATAATTCATTTGATGGATGGCTCAAGAATTAATTAATTGGATTAATTAATTTTTAGGCTTAACACCTTTAAATTACTTGAATTAATTTATTAGGTTTGGCTTAATTCATTGATTGAATCAATTAATTAGTGTATGGGCTTAGATTTATTTAATTGGATTAAATGAATCTTTGGACTTAGTTGGGCTAAAATTAATTTAATTAACTAACTATTGTCAAATGGACTTTGGTTGAGCTCGATTAATTTGATTAAATCAAGTCCGGTGCATATTTGAAGTTCAAGCCCATTTGAAGGAGGTTGGAGCAAGTCAAGAAGGAGGTCAAACTTCTCACCATGATGAACATGATGGGGTGGTTATTTCATCATGGTTGAAGGTTATATGCATGTGCATGTATAGGTTGCCTTGGAGGCAAACTTGGTATTTATTGAATTTTGAATCTAATTGTACGTAATATGCAAAACTACACACATATCCATGGGAACCAATTAGCTAGGAAATTTGATCCTATTTCTCTCTAAACAATATTTTTCTTTTGTTCTATATTGAATTTGATTCAAGTTAGAACATAAAACAATGCAAAAGCACTAATTAATAGTGTTTGTTTGCAGTTGTTTTTCTTCTTGTTCTTTGTTCTCCCTCTAGCAATAGAAAAAAGAATTATATCTATTCAGTAGTGTGGTGTGGACAAATTAGAGGGTTCTAATTTGGATCTTAAAGTGAATGAAAGAGGAACGAAAAGGGAAACAATGCACGTTGCTGCTCATCTAAAGAAACAAATGGTAAAGTTTCATGTTATATTTCTGTGTCTTTTTTTCATCCTCTAGCCACATGACTAGCATGCTTATATATTTTTTATTATGCTTTTGACAAACATCGAACGCCCGGGAATTTCAAAGGGAACACCCCTTTGAACCGTTTTAATTTTTTTTATTTCACGCTTACGCCGCGTTTCGGGCCATAGCCAATTCTTTTAGTGGTATCAGAGCTTGGTTTGATATTGTGGCTTTAGGATTAACATGTTATTATGTGTTGAGCATGAACAACGTGTTTAATTTTCTTTTGTAAAGCATGTTTTATGAGAATGTTTATGTATTTAGAAAATATGTATTAGTTTTGCTTTTAAATTATGGATATCTACGTATTTTTTGAAAATTGAATTTTCTGTAAATGCGTAGTTTTATTTCAGTTTTAATTGCAAAAATTCAAAAGAAAATTTGAAAAACGGAGCAGTATAGTCATTGCTGCCCTACCGATCGGTCATTGGTCTGCAGGGCGAGCTTGCCCGTTGGCGTGCGTGCCGGCAGGAGCGCTTGCGCAGGCGCGCGCGCGAGGCTGGCAATAGACAATTGTCTGCAGTTTCAAATGGTTGGGCCATTTTGTGCCCTTTTTTTTTTTGGAAAATTGGATGTGTCTGATTTATGCAATTTTTCTGAAACTATTAATTTTGAAAAATTTTAATTTTAGTTAAATTGAATTTTTCTAAAATTAAATTGTGCCGTAAAATTAATTTTGAAATGGTTTTCAAACAAGCAAAAAAAAGATGTACATTGGATGTCTGGTTGATATCCACTTTTTAATTGCATTATTAGTGTTATTTTCTGCATTTAATTATGTTTTTGGTATTTAATATTGGATATTTATTATTAAAAATATGAATTGTATTTATTTGTTTAGCATGTTTATATTTGATATAAATGTAGTAATTGTTGCTTATTAGGTAAACAATGGGGATGGTCACAAAGCCCATTGGCATAATGCATGGTTTACTTTTAGATTGCTCTTGATAGTTGTCTACTGCCTCATCAGTGTATTCCTGATATACGTTGTGTCACGCCCAAAGCATACACAACATTAGGTCCAGCACACCGAATCAGCACTTTTGCGCTGCTTACGATAAAGCCGTAGGGAATGTCCAAGACATCTAAGCTTTCACATCAGTTAGACGCAACTGAATTTTGAGCAACTCAAGCTTTCTCATCAATCAGCCATGACTGATTCGTGAACAGCTTGAGCTTTCTCATCAGTTGCTGGAAATTGATTCTTGAACATCTCATCCCTTATATATACAAATCTAATTCCTTTTACAGAGAGTTTTGTGAACAATTTTATTTGTGTCTTACTGTTTCTCAAACATCTTAACCTCATTCTAAATGAGTAAGACATTTACACACTAAACACATTGGAACTCAACCCAACTCGCACTAACCTTGGGCCCATGTTATCAAATCATACCCAGTATGATCTTTTAACAAATTGAATATTCTAGTTATGTCAAGTTCAAACTGGGTTTGAACTTCATAATGAATCTTTAGGCTCCAAGCCATTGATTCTGAACGATATCCCACATCGCTATTCCTTATGTCCTATTGGATTATAATGCAATCACTTGGACGAACAAAGACTGGAATATAGTTAGTTAGAGACAATATGCAATTACAAATGATGTTTTCAAGAAGTTGTACGAAAACCTACTCTTACATTCTCATTCTAGATATTCAAGAATTTTCACTAAATACACACCCTCTCGATCCAATCGAAAGACAATCAATTTAGTTCACCACTCCGAGTCTAATTCTTTGAACCCTTCAAATGTAACTTGTGAACCCCACGCTGATCTTGTGTAATTTAGATGACCTACAGATAACACACTGGACCCAATCCAACGTGCAACTGGTAAGATTATTTTGTCCACAAAAGAGCTTTGGCGGTCTTTCTCTTTCTCAGAAAATATTTTGAAACCTAATGGATCCAAATTGCCTATTTCTAATACTCTTTGGATCCATCACTCTGTCTCATCCTCAGCTAGAAGAGATTGACCTACCAGACTGTAAGTTTCGTTCTTGATTATCATTTTATCCTTTATTTCAGTATTCATAATCTAATTATGAGATAGTATGATGTTTATGTTTCACCCAGCAAACATGAATCTCATTCAGTGTCAAATAAATAGCTTTTATTGATCAAAATATACAATCAAAATTGTCCAACAATAATTAAAAATATAATTTTGATCATGTTAGGTTACATGAACTATCTTAACATGATCACCAATAAGGCTAACTAAGTCCCTAGTCTTTGCAGCAACAGCCCTGCTTTCGCTAGGCCTTAAGACCTTTTTGTTTCGGCTTTTCTGCTCTACATTACCACTTGCAAACCATTCACAGATTATGAATTCATTGGTACCCAATACCAAGAGTAGAACAGGCATCATGTTAATACTCAATTAAAAGATTTTACCTTCATCAAAGAGGAGCTTAGGACACTCCCTCTTCGAATGCTCCTTCTCTCGGCAATAGATGCAAACGTCATCCGGAATCTTTTACTGATGAACCCTCTTCCTCTTCTCTTTACCCCCTGGCGGCATAAAAGGAGCACTCGTTGTACTAGAAGAAGTAGAAGACGTCTCATCCTTCTTCCTCTTCACGCGTCCGGCAACCTTGCCATTTGGTTTATAGGTTGAAGCCTCTCCTACTAGTACCGACGGTGCAAATATTTCAATCGTTGCCTCATACTAAATTAACATATTAATAAACTTATGAAGGTTTTTCTCAAGCTCATTCATGTTATAGTTGATAATAAATTGATCAAAAGAGGGAGGTAGTGATTGCAAGATCATGTCAACATACATTTTCTCTCTCTCAAAATCAGCCTGGAGGTGAGTCTTTCCACTAGGGATAGCATCATCACGGCATATCTAATATACTGGTCTGATACCGCATAAAGTTCTTTCATGCGGTGCATTATAGACCAGACATCATCATAACTCTCAATTCTTTTTGGATCTCGTTACTCATCGAACTCAGTACATATTACGTACTTTTCGATTGTCCTCATACCACTAAGTAAATTTTTTGAAAACGTACTCATGGAAGTAACCCTTCTGGCAAAGTCTAAGGTAGAGACTTATTCAAAACATAAGTCTGGTTCTCAAAATCGAGAGTTATCCTCAGATTACTTAGCCAACTCAAATAGTTTGTTCCATCGAATTTATTAGCCTCTAGTATGCGATTAAGTGAATTCTTAGACATCTACAATAAACAAAAATTTAGTACATTATCAAAATATTATATTCAAGCTAAGGACTTGAACTTTAGTCATTAACCCTCCCACTATTTCTACTGAAGCCCATAACTCTCAAATGGGATTCTGGAAAACCTTTTTCTAGTGGACTTGGGTCCACAAGCGACATATTTTCATGCTCCACTTTTATGATTCACATGGAAAACAGCCTTGTTGGAGATATCTAATACCATACTAAACCTACGAGATTCCCAAGTTATTTTGCTTTACTATTTTCATTTGATTTCGAGGACTCTAAGAGAATCACATTACTTGGTGTTGGACTCGATCCATCGATCGAATTATAGAGCAGATTATTGCCCCCATGACTCGTGAGATACGAAAATAGGTGTGTATTCACTTCGTTCATAATAGTAGTGCAACTTCATTTCAGTCTTAAACGTGCCACAACTCGTGAGACCATGTATGGGTGAAATCAGCTTCCTCACTACAATAGTGTGGATGGAAGGCATGGAATAACAACCCTTTGTTTATTTTTGTTTTTAGGGTATAATATTTTAACTTGGTCCAAACAAGTGAAAATTATTTATTTATTATGAGAGAGACCTCATCACATATTAGTATTTTGCATGCTCAATATTCTAAATATTGAAAGCATTAATTAAATGCATCGCACGCAAAAATAAAAGCCTAGCACAACCCTGTTGGATTATCACAAAACCAAATACCTAGACCCTTTGAGCCCGCAGTGGATCTATGGTCAATATAAGGTAGGCCCTACGCTATTACAAGTTATTTAACCCATTTACATATTATGGGTCTTGCAATCTCTCTTATTTCTTCATCTCTATCATGGGCTCCGTCCTTCGGGCCTCTTCTCCATGGATCTTCATCAGCCAACCCATGAAATCCTTCATGGGCCTCCGTCCTCTAGATTTGCTCTTTACAATTGTTATAAATAACAAAAAGTAAATCCTGTCCGACCTATTCTACTCATTTTACAACTTAACAAGAAATCCCAATTAGAAGTTGGGGGAGTACATAAATAGGGAGAAAGCAAGCCTTAACATTTTAGGCTAATAACTAAAAGAGATAAGAAAATAAAAGGCACACAAGCCTCACTCCAACAGAAAATAAACCATCCACAAGGTCTAATGGGCTTCTTTCATCATCCATGTTAATCAAATTAACAAAATAACACATTTATTTCCAAAATAAACATGCACCACATATAACGCAAATTATGCACTATAACAATGATATCTGATGTCACAGATTAATCATATAACTGATCTAAGAAATTATATAAAAAATAATGCAACTTATTTAAGTACATAAGAACAACCTATGCAAAAAAAATAATTCTTGTTTGAAAAATCCATTCAAATTAATTTTAGTAACTTATTTTTGGAAAATACCAATCTCAACAAAAAAATTAAATTCACCAAAATTTACTGCTTTAGAAAAATATGCAGAAATTCAAAAAAATAAAAAATTCTTAGAAAATAGAAAAACTGGTCCAAACGACCAGCCAACCGAGATTGCTGCATTATTTGATTTTTTTTTTAACTTTTTATTTTTCTTTCTGTAATTTTTAAAACAACAAGAATTAATCAAATCCTGAAATTTCAAATTTCATAATTTCTAATGCTCAAAATTAAATGCAACTCGTAGGGAGCGAGCGAGTGAATCGGCCCGGCAACGAGCAAGCGGAAGTGGTAATTAAAATTCATAGATTAAAAAATCGAATACAACAATACCATGATTCCAAGGGGTGTACCCTTAAAGTTCTCTGGCGTTCGATGTAGTTAATAAAATAAACAATATAAAACTAAATCGGGGCTAATGGTAAAATTAAAATCGAGGTGCGCAAGAAACATAAATCAAGGATTACCTCTTGTTTGATTTTCTTCGAACCTCCTTTTGTTGATTTGTTCACCCGAGACTTCAATGTAGAAGTCCTCTAAAGACACGTCCACACCACATCGGAATATAAGAATCCCTTAATTCCCTTTGCTAGAAGAGAAAAAGGAGAAAACACACCAAGTGTGTAGAGAGAGGGGGCGGCCGATTGGGGAGTTCAAGGGTAGGAGTATTTTTTTTTTCTTTTTTGTGTTGTGTAATAATTAGTTATTTCAAATAACTAATTAGAATTTATATATATACCTTTTATGGATGTACTAGAATGTGTCTAGGTTCATTCCACTATCCATAAGGCAATATATTCTTTATTCCAAATAAAGAATGACCAACATAGCACTTCCAAAAGTGAAAATTGGTAAACAATTATTTCCTTTCTTAGAATTATCCGATGTGTTTAATTAGGGGATGCTTGGCCGATTTTATTGGAATAAAAATACAAGGCCCAACTAATTCTAATTAAATCTAATTTAATTAAAATCCACCTAATTAAGCCCATCATATATTTAATCCAATTAAATACATGAGACTAATAAGTCTTTATTAATTAATAAGTCCAACTTATTAAACAATAAGGACAAACACAATATAAATCAATCCTATTAATTTATCCTTGGGCTCCTCCATCCAATGGATCTCTTTCATTTGTAAGTAATCCAATTATTCATGGAATTAATTTTCATTAATACCTCGTCCCTTCTCGGCGTTTGCATGTGACTCTTTAAGTTCACCTTTTAGCTATACTTGGGCTAGTGTCAAACACTATTATTAATTAAATCTAATTTAATTAATAATTCTCGATCAACCCTTGATCAAGAAAGCCCGTCACCATGGGTGGCCGTCTAGCAACTGTCCATGGCACTAGAGACTAGGCGAATATCCATGTGAAGTTTTAGGCTCTCGAGTCCATACGGATACGTTCTTTTTGTCTACCATCTCCTAGCCTAGTTTAGGGCATGGAATTGGGTGTCGACTCCCATCTTGGACTAGGTTTCTATGCTTAATACTTCAGATCGCGTTACACCAAATTGCTCGATATAGGACCTCTTTTCCTATTTGATCAATGACTATGGCATAGGTTCATAGCGCGTAAACGCATCTCCAAGTGCATAGGAGATAACTCTGTCACATATTTACAGGGGACGGATCCTCTTCTTGAAACTCACCGTCCTCGCTACATGTTTTGACTACATTGGACAATGCTTATGATAAACATATCTGAGACATGATCACATCCCGCATAAAAATATGATACAGTCATCATACGCACATGATTGTCGTGATTCCTCAGGTTTGAGGACTACTCTCGTACTATCAGAGTCGAGGAATCGAGTCATACCGACCAAGCCCCCAAAGCTTCCGTATAACGATCCCCATGAGTCAGTTCAGTCGATTCGACACCTAGCCAATCGACCCACTAAGATCGCATAGACGTCACGTCTCTCGCTGATGAAACGCGGCGCTCATCAAATGAATGTCACTATTAATGCAAGTCTCCATAGGACACTCGATGTCCATTCTCGAGGTTCTCGACTTGGAATATTTCAGACCCAACCCTTGGCAGCTGATTTCATGATCGTCATCCAATGCACAGTCCAACTGTTGCACGGTTGTCAAAGTGGTTTGTGGGCTTTGTTGTAATGTCTAAAGGAAATGCAAATATATATAATGAGCACAACAAAGGAAATGCCAATAGCGAATACTCATTTTATTCACTAAATAATATTATATGAAATCGAGTTATCGTTAGAATGAATTACAAGTGTGCCAATCTAATTGGCTTCTAGGTCACCTATTCTAACAAATAAAACATACAAAACCCTATATCAAGATATGCAATTAAAACTCAGTAGTGGGGTTAAGAGTTTTCTCTCTCTAGAAAGTTTTCTCTCTAGAGTGCCTCATCTTAGTTTGCTCTTACATGTCTCTTCTTCAAGATTCTGCAAATTTCGGACCGATTAAACGTTTTCCCTTCGGCTGATCATCGTTTCTACCGATTGGTTTTGGGTTTTGAAGTCGTCTTGCCGGCTGAAAAGCCCCCACTGAAGTGTTAAAACAGTTTCTGCATTTTCTGCTGTTTCTGCTGCTATTTTGGGCGATTTCTGCTGCTGTTTTGGGCGTTTTTTTGCTGCTATTTGCAGCCATTTGCACGGGTTGCAGCTTGCCATCGTTTTGCTGGTGTTTCTATGTGTTTTGCCAACGTCTTGGGTGAGTTTCAGCTGCTGTTTTGGGCGAGTTTCTGCTGCTGTTTGAGCGATTTTCTGCTGTTTTTTGCAGCCATTTTCTGCTGTTATTTTCTGCTGTTGTTGCTGTCTCTTTTGCCTTCGTTTTGCTACTGGTGTTGAGCATTTTTCAGCCATTTTTTCCGTCCAAACAAAGCTGCCCGGTGGTAGGTGGGAGTTTCCATTTTTGGCAGCAACAAAAACTGTCTTCTTCTCTGCGCAGCCTGTGCTTTCCCTGTTTCGCTGCTGTTTTCTGCAATTCCTGCAGCACATTCCTCTTTTGGTGCTGCATATTTCTGCAGCAACTTCAGCCACTGCTGCACACCCTCCTTGTCCCAAAAAGCAGCCATGGCAAAGAACAAGAAGGCAATGAAAAGTGCTGCAAACGCCGCTTCCAGCCAGCCTTCCGTCCCGTCATTGGCAGCAGCTGAAACTGGAAAAAATGCTGCTGCAACAGTCCATGATCCGCCCATTAAACCAGCCGGGCAGAAACCTAGCGCCTCCAGCACCACTGCCAAGGTTAGTGCTTCGGTTTTCCATGGTTTCATTTCTGATTTGGAGGCTTCCCCCTCCTTTGTAGAGAACGCAACCGATCCACGGCCGGAGGCAAAACAGCCGGCGATCGAGCCCACCACTGAAAATACGGGCAGGAAAACGGTCTCCTTCGCCGGTCTATTCAGCACTAATCGCAAGTTAACCGATGAACACAAGCTCACTAAATTTGCGGTGGACGACGGCCCACTCACTTTGGGTTCCGACGACTTGCTCGATGTTTGGGCCAAACTGGGATATTGCCTCGTTGGATACATAGCCGGCAAATTCCCCAGACTAAAAGCAATCAGAACGCTTTCTCACTCTTGGGGAGCAACCTTCCAGCAGCACGGGAGCGATTGGTTAATCTTTCGTTTTGCCCGAGAGGAGGATAGACAGCGAATACTAGCCGGAGGTCCTTATTTCGTATATGGACGGCCCCTTCTTCTGAAGCACATGCCTGACTGCTACGAATTTAAAGAAGATGATATAAGCCTTACACCGGTTTGGGCCACCCTGCCATCACTCCCCCTTGAGTGTTGGCACCTGAATGCGCTTGGCAAGATCGATTCAAGGATTGGCAATCCCATTGCCATGGATTCACTTACGATGAAAATGGAACGGATATCCTACGCCCGAATCATGGTTGAGGTCGATGCATCAAAGAAACTCATCGACGAAGTGGGGTTTGTTATGCCAAATGGCATAACTAGAAAGCAGCCGGTGGTTTATGAATTCACCCCCAAATTCTGCACAGCATGTAACAGGTTTGGGCACTTGCAAGAAACATGTCAAAGTCTACCGGCCGTTGTCCCCGCAGCCGTCCCTGCCACTACTACCCCTGCTGCACAAGTGAAGCCAGTAGAGGCAACAAAGATGAAGCCTGCTGAATGGACGGTAGTGCAGAGGAAGAACAAGGGCAAAGCTACAGTCACCGCAACCAAGCCGGTAGTGGAGGTGCAGCAACCGTCTTCTACACCAGCCGGCAAGGTGGAACAGGGACGGCTAACCATGAAGGCACCGCAACCGACCAGCCCTAAGCAAGCAGTGGTTCCTTCACCGGCTGATTTCGAGAGCTCGTCAACTGATTCGTCGACGTCCACACAGCATAAAATGGCGGGCAGAACGACTGAGGGGAATGCAGCATCGGGCAGCACACCGGAAAATAAGGCCGGAGGGGGTCCCCCCCTCAATCCCCATGAAGATAGGATTCTGGAACGTGAGAGGCTTTAATCGGCCTCTCAAGCACAATGGGGTTGCCCACCTCATTAAGAATAACCGGCTTTGCCTCTTGGGCATTTTGGAGACGAAGCTTGCAGCATCAAGTATTCCGAAGATTCTTAGCCGCACATTTCCGGGATGGTGCCAAACCAACAACTTTGACACCATTGCCGGCGGACGCATCCTAGTGGTTTGGGACCCGGCAGTCATTGACCTACACCCGGTTGACATATCGCCCCAAGTGATCCACTGCCGTGCCACGAATAAGTCCTCTCAACTCTCCTTCTATATCTCATTTACATATGGTCTTTATTCTGTTGTCAATAGAAGGAGCATGTGGGAGAAACTTTCTGATTTGGGACAAGGACCAAGCATGCCATGGCTTATTATGGGCGATTTCAATTGTGTGAAATCTCCCAAGGAGAAGCAGTTGGGTGTGGCACCGACTTGGTATGAGCTCAAGGATTTTGTAGACTGTTGCATAGCACTTGGATTACTCGACGTTCCCACTACGGGCTGCTACTACACATGGTACTCCAACAACGAAAGCAACCCCGTATGGTGCAAGCTCGATCGGGTCTTATACAACAATGAATCGCTTGAGGCTGGTTTGCATTGCTCTGCCCATTTCAATCCACCGGGATGCCTTTCCGACCATTCTCCGAGTATTGTTTCTATCTTTGATCATGCACTCACTAAGCCAAAACCATTTCAATTTTTCAATATGTGGGCAGATCATCCGGATTTCTTAGCTACTATTGAAGCAAGATGGAACTTGAGCGTGGAAGGAACGCCGCAATACAGCCTTTGTCGGAGGCTGAAAGCACTTAAAGGCGCGCTCAAGGCTTTCAACATGCAACACTACAGGCACATCTCCGCCAGGGCCAAAGAGGCTGAGCTCGCCCTGCAAGAAGCCCAGAATCAACTTGAATCTAATCCGGGAGATGTGGCGCTACGGGACGCTTTGGGTGATCTTAGGAAGAAGGCCGTTTTCCTTGCCGAGGCAGAGCGGCACTTCTTCTACCAGAAAGCCAAAATCTATTTTCTTAAGGAGGGGGACCGCAACACCAAGTTCTTCCACGACATGGTGAAGAGGAATGTCGCTAGGAATTCCATCGGGGCGGTCACTAGGGCGGACGGGACTGTTATAACTGCTACCGAGGGTATTGCCCAAGAGTTCATTGACTACTACACATCACTCTTGGGCACCGAGGCTCACACCCTCCCTATCGACGATGGTGTGTTTGAATGGGCCCCATACTCACCTCCGAGCATACTGCGGAGCTTTGCCGGGCAGTCACACCGTTGGAGGTCAAGGATGTCATATTCCACATTAGCGACAACAAGGCTCCCGGCCCAGATGGATATTCCTCGTGCTTTTTCAAGAAAGCATGGAACATTGTGGGTGATCAAGTTTGCAGGGCCGTCCTGGATTTCTTTAGGAGTGTGGGGATGCTACGGCAGCTCAACCACACTATCATTGCCCTTGTGCCGAAATCAGATCATCCACCTCTGTTGCAAATTACCGGCCGATTTCGTGCTGCAATGTGATCTACAAGGCCATCACGAAAATCATCTCGGACCGGCTAGCGCCTGTTTTGGAGCATTTGATTGACCGATGCCAAGCAGCGTTCGTTGGAGGCCGCAATATCATCGACAATATTTTCTTGGCCTAAGAAATGGTGCGGCAGTACTCGAGGAAACAGATTTCACCTCGATGTACTATCAACGTCGATCTACGCAAGGCATTCGATTCGGTCTCATGGTCATTTCTCGCTCGAGTGCTTCACGGGTATGGTTTTCCACCACTGTTTATAAATTGGATTATGGAATGCATTTGCAGTTCTTCTTTTTCAGTGGCGTTGAACGGCTCCCTTCACGGGTATTTTTCGGGGAAGAAAGGCCTAAGGCAAGGAGACCTGATGTCGCCGGCCCTCTTCCTTCTTTGCATGGAATATTTCTCTCGACTGGTTAAGAGGAAAACAACTAATTCGGACTTCAACTTCCACCCCAAATGTGAGAAGTTGAAAATCACGCACCTCCTCTTCGCCGACGACCTCATGCTTTTCTCTCGTGGCGACGTTCCATCTATCCACGTCTTGATGGAATGTCTCCAAAAGTTCAGGGACACATCCGGCCTCACCGTCAATACCTCGAAGTCAAGCATTTTCACAGCGGGCATCCAAAATGAGGAGCTTGATGGGATTCTCGCTCGGACGGAATTTACGAGAGGTGAGATGCCGGTCAGATACCTTGGCATTCCACTAGCGGCACAGCGACTTTCGGTCACCAACTACTCACCGCTTGTGGATCAAATTGCCAACTGCATTTCGAAGTGGACGGGCAAATCCCTATCTTATGCAGGCCGAGTGGAACTTATCCGATCAGTAATTCAGGGGGTGGAGTGCTTCTGGCTCCAAGTTTTCCCACTTCCAGCGGCAGTCATCGAGAAAATCCACCGACTTTGCAGGAACTTTCTATGGAACTCTCAGAGGGCACCGGTCGCTTGGGAGGAAATCTGCCATCCCAAGGAAGAAGGTGGACTCGAAATTCGACACATACAGTCTTGGAACGTGGCCCTCCTTGCCCGTGTATTATGGAACATTCACCGCAAGGCAGACACGTTGTGGGTGCAGTGGGTCAACAGTGTCTACCTTAGAGGCGCATCAATCTGGGACTGGCAACCGAAGAAGGGGGATTCTCCACTCCTCCAACGGCTTGCCGATATTCGCAACAGGGTGGTCACTGATTTTGGGTCTCCGGAGGCAGCAATTGTAGAAATAACGAGATGGTCCACCCCGAAGGGTCTCCAAACGTCGAGAGCTTATGAGTACTTCAGGCCGAAACTTGCGAGGCAGCCTTGGAAAGCGGCTATATGGAAGGCATTTATCCCACCGAAGTACTCATTCATCTTGTGGCTTGGCTTGCGCGGTAGACTAGCTACAAGGGACAGACTTGGATTCCTCCAAGAGGAGGATTTGTGCTCGCTATGCATCAACACCAAGGAATCGGCTAAGCATCTTTTCTTTGAGTGTCCGTTCAGCAACTTTGTTTGGGCACGCATCCGGCACTGGATTGGCATTAACAGGACTATGTCAACCCTTCAAAGTGCGGTCAAGTGGCTCAAGAAGGAAAAGACAGGTTCTTCCGTGCAGAACAAAGCGCGACACCTCGCTTTGGCATGCACAGTGTACACACTTTGGAGGCAGCGCAACGAAGTCATTTTCGAGGGGTCCACGGCCTGTCCCGAGAGGCTTATAAATTTAGTCAAGGTTACATTGTATAGGGTCGTTTGGACATTCTTCCCACACGGTTTTGATTGTTCTTAATCTTTAGCGTGGGCTTTTGTATCTCTCCGGGTATGCCCGGAGTACATTGTAAATATTATTCTTGGTTGAATGAAATTTACATTTCACCCAAAAAAAAGATATGCAATTAAAAACATGAATCATGCTTTCAAAGCTGATTTAGAACATGTAAACATGTTGAATGATGCAAAACATGTTAGATTCTAGACCTAGACACTGAATCGGACTCTGATACCACTTGAAGGGAGTGGATCGATCCAGGAAGCACGACAGAAGTGCGAAAAATTTAAAAGTTAATGATTAAACATCTAATAAATCTCGATCAAGGAGTGTACCCTTTTATCTTTTCCCGAGCGTCTGTTGTAAAATAAACATAAATAGCCTAAGAATACAAAAAAAAAAAAAAAACAAGAGGTACACTATAGAAAAAGGAACCTCACACTTGTAGTTTTTCTTTGATCCGATTCAAGCATTGATCCCTCCTTTCTGGATCCATCATGATTACATCTCAATGATTAGATTCTCTGTAATCATCCAAGCCCCCTCCACTACAAGGATGTAATCTTCTCATGCTAGCAAAAATGATCATGGAAGAGTAGAGATCAAAACGACTACTATCAATTAACGTGTTCTGATCTCCGTTTCATTTTTCCTTTGATCTTTAAGCCCAAAAAACAAAACTAAGAAGATGGAGAGTAGAGAGAAAGAGCGAGGACAAAATGGAGAGTGTTTGAGAGGCTAGTGTTGTGCTGTGTGTGTAGGTAGGGCTAGATGTAGGTATATATATGACCTAATCATGCATATACATGGAGTTCTAACTTAGTTAGACTCCAAAATAATCATCTTACCCCTAGCAACCCCTCATGCATTTAGTTTTCTCAAGAAAATCAGCCAACACTCTCCAAAATATCCTTCTTGACCTAGCCAAGGTCCTAACCAAGGTCTTGGACTTGTATTTAATGAATCGGGTTTGATTAATTAAAATTGGAGTTGGTGACACGTAGCTAAGATGTCAGAAATGGTACAACTCACATTCCAACATTATAATATAAAATCAATGCTAGTTTTCTTCAATTCATTTGTTTCAGCCAACACTCAATTCATAAAGCAACAAGAAAAGCTTGTTTCTCTTTCTCTTACACAAACAGAACTCTGGGCTTCTCATAGCAAGTAATCTTCTTAATTAATTCACCAATTTCCTTAGTCCAATCCGCATTTATATATGTCAATTAAAATTGATAATATCTTTAGTTCATTTATATACATATACTGAAGTTGTTGATGCCTTTAATTCATTTATATATATATATATATATTAATCGAAGTTGTTTATATTATTTGCTTCATCTTACAAAACTATTGAATCTTGTGTTAGTTATGAAATAAGAAAAAGAAATTAGTCAAGAAATCGTCAAACATATAAATAGTCGTAAGGAGTATCCAAGGAAATTATAGCACGGAGTACGCATATCCTTTATATTGATTTGCAGACTGTGGATAGACCTCTATTTGAAGGAAAATTTCGTAATTTATGAGATCATTCATAATCCGACAATGTGAATTAATGCTATTTAAAATTATATAAATATTTGTAAAATTGAAGAAATATATGTATTTTGTGCATGATTACATGCAAGTATTAAAAGTGGTCTTTCATGTAATGAATATGAGTACAACATTTCTTGAATTGCACATTGATAAAAAAAATGAATACGATATTTGGCTATCTACTTGGATTTGAATGGACTTTTGAAATTTTATGGAGCTAAATTGTGACGCCCCAAAGATTATATTATATAATTGGGGATTAATTGATAAATTTCTATGAAACTTAGTTAGTTGGTAAATAAATTATAGGTCATAAATAGAATATAATAGAATTTGAACGGATTAAATTGTAGTTCATTATAATATTTGGGGACAACTTATATTAACTAAGAAAATTCAGAAAGGACGTAATGGGTATTCTGAAAAAAGTTTAAATTAAATAAAAAAATAATAATAAAGAAAGAAAGAGAAAAGGAAAGAAAAAGGAGGAAAATGAATTGCGGGAGGGGTGGGCCTTCACCAACTGCCCCACCCCCAAGATAAACATATAATATATATAAATATATGTATGCCTTCAAACTATTTCAAGCAATTTCCCCTTTTCTGCTTCAGTTCACGCATCAAGGTAAGATTTATATTTTAATTTTTAATAATTTATATAATTATATTATTTAATTAGTTGGTTTATTAAATGTTGCTTATATTAAGTGATGTACTATTTAATCGAATATTTTACGAGTTTGGCTATTTAAAACAGTATCGGATTAAATATAAAATCGGATATAAAAATGATATCGTTGGTTAATTAGATTATTAAATTCATTATATTTGAATATTACTATAGCTAATTTATACAATTCCATTGGAACTGTTAACCAAATACGCAATTCTACGTGTTGTTATTTAATTAAATTATATAATAGCAAGAAATTGATAAAAAAATCATAGAAATATTCCGAAAATTATATTTAATAAATGGTATGTTAATAAAGAGGAATAATGAAGATTTGTACTTTGATAGAAGTGGAATATTAAAGAATTATTAGAAATTGTACGAATAATATTTAATATTATATTTAAAGGAAGTTACGATATTCTCGATATATTAACTGTATGTGGTTTAATAACTCATTATAGGATACGGGGGTAAAGTGAAAAAAGACCGAACCACTACCTATTGAATAGATAAAGACGTTGTAAAGTCGAGGTAAGTAAATAATTAGTATTATCTATATATGTCCCCTTTATTTGTGGTATTACTGTTATATGATTTTGTGGTTCATGCTGACTTTGATTTATCCGAAAATATATATGAGTGGTGAATGATGTAATTTGATTGACGATAATGTGTACGTGGAATGAGAAAGTACGTTGAAATATTATGTTTGTTGTTTGATGTGTTGTGAGTGTCTGAGAATGAGAATGTATTGATATATGGTTTTACGTTACTAGTTGCTTACAAGAATGGTGATATGTGAAAATGAGGGAGTGGTGGAAATTGAATATAATTGTGGTGTGAATACCCCTTGATGTGTTGAAAAGCCTATGAGGCGAAAATATGATATGAAAAGAGTGATGTTGCGATATGAAAAAGCTATGTGCGAAAAGAAAGTGCTATCTGCGAAATGAGATTAATGAGCCGGCTGTCAAGGGGATTCACTTAAATTTATATGACGGTGAGATTGAGTTGACGGGAAAAACACGATATCACCTTCTGGTAAGCAAACTAGTAAAAAGAAAGTTTAATTGATTATTTTATTGTGAGATAGCTATGTGATGTACTACAACTGATTATGTTGGAATTTAATTGATTGTATTCCATGCATGTTGCCTACTTATCTTATTTGGGCTGTGTTTGATATACATATATAGATAGGGCTGGTTATTTACTTACTGAGTGGTAAGCTCATTCCCCTGCTGACATTTTCTTTCAGGAATAAACTTTGAGGTGTCTGACTGTTGAAGAATAGGTCCACGCGCTATACTCAGGCAGGTCGGGCCAGTATGCAGTTTCCTCCTCTTTGTCAGTTAGAGTACAAACCACATTTTGTTTGTACAGAGATAATATAAGCGTACGGATTACTTGTGACGAATCACCTTGTGGTGTGTGATATGTATATATATATATAATGCTATGGGTTGATATTACCTACTATGACGTTTTGGGATTACGTATGCAAATTGATTAGATGATTATGTGCAAATGTATATGTATGAACACAGGAATTATTATAAGTATGACGTTTAGGATAGATATAGCCCTTGTAGCAAAGGGGGTGCTACATTAGATGGTATCAAAGCAGGGATTAGATTTCCTTTGGATAGTAGATGAAATCTAATATTATACGTAAGGTGTATGTGTTAGGAATCTACTAACAGGTGTGTATTTTATATAGGATGGAAGCGTCAAGAGAAAACGCTACTGGCCCAACTGAGTCATTAGAGTCTGTGCAGGGTCATGATTCTACATCAGAACATCAGGGATTAGGATCCCAAAATAGAAATGCCTCACAACCAGAAATGAACCCCTTTATGCTACAGTTTGTTGAAATAATGCAGAGGAGAACATGAGATAAAAATACCCATATTTTTTTCCTGAACCAATAAGTTAGTTAAATTTCGAGGACGAAATTTTTATTAGGAGGGGAGAATTGTGACGCCTCAAAAATTATATTATATAATTGGGGATTAATTGGTAAATTTTTATGAAACTTAGTTAGTCGATAAATAAATTATAGGTCATAATTGGAATACAATAGAACTTGAACAGACTAAATTGTAGTTCGTTATAATATTTGGGGACAACTTATATTAACAAGAAAATTCAGAAAGGACGTAATGGGTAATTTGAGAAAAATTTAAATTAAATAAAAAAATAATAATAAAGAAAGAAAGAGAAAAGAAAAGAAAAAGGAGGAAAATGAATTGGGGGAGGGGTGGGCCTTCACCAACCGCCCCACCACCAAGATAAACATATAATATATATATACATATATGTATGCCTTCAAACTATTTCAAGCAATTTCCCCTTTTCTGCTTCAGTTCACGCATCAAGGTAAGATTTATATTTTAATTTTTAATAATTTATATAATTATATTATTTAATTAGTTGGTTTATTAAATGTTGCTTATATTAAGTGATGTACTATTTAATCAGAATATTTTACGAGTTGGCTATTTAAAATAGTATCGGATTAAATAGGATATAAAAATGATATCGTTGGTTAATTAGATTATTAAATTCATTAGATTTGAATATTACTATAGCTAATTTATACAATTCCATCGGGATTGTTAACCAAATACGCAATTCTACATTTTGTTATTTAATTAAATTATATAATAGGGAGAAATTGATAGAAAATTCATAGAAATATTTCGAAAATTATATTTAATAATTGGTATGTTAATAAAGAGGAAAAACGAAGATTTTTGTACTTCGATAGAAGTGGAATATTAAAAAATTATTAAAAATTGTACGAATAATATTTAATATTATATTTAAAGGAAGTTATGATATTCTCGATATATTAACTATATGTGGTTTAATAACTCATTATAGGATACGGGGGTAAAGTGAAAAGACCGAACCACTACCTATTGAATACATAAAGGCGTTGTAAGGTCGAGGTAAGTAAATAATTAGTATTATCTATATATGTCCCCTTTATTTATGGTATTACTGTTATATGATTTTGTGGTTCATGCTGACTTTGATTTATCTGAAAATATATATGAGTGGTAAATGATGTAATTTGATTGACGATAATGTGTACGTGGAATGAGAAAGTACGCTGAAATATTATGTTTGTTGTTTGATTTATTGTGAGTGTCTGAGAATGAGAATATACTGATATATGGTTTTACGTTACTAGTTGTTTACAAGAATGGTTATATGTGGAAATGAGGGAGTGGTGGAAATTGAATATAATTGTGGTGTGAATACCCCTTGATGTGTTGAAAAGCCTATGAGGCAAAAATATGATATGAAAAGAGCGATGCTGCGATATGAAAAAGCTATGTGCAAAAAGAAAGTGCTATGTGCGATATGAAAAAGCTATGTGCGAAAAGAAAGTGCTATGTGCGAAATGAGATTCATGAGCCGGCTGTCAAGGGGATTCACTTAAATTTATATGACGGTGAGATTGAGTTGACGGGAAAAACACGATATCACCTTTTGGTAAGCAAACTAGGAAAAAGAAAGTTTAATTGATTATTTTATTGTGAGATAGCTATGTGATGTACTACAACTGATTATGTTGGAATTTAATTGATTGTATTCCATGCATGTTGCCTACTTATCTTATTTGGGCTGTGTTTGATATACATATATAGATAGGGCTGGTTATTTACTTACTGAGTGGTAAGCTCAATCCCCTACTGACATTTTCTTTCAGGAATAGACTTTGAGGTGTCTGACTGTTGAAGAATAGGTCCACACGCTATACTCAGACAGGTCGGGCGAGTATGCAGTTTCCTCCTCTTTGTCAGTTACAGTACAAACCACATTTTGTTTGTACAGAGAGAATATAAGCGTACGGATTACTTGTGACGAATCACCTTGTGGTGTGTGATATGTATATATATATATATATAATGCTATGGGTTGATATTACCTACTATGACGTTTTGGGATTACGTATGCAAATTGATTAGATGATTATGTGCAAATGTATATGTATGAATACAGGAATTATTATAAGTATGACGTTTAGGGTAGATATAGCCCTTGTAGCGAAGGGGGTGCTACATAAATGCTACAACGTAATTATTATTATCGTTATATGTTATTCTGGTATTCGTTATAAACTTCTGTTGGAGCCATTACTAGAATCCACATGAATATTCAAAAGGTCCTATTTATCCTGATATTATTCAGTTTGTTGTAACATCGAATATGCATGTGGTCTTTAAATGGTTTATTTCCTATATAATTGCTCGACTAGCTTTGTGATTTTTTTTTATCATGTATTTCTTGCTAAGCGGTCAATGGACCAAGGGGCTGGACAGTTCGGGTGCACTGGGGTAGCATTAGGCTACCAGTTGAGGCTTTCTCATTCAGTTCCCACTTGGGTGTCCTTTCACAGGTAGGATGGAGATTGTCTGTGTGTGATTGGCACCGCCATGCATGCAACTTCTATGCGATCGTGGGTCGCTCCTTGCATGAAGGATAAGGTAGTAAATGGTCTTTCGGAAAACACAAGGTGGTGATCATGAAAATCACTTCTTGCCTGTATATGGTCTTTCACATGCTCGATTGTTATTGTTGTCAGTTAATATGACATATTTTAAGTATTTTGATTGATTTCTATTATTTACTATTCTTCCATGTGCACCTACTAATGGCATTACTAAGCTTTTAAATTCTTTTCTCTAGATACAAGTGATAAAGTGATCATGTCAGGATTGGTTGACCTAAGAAAGAGATTTAGGTGATTAGGAAGGAAGCTGAATGGTTAGACTCGTAGTTATTCTAGTTATCAAGTCTTAATTTTGGTGAGTAGAAAATTTAATTATTTTTAAGATTTTGGTTAGGTCATGTCCCGGTAATAGAGCCTAAAGCAAGAGTCCTACTTTTGAGGCGTGACAAAATCTAATTTAATTACAAATCCAACAATAAACTCCTAATCTTTCAATCTAATTAAAAGATCCAGCCCATGCTCTTTCTTTCAATTTATAAATTCGATTTATAAATTGGGCCAAGCCCAATAAATTAATCCAATTAATTTTAGTGGCTAATTTAGAATTCTAATAAATCCAATAGATTTAATTTTAAGTCATCCATCTAATGGATTGGTTTAAATAAATGATCCAATTATTTATTCTCTTCACGAATTGAATTAATCCGAATATCTGAAATTAATTTAAAATTAATTCTATCACATTATAATGGTATGATGTGACTCTTTAGGTTCACCCTCAGCCGGATTTGGACGTTTGTGATCAACACAATTAATTAAATCTAATTTAATCAATTATTTTTAATTATCCCATAATAAAAAATAGCACGTAACTATTGGTGGTCGTTTAGGAATAGTCCATGGCATTAGAGAGTAGGTGAATAGTGACGTGAACATTCAAGCTCAGAATCCATATGAGTATGGTCCTGGTATGAATTGTATTTCGGCCTTAGTCTAGGGCATGGCATTGGGCTTCGGTTCCCATCTTGACTTGGTAACTATACTTAATACTCCAGACACGTTTACTCTATTGATTCGATCTAAAAAATCTATCTCTGATCGATCAATTGCTATGACCAAAGACTTTTAGAATCTAAACCATCTCAAAGCACATATGAGATTTCACTAGAACATACTAACAGGGGACAAATCCTTTCTTGTAATATACTGTCCTCACTACATACTCCGACTGCACTAAATAAGCTTTATGATGACCATTCCTCATAACATAATCACCACTTTCCATATACAAGACACAATCTTCGTATGCACGTGATTGTCATAATTCTTTAAGTTTGAGGACTATTCTCAAACTATCGGAACTAGGAATCCCAATCCTACCAGCCAAGCCTTAAAAGGCTTCCATGTGACAATTCTCATGAGTCAATTCAGTTAGTTGACTACCTTGCCAACTAATTCACTAAAACTGCATAAACGACCTACATCTCCTACCGAAGAAACACGACTACAGTACTTAGTGCAAGTCTCGATAGTACCCTTGATGCATTTTTTCGAGGTTCTCGACTTAGAACATTTCAGACCAACCCTCAGGATTGATTTCATAGCTGCCAAAACTATACACGGTCGAACTCCACGGGTTTAACCTTTCAGTCTATGTCATTTCGTTGAAACCCTAACAAAAATAGAAGATGGACTCAAAAAATTCTCTCTATACTCGTTCACACACTAGAACACCTAATCTTTCACAAATTAGCACAATTCAAGCCCTAATCACTATTCCACCGGCCGACGACGCTGGGGATGGCAGAGAAGCGGTGGCTGCCGTCGGAGATGATGAGGAAGATGATGTTTTACTGATGATATGGCCATGCTCGACTTTGATGGAGATCCGCCACCTTCAATCGCGGAAGTTGAAGGGTTTCCGACGGATCTGAACGATTGCCGGCGGATAAAGAGGCACGGGTGATTCAGACGACGGAGGATGGTTGTACGTTGAACATGATGATTGAACGTCTCAAAAAGATGGCCACCGGCGATTTTTCGACCATTGTTGGCAGTGACTTGAGGCGCCGCCCTACTGTAGGGTTTGCAAGCGCAAAATCAAGTGGCTCACAAGGCGAACATGGCTCGATCTCCTTCAACATGCCTGAGTTCTCAAAACTTTCCCATACGGTGATAGATGCCGGTGATACACAAGCTTTGGATGTGCTGCGTGAACTGAACAACAAACGAATGGAGCGTTTTGGGGAAGAAGCAACGACGCGCTACTTTCCTCCATCTAGGGAGGCGTCTACCACGCCGTTTCTATCCAAAATATTGCTGCCGTCTATGAGGAATATTCAGCCACCGTTCAGGCGAGTAGAGACGACGAAAACATCGAAAAACAAGCCAGATCCGAAACCTCTTTAGCCGACGGTAGATCAGACGGAAACCGGGCGGTTAGTAGCTGATTGCGAGTCAAACGCTGATGATGAGGTGTTGGCTGAAGAAGGGGCACTGGACTTGGTCAAGAATGACTCGATCAATGTTGATGTCGTGGAACATGACTCGGTCAATGTTGATGATGTGGAACATGACTTGGAAGAGGACGGGGTCAATGTTGACAGGGTCAACAATTAAATGGTCAATGTTGACGTGGTCAAAGATGACAGGGTCAATGTTGATGAGGTCAACAATGAAGAGGTCAACGTTGAAGTGGATGGGGAAAAGGAGACATATGCAGACACAGTCAATGATGATAATAGTGTTCGATTTGGAGAGAAAAGAACATATGAGGTAAAATCTGCTTACACCGGCATATTTATAGGGAACATCCCGTTGCAAGCATGCCCTACTCCAGAGGTGGATGATAAGATTTCTGACGCATTCAACAATTCATCCCGTAAGACTCTTTCATATGTCCCTCCTACAATACAAAATGGTGAAATAGTTGTCAGACGCACGATTGAATCTATTCGAAATGGAGCTAGTCGGTGGAAAGCTACCGCGGTGGGTTACTTTCTGGGAAAGAGACCATATTTTTACCATGTCCAAGATTTCGCCTTGCCGGTTTGGCTGGGTTTACATGAGGTTAAGGCCACCACAAACGGATTTTACTTCTTCCAATTCAAGACAATTGCATATATGGAAGAAGCTATTGAAGGGGGACCGTGGTTGTTTCCAGGACAACTAATTGTGCTTCAAAGTGGGCACCGGGAATGATAATGCAAAAATTAAAACATACACAGGTCCCGATTTGAATAAAATTGTGACATTTACCGGTTGAATTGTGGATAGAGGATGGCCTGAGTATGGTGGCTAGTGGAATTGACAGACCCCTATACCGGACGCGATTACAAGAGCATGCACGAGATTGAATTTCGCTCGTGTATGCATGATGCTAGATGTGAGCTCCAAACTACCAAAGTATATTATTATCATGATGCCTGACGAGGAAGGAGGAGAAACACCATGCAAAATTGATGTCGAATATGAGTGGATACCTCCCAAATGTACAAGTTGTATGATGTTAGGCCATACCACCAAGGTCTGTGTGTTCAAAAAACCGTCCAAGCCAGCTAAACCACTGGTCTCTGTTTACATTCCTAAAAAAGGACCTGTGAGGCCACCACCTATGCATGATCAAGAGAGAATGCTGCCGACTCAAGGGGTGGACAACTAGAGAGAGGGACGAGAGATTCCACACGAACAAAAGTTGAGCCACATTCCTAAAACGAGACCTGAGAGGTCACCACCTATGCATGATCAAGAGATAATGCTGCAGACTCAAGGGGTGGACAATTAGAGAGAAGGCCGAGAGCTTCCTCGCGAAGGAAGGTTAAGCCGTGAGGAAAAGGGTAAAGCAGTTGTCGTCTATAATACAATTGATGCTCTACACTTGTTGGATGATGCATAAGAGATACCTCGGGGTCCTATTCAAAGCAACCCCATCCTGCGTGATCCATGTTGAATACAGTAATATGGAACGCTCGTGGCCTGAACAATAGAGACCATCAGCTAGCTATAAAGGACGTCGTTGCTGAGTTCAGAGACTGGAGTACAGACATTACATCAGCTTTGAAGCGATGGAGGAGTAAGCACATTGTTGACATGCCCTACCGAGCATTATTAGCATCATGTGTTTATCACATTTGGAAGGAGAGAAACCTCAGACGATTCGAGCACATAGAACGAACACCCACCACCATGGCGTCAGTAATACTTGAGGCTATTAGAAAGCGAATTAATAGCATCACCTTGCCTAGATCGATCAGTACACAAGCTTTATTTAGACTATGGCGTATCCCTTGGCCTGTCAAGGGAGAAACCAACTGATGATCGAGTTGTTATATTTTTCCTTTCTTTTTTCTTTTACTTAATGCAAATTACATTTACCCAAAAAAAATATTGAAACCACGTTCAATATTAGTGGTAAGCACAATGAAATACACACCGTCACTTGATGAATTCTTACTTTATTCATCAATTTAATATTATTTGACAAAGATTGACAAATAGCAAATAACTAATTCAATTGACTTTTGACCACCCAATCCAACAGACATGGCACCCGATGCCTTATCAACCCCCTCTTCCAAATTTTCCCTCCCTAAATCCCTAATCTGCCTACCCCCTCGCCCACCACTATTGTCACCGTTACTTTCAAACCCAACGCCACCATCACTATACTTCCCGAAGGAAGAAGATTAGCACGACGTCGATCTGCTTCAAGGCTTTGTCTTAAAAGGTGTATTCAAAAGGGTATCTTGCTTTGATAGGTTGGAGGAGAAGGCCAACATTTAGGCCCAAGTTGATCATTTGTGGAGGAAGTCTTTACCCTAGGGACTGGGATTATAAGAGGTTTAGGGAGATTGCAGATAAATGTGTGACGCTTTTTCTTTTTGAAATCGTTAGAACATTTTCTTTTTCTTCTTTTTTTGGGTGAAATGTAAGTTTCATTCAACCAAGAATAATATTTACAATGTACTCCAGGCATACACGGAATGATACAAAAGCCCACGCTAAAGATTAAGAACAATCAAAATCGTGTGGGAAAAGTGTCCAAAGGACCCTATACAATGCAACCTTGACTAAATTAATAAGCCTCTCGGGACAGGCCGTTGACCCCTCGAAGATGACTTCGTTGTGCTGCCTCCAAAGTGTGTACACCGTGCATGCCAAAGCGAGGTATCGCGCTTTGTTCGGCACGGAGGAACCTGTTTTTTCCTTCTTGAGCCACTTGACCGCACTTTGAAGAGTTGACATAGACCGGTTAATGCCAAGCTAGTGTTGGAAGAAAAATGTCGGGGTGTTGCGAGAATCGAACTCGCGACCTCTCGCACCCGAAGCGAGAATCATACCACTAGACCAAACACCCACGTTTTTTTCTTTTTCTTAGCGAGAATCATACCACTAGACCAAACACCCACGTTTTTTTCTTTTTCTTCTTTGATGTTACTGTGGATTGCTAGCAGTTATTGGAAAATGGGTTTGATTTGGTTACTTGATCTATTATTAATTTTCAGTTATTTGCATATTGAGCTTATGATTGTTTAAATAGGAAGTCTAGATCTAGACGGGGTTAAGTGTGATTTTGGTCCCCAAATATAGTTCCTAATGCAGTTTTAGTCCTCTAAATATTTGAGGTTTCAATTTTCATTCTCAAACTTTAATTTTTTTTGGCACTTTTGTCCTTCTGTTAACTCCACCAATAAACTTAATGAAAATTTTATTTAAAACACAAAAAAATTGCTATTTTTCTCCTATTTTGTGGCGTTTTTCAAATTTAATTCCAATGAGTTCATTTTTTTTTCTATTTTTCTTCAAATTTTAAAAAGAGAATAAACCAACAAAAGTGAATTTAAGAAACAAATTTTCTAAATAATTTTAACAAAACATTGTCAATAACTTGTGTTGTGTATAAGACAATGCCTACAATATGTGTGACGTAAAAAAACAACAGTCGTACTAAAAATAAACATCCTTGAATTAATTAAACATCAACATAATAATTTAATATAATATTTTACAATCTCAAATTGAATAATTCATAATCTTTGACATTCCACAATCTCAAACACTAACTAATAAAAATATAGTTCATAATCTGAACTTTAACATTCCACATTCTCAAATATTAACTAATAAAAATATAGTTCACACTCTTATTACAAAATATCATCCTTGTTGACTAGACTGAGATGCTTTAGATGAGCCTAAAGACACCCTTAAAGTACTTCTTGAAACTCTATCAGGCAATTCAGAAGCAACCCTTAAAGTATTCTCTATTGTTGTATTTCAGAAAGAGGCTCTTAAGTTTGGTACACTGATGAAATTCATTCCATCTCTAACAATTACTGGAGTGTGTATGTTTGATGTAGATGGACTGATCTGAATCAATAATATTAGAAGAGAGAATGAATTAATAACTTAAGTGAGGCATACAAAAAATAATATAATCAAAAGATATACCTTGGCTAAAGCAATCCTTGTTGGCTTTGTTTGCTTATCTTTTCGGGGCATTTTTACCTGAAATCACATACATAAAAGATTATTTAAAAAATTAACAAATTGTACACAATCAAAATTATATATAAACAGACACATTATACCGGAAATTTCTGTCTAGTGCCCTTATTTTGCAGTAAAATAGGGGCACTAGACAGAAACTTTTCAGTCTAGTGCCCCTATGTTGAGTAAAAGCACGTTAATACATAGCCATCAACCCACCTACATCGAACCGGGCTTTGATACCACTTGAAGGATAGCGTGGTACGGCCCTGGAACACGCTAACGGAAGCGGTAAAACGAAAATACATATAAAAAATTAAATGACTCTAAGGGTGGTATCCTTCGAGTTCTCGGGCATTCGATGTATTAAAATAAAAACGAACATGGGGTTGATGTAAAATTACTAAAACCGAAATAAAAAGGAGTGAAAAACAATACCTTCATTTTTTATGACTTGCTCGAAATGTTCTTCACTTGAGGCTCCAACGTAGCAGCCCTCTAATATTGCATTCATGCCACTCCCATTCCCCTCTTCAATTACTATAACATCATTAATTAACCCATCATCAGTCCCCTTTTCAATGTATTCTAAGTACATTAGAAGAAACTAAAACACAAAAGCCAAAAAGAATAAAAAAGTTCCATCAGACATCATCGTACAAAAATTAATCATATAAATTTATAAAACATAATATCATAATCCCAACAATAATCACAAAAAACTATAATCAATATTTACATCTCATATCTCAGCAATAAACACAAAATTCTCATAATAAAAAATTAAAATCCAAAAAATAATTACAAAAGTTCATACTAATACTTACCGTAATCAACCATAAAATCCAACTCATGCTTGGTCCTATTTTTCATGGAGAATATACCTCCAGGCGAGATGGCGACGAGCGACGATGGGCCGGAGAATAGGGTCAGCAAGCGGGGGCTGGAGCAATGCGGAACGGATGCCAAAGGGAAGCAATAAAGGATTTTCATCCGCGGCGAAGGATTTTCTTTCAACCTGCAATGACAGCGAACGAATGTCCCGAGTGATTGAGAACACAGCTCTTGCGGTTGGTGTCGGATGGGTTTGAACGAGCGGCGAGTAGTGACATAGTGAAAGAGTTGAGAGTTTGAGAGAGAAAGTGTGTTGTGTTGGGGAAAATTTTGGGAGTGACGGGTATACACTTGTAACCCTGCAATAAGACCAGATTACCCATCATTAAGGGCATTAAAGTCATTTCGCGATCAGGATCCACGCCTCTTGTAACGGGCGGATCGCGGAGGACCCGACCCGGATCGCACAAATCGGCTGAAGACCCGGACAATGGAAGCCGTTCGATCAGAACATGAGCTAGTAGGATAAGGCCACGTGGCCCAGTACTTGATACCCAGTTGTGCTCTATAAATAGACCCCGATGCGCCATTATTGAGGTAACTGTTGCGCATTTATTGAGTTAGAACTTTGAGATCACATACAATTCTCTCGATCAACCTAACTTGAGCGTCGGAGGGTCATTGTCGGGGACGTGCCCGACGAGCTCACAGTTCGTGTTTTATTCTCAGGGAACCCGAAATCTGATCTAGGATTAGTTGGTCTATCTGCAGTGAGATCGTCTCAGGAGATCACTAATTTTGACCCGGATCAGTTGGCGTCGTCTGTGGGAACATCAGTGAATTCATCATCATAATGGAAGGTTCATCGAGGAGAAATGTCGGAGAGGAGGAGACACCAAGAAAAGGAGGAGCAACTATCTAGTTAACCCAAGACGAACTACAAAGAATGATAGAAGAAGCTAGTCGGAAGGCCATTGTGGAATACGAAAGAAGAACCGCGACTCCACTGGTTAAGGAAACGGCGAAGAGGCAGTTGTTTGAGAATGTTGAGCCACAAAGAGAGTCGAGAGTGCAAGGCGAACAAGAGCACCGTACCAAGCGACCAGCATCATCTGATGCCGGCTCCAGCACTCATGTTCGCTCGAAGAGAAGGGAGCCCGTGATATCCCGGGCCGAGGTTGAGAGCGTGGGAAAACAGATACACAGCTTGAACAAGCAAATTGATGAGCTAAAGAAACGAGGAGAGATAGTCTCCCAAAATAAAAATTCTCCTTTCTGCAATGACATTCTGGTCCAGACAATCGAGCGGGTTTCAGAGTGCCCGACTTACGGAGGTATGACGGGATGAGAGATCCGCAAAAACACGTGGCTGCATTCGAGATGGTGCTGAATTTATATGGGCAGTCAGCCCCCATCATGGCAGAATTATTTGCGACCACACTTACAGGAAAAGCTCAAGAATGGTTTACCAATTTGCCCCGAGGAAGTATCGAATCATACGAGCAACTCATACAAAAATTCAACTTTCACTTTGCAAGCAAGAAGAAGCAGAAGAGGTCAGCCACCCATTTATTCAATATCCGCCAGAGGGAAGATGAGACACTGAAGAATTTCATGGGGAGATTCAATAATGAGACCTTAGAGGTGCAAGAGTTGAGGATCGATATGTGAGCATCCTCATCCATGGGCTGCAAAAGGGTCCTTTCACGTCTGCTCTCGCACGCGATCCGCCCAGCGACGTCGAACAGCTAATGGCGTTAGCTCAAAAATACATTGATGAAGAGGAGATGAATGCAATGAAAGACTCCGAACGGAGAGAGCGCGACTATGCGCCCAGACGACCTCATGAAAATAGAGAAGGGGGTGGCAGCAAGCAAAAACTGGAGAAATAGAAGGAGCCCAAGTATATCCCGAAATACCATAACTACACTCTGTTGGCCATGTCGCGAGAAAAAGCTTTAATGATGGTGGAAAGTGCGGATGTTTTGAAATGGTCGAGACATACGAGGTACACCCCCTCGAAAAAATTTTCTAACAAGTATTGCAGGTCTCATCGGGAGAGGGGTCACAATACCGAGGAGTGTTTTCAGTTAAAAGATGACGTCGAGAGACTAGTTAGGCAGGGATATTTCCGAGATCGCGTCCCCCGAAATTGCAAAATCAGTGGGAAAGGAAGGAGAAGCAGGTCAAGGAGCCAAGATCGAGATCGGAACCCAGGTCCCTCGAGAACTGAGAGGACCCCGGCCGGCGGGAGCAATGCACCCACAGAGGGAGTAATATACACGATTGCAGGAGGGTCGAGCGCTGGAGACTCGAGTCGAACACGGAAAAGGTGCGCTCGAGAAAGGGAATTCGTGCTGAAGGTGGAGGATGAAGAGGCCATCTCGTTCGATAGTTCTGACAGATTGAAGGATGGCGGGGATCAGAACGACCCTATGGTCGTCAAGTTGGATATCGCGAACTTCACTGTCCACAAGGTGCTGATCGACAGTGGCAGTTCAGCGGACGTCATTTTCAAGAGCGTGGTGGATAAGATGGGGCTAGAGAACGCACGGCTCGAACCCATAAAAACCGCGTTAGTGGGCTTTGGAGGAACCGAAGTGGCCTCACTAGGGACGATCGAGCTACCAGTGTCCATGGGAGAATAGCTGAAAAGAAAGACCTTGTTGGTCAAATTTCTGGTAGTAGACACACACAACGTCATCTTAGGTCGGCCAGGGCTGAACTCATTCCGAGCGGTCATCTCCACGTAGCACATGAAGATGAAGTTCCCCACTGAATACGAGATTAGAGAAGTGTCGTGCGACCAGAAGGAAGCTCGGAAGTGTTACAATTTGTCGTTAAAAGGGGAGCCGAAGCCGAAGAAGCAAAAAACTTGAGGACGCTGAACCCCGACCATACGAGGCCGAGCACTTGAAACCCAGCGAAGAATACAAGGCGATTCAGCTAGTGCCCGAGGAGCCCAGTAAAACGACCCGAATAGGGTCCAGCATGAAAGATGGAGAGATGGCCATGATCGAATTTCTGAGAAAAAATGTTGATATGTTCGCATGGAGCCCATCAGATTTCACAGGGGTCGATCCGGTGGTCATCGTGCATCGACTGAATGTCGACCCGATGGCTCGACCTGTACAACAGAGGAAGAGGTCGTTTGGCAGCAACAAAAACGAAGTCATCAAACAGGAGGTCGAAAAGCTGCTTAAAGCCGGGTACGTATCGGAGGTCCAATACAGTGATTGGCTTTCTAACGTGGTGCTTGTCCCAAAATCTTCTGGGAAGTGGCGCATGTGTGTTGATTTTAGAGACTTGAACAAAGCTTGCCCAAAGGATCCGTACCCACTGCCCCGGATCGACATGATGGTAGACTCGACCATTGGTTTCGAAATCTTCTCAATGATGGATGCTTATCAAGGATATCACCAGATTCGAATGGCTGAAGAGGATAGAGACAAAACCTCATTCGTTACTGAGAAGGGGATTTATTGCTACAACATGATTCCATTCGGACTAAAGAATGCGGGTGTGACCTATCAACGGTTGGTCAATAAGATGTTCGGTGACTTGCTGGGGAAGACCATGGAAGTATACGTTGATGATATGTTGGTCAAGAGCAAGAGGTCGCAGGACCATATCGAGGACCTCGCACAAGCCTTCCGTATTATGAGAACATACGGCATGAAACTGACCCCGGACAAGTGCACTTTCGGAGTAAGAGGAGGGAAATTTCTTGGATACATGGTTAGTGAACGAGGAATTGAGGCAAACCCAGAAAAAATCCAGGCAATAATGAATTTGAGGTCGCCGACTTCGATCAAAGAGGTTCAGAAACTTACTGACAAGATCGCATCAGTGAGTAGGTTCATATCCCGGTCGGCAAATAGAAGTTTACCGTTCTTCAAGATCCTGAGGAAAGCAAAAAACTTTACATGGACCGCGGAATGCGACCAGGCGCTACAGGCGTTGAAAGAATATCTTACCCAGCCCCCCTTGCTCGCAAACCCTAAGGAAGGAGAGATATTGTTTTTGTATCTGGCGGTATCCGAGAATGCGGTTAGCTCCGTATTGGTAAGGGATGAAGGAAATAATCAAAACCCGGTCTACTACGTCAGCAAGATGCTTCAAGGTGTAGAATCCCGGTATTCAGAAATGGAAAGGCTAGCTTTGGCTTTAGTGGTAACGGCTCGAAAACTGCGACCCTACTTCCAGTCGCATAATGTGGTGGTACTAACAAACCAACCCCTCAATAATGCCTTATCTAAATTCGGAGCTGCAATGGACGGAATCCGAGATCGAAAAATCACAGCCCTAGTGCGCGAGCGATCGATCCTTTCGAACAGAGCCGAGGTGCAGGTAGTCTCAGAGACGGGGTCGTGGAAGGACGAAACCGTGAAGTATCTTGAGGACGGTACCCTGCCCAGCGACCCCATTGCTACGAAAAGAGTCAAATTTTGAGCTACCCGATTTACTCTACTAGCCGGCCAGCTTTACAAATGAACGGTGGATAGGCCTCTCTTGAAATGTTTAGACGAGGAGAGAGCCCTTTACGTGATGCGGGAAATCCATGAGGGAAGTTGCGAAAATCACTCGGGTGTGAGATCACTCGCACAAAAAATCATGCGACAGGGATATTTTTGGCCTACTTTAGTCAAAGACTCTAAAGACCTGGTGCGAAAATGCGAGAGCTGCCAAAAATATGCTTTCCTGATACATCAGCCGGCGATCCCGATGGAGCCAATCAAAATAGCGTGTCCGTTCGATCAGTGGGGAATCGATATTGTCGGACCCTTTCCACCCGCCCAAGCTCAAAAGAAATTCATCATCGTGGCGGTTGAGTATTTCTCCAAGTGGGTCAAAGCAGAAGCAGTAGCCAAGATATCTGAGAAGGAAGTCATCAACTTCATCTGGAAGAACATTATTTGCAGATTCGGGATACCTCGAATATTAATATCTGATAATGGCACCCAATTTCAGGGGAGAAAGATTACAGAATGGTGCAAGGAGCTGAAGATCGCACAACACTTCACTGCAGTTGCGAACCCTCAAGCGAACGGAGAAATCGAGGTAACTAACCGGACGATCTTGCAGCACTTGAAGACACGCCTCGAAAACAAGGGATCGTGGGTTGACGAGCTGTCGGGAGTTCTATGGGCTTATCGCACGACCTCGTGATCTACCACGGGTGGGACCCCCTTCTGCTTAGTATACGGAACAGAAGCTATCATTCCAGCAGAAATTGGGGAGGAGTCGCAAAGAATCATGCAGTACGATCCCGAAGCTAACCGAGATGAGCGAAGTTTTGACCTCATGGTGATTGAAGAAAAGAGAGAGGTCGGGTATGCCCGAATTCTGCACCACAAGGGATTGATGATGAAGAGCCATGATCGCAAGATCCGACCACGCCAACTGCAAGTAGGAGATCTCGTATTGAAAAAGGTAGAAGCCTCCAAGCACGTAGGAAAGTTAGAACCGCCATGGGAGGGACCATACAAGGTAACCGAGATCAGAAAGAAGGGTACATACAGGCTGCAAGACATGCAGGGTCGAAACTTGCCACACCCCTGGAATATACAGAACCTGAAGAAGTTCTACGCATGAACAGGAAAGTCGTACTATGGTGCCTTTGAAAGGCCATCAACAAAGAAGATCGAGTCTGGTGCTGTGAAAGGCCATCAACCTGGAGGAGGTCAAATTCTGGAGCCTGTGAAAGGCCATCAACAAAGAGATCGAGTCTGGTGCCTGTGAAGGCCATCAACCTGGAGGAGGTCGAATTCTGGAGCCTGTGAAAGGCCGTCAATCATGTAAAGGTTAGAGAGATCGCATTCAGTATACTGGATATAGTCATCACTGGATATAGCATCAACTGTAATTTCCTCGGAACAATTTATAAATCTGCGTACATTTTTATTGCTTATCTTCGTACGTGCACACTTTCATGTCCTTGTCGTTATCTACTAAGCAAAGTAAGCCAATCGTGCGATCTGAAAAAGACGCATCCAATTAAACGCGAACTGAGAAAGACGCGTCCAATCGTGCGATCTGAAAAAGACGCATTCAATTAAACGCGAACTGAAAAAGACGCGTCCAATCGTGCGATCTGAAAAAGATGTGTTCAAATTCTACGATCTAAAAAGACAACCTAAATGTGCAATCTGAAAAAGATGTACTTCACACGCCAACTAAAATAACAATCGAAAGAAGACAAGTTTTGTGCGATCCAGAAGACACGCAATCTTTGAACGAACGGAGGCATTCAGTAAATAAAAAGAGAAGCAAAGTACACAAGCTGCCAAAAATCAATCTTTCCATTAATCGAGTGTCATTTACAAGGCGATCATAAACCTACACCCCAATGTCCTATTCTCAAAAGAATTACATTTCCGAGAAACGGTCTATAGGATTTACAGTTCGAGAGTGATCAGGTCAGAATCCTATTACAAAAATGGGGAGATTAGGACAAGTCACGCATTAGCCTCCGCTTCCAGCTCGTCTCTCAAGGCCATAAACTCATCATCCTTCAGGTCAGGATCAGCAGGATAACGTTGGAGGTCGCCATCAAGCGCGATGCTCAGTTGACCGCGATCGAAAGATTCTTGAAGTCCGCCAAACTTTGTGATCTGATACAGGAAGGTCTCATAACCCTTGGCGTATGAATTCGCGGACTTGAGCTCAAGGGTAGTCGTGAAAGTATCCGTCTTCAGAAAGTCACGAACTGCAGACATCCTGGAGTTGGCCAAGACTTGCTGATGTTCTTCGATAGGAATTCGACCAGCTTGGCCTTCTTCCACTCCATGCTTGTGGCCTTCTTCACGTCCAGCTTCGAACGCTTCCCTCTTAGCCTCCGCCAAAGCCACCTCCTTCTCAGAGAGAAGAACCTCCCTCTCCTTCCTGGCAGCATCGAGCTCGGCCTCTAAGCTCGTGACTTTCTCACCAAGGACCAGCATACTATCTGCATAATTGAGGTCCGCCTCGTCTCGCTCTGCCAGTTGAGCCTTGAGATTTTGCACCTTCTGGTCTGTTTGAATGAAACTCCTTCGATAGTGGGTGCACTTCAGAGTGAGACTCCAGAGGAAGGTCATGGCCTGCAAGGTCGAGAAAAGCCAGTAAGAAAGCAGGACGAAGAGATAGACAATCAGTCAAGAGAATACCTGAATCAGGGAATGAGCCCCGAACTCTTCGAGCCGAATGGGGTTGTTAGCCACCAGCGAACCTTGATCGCGAACGGAGATGATGGAATCATAAAGATCGAAAGTATCATTCCCTACTTCGCTATAGAGAGCCGAACTAGACATGCTATCCTATTTTGGGAGGCGGTTGGTTACCTCGAAGGGCCGCCCTGCTCTCCTTCCAACATGCCGCGAGCTGGACTACCCTCAAAAATTTGTCCCGATCGTCATTTTCGCCAGTCTTCTCCGCAGCTTCCCTAGCCATCCTGCTCAACACGTTCGAGCTATGCGGTTTGGATTGGGGAAGGTTAGAGGTTTCTGCAGGCGCCTTCCCTTTGCCCTTATCACTTGGCCCTTGCTTGGCCTTATCTGCCGGACCCCGTTTGGGTGAGGATCGCTTCCTCTTTTCGGGTCGCTCCTTAGTGGGAGGACCTCGCCTTTCCTGCTCGACCCCCTGGTCGCCACTGACTTCGTCCAGGTTTAATTCTAACTCCGAAGAGTTGTAGCCGTGGTGACCTCCAGGAGCGGAAGGCGTTTCCTCACTATCGACCAGGATGGGTTGCTGGCCGACGGGGCTCACAAATACAAGAGCCTTCGAAGGAACTGGGGCGGGCAAACTAGAAGGGGGATCAGATGAAGCTGCGACCTCTTTCCCCTTCCTCAATTTATTTTGGGCCGCTATCATCCGCATAGCATTGCGCGAACTCATGATTAGATTATCTGCAAAAATTAGAGAAGTCAGTACATGCGAGCACACCAACAACAGAATGAATGGGACCGGAAGAGAAAAATCACCTAAGGACTCTTAGATATGGAGGGACGCTGGAGAGAGCCCAGATAGTTGCAAAACCTTCTCAGTGAGAAGCTTCTTGGGGTCGTACTTATAAGCCGTTAGGCTCCTTATCTGATCGCCCTCCAGCCCTCCTCCACTTGTTTTCGGGATGGGTTTATACAAGGTCCATTCATTTTTAAAAGGCCAGACACCTCTAGGAGATCGAATAAAAATAAAGCGATCTAACCAGACCCCTACATTCGACTTCAGGGCGCTCAAGTATCCACAGTCGGGCTTGGCCGAAAGATAGAAAAAACCTCTACTACCGGATCATTTCGAGGTGGTGAAAGAGTACAAACTCCAAAAGTTATCAAAACTGGGTTCTATACCTAGGAATTGCATTATTACAACAAAAAGAACGATATGAGAAATTGAATTGGGGGAAAGTTGCATAGGGCACAACCCCAGTTTATTCAAAATCGAGGCTATAGGGGGAGCCAAAGGGAATCGCAGCCTAGCATCGAGGTATTTGATAGAAAAAGCACTAAAACCCTCGGGGGGACGATGCATGCGATCAAAACTGGCAGGGATGATAATTTCATAACAGGAGGGTATATGATGTTTTTCTCTAATCTTGAGAATGAGAGTCCTAACTTTGCTGAATACAGCTTCCCAAGGGTTTTTAGCGAGCCTATCTTGGAATTTCGCGAGAGTCTAGGGGCCGGCATGTTCATCGGTGAGTTTTGAAATCGGAAACTTTTTGTTCCTCTTTGGAGAGGTAGAAAAAGACTCATGAGAAGACCCAGACACGGACCTAGATGCGGACTCTGACGCAGACCCAGACACAGACTTAGAGGTAGACTCGGACGCAGACTCAGAATGGGTCGCATGAGACCCTGAGCCAGGTCGCGACTTAGAATTCGAACTAGAGCTAGAGGGCATCGTACCTTAAAACAGGATGGCTCTGGAAGCTGCAGATCGAATGCGAACTTCAAGTCGTGAGTGCAGGTCGCTGGAAGTCTATATATGGGGCAGGCGTGAGAGTTTGAATGACCGGTATATTTAAAGGAAGACCCCTCTTGAAATACGCACCGCAGATCAACCGCCGAGATGCCGACACGTGTCCGCCTGGGTAACCGATCGACGATGCGACTGTTCGGCTTCTTCAAAGGCAACAGTCATGCACTTTGAAAAAGTGGGGGAGTAATGATGGGTATACACTTGTAACCCTGTAATAAGACCAGATTACCCTTCATTAAGGGCATTGAAGTCATTTCGCGATCAGGTTCCGCGCCTCTTGTAACGGGCGGGTCGCGGAGGACCCGACCCGGATCGCACAAACCGACTAAAGACCCGGACAATGGAAGCCGTTCGATCAGAACATGAGCCAGTAGGATAAGGCCACGTGGCCTAATACTTGATATCTCAGCTGTGCTCTATAAATAGACCCCGATGCGCCATTATTGAGGTAATTGTTGCACATTTATTGAGTTAGAACTTTAAGATCGCATACAATCCTCTCGATAAACCTAACTTACGCGTCGGAGGGTCATTGTCGGGGACGTGCCCGACGAGCTCACGGTTCGTGTTTTATTCTCAGGGAACCCGAAATCTGATCTAGAAAGAATTGGTCTATCTGCAGTGAGATCGTCTTAGGAGATCGCTAATTTCGACCCGGATCAGGGAGAATGAGAAAATGAGGAAACCTAATTCCCCCCTCCCCCCCCCCAACCAATTTTCCCTCTTCAGCAGTCATGCGCATTGTACATGCCAAAATCCATTAATTTTGACGGTAAAGCTAACGGTAGGATCAAAAGTGCTGAAAAGATTAAAGTTTGAGAACTAATATTGCAACCTTAAATTGTTCGAAGATTAAAATCGAATAAGTCACGATATCGGAGAATGAAAAGTGCATTTATCCCGATCTAAATGTTGTTACGGAACTTTTAATCGTTGAAAACCGATCCACTTTTTGCAATGGTTTTGCAGTATAGTGTGAAGAATTGGTGAATAATGTGAAATGGTGTCTGGTTTATGTGTTCCTAGCGCGCGAGAGAGATAGAGAGTGATGGTGGTGCACGAGGAGGTAGGCGGATTAGTATTTAGGGAGGGGGAGGAACTGGAAAGGAAATTAGGATTTGGAGAGGAGGAGGTAAAATGGTATTGGATGCCACATCGCCATTTTGTAAAGCCATGTCATGAAAGTTGTAGTCAATTATAAATCTTCCCCTAATTTAAAATCGGCACGTGAGGAACAGGTGTTGATCTCCGGTCAATTGAAAAAAAATTCGATGAGAGATGTCCTAAAATCGCGCAAATCAAAAATTGGTCGGATCTTTTTGCAATCCCATATTATTAAAGGATTAAAATAAAAAATGAGTATGACTAAAAAACCAAGAATATCTTTAATTTGAAGAATAATGATAGACGTATCATTACATTACTGTACACCAAGTCACGATCCCTCGATAAAAGTTCCTAGGTTATTGTGAACATGAATAGCTTGTATTATGATTTGAAATTGCATCCATAAACATTTACAAACAAAAATAAAATCAAAATCCATTCATCTGGATATGAACAAGTCCTTTTTCTCTCTTCTTTTTTTTTTTTTTTTTTGAGAAAATCAACAAAATAACAAATCAAAAGCAACAAAGTATGTGTAAGAAGAAGATTGATCAACACAATCTAGGCAAAGGTCTTGTATGTTGAGGGGTGAGCTTCACCATTCTTGCCATTTGACCTTTCATTTCTCTGCACACTTTCTCCAGCTCCACCACCCTCCACTGCATCCTCTCCAAGTTTACTTTAACATCTTCCTTGTCGTCGGATGAGCTCTCCATTTCCAAGTTACTAGTGTTGTCATTGTTTTCGTACAACACCATCTGGTAATTACTATTATTACTGTTATTTATGCACTTATAACTGTTGCTGCTAAGGCTTGAATGATCGTCGCTCACAAACTCCGCCGTTTGTATGATGGAATGCTGAGAAGCCAGCGCTTGAACCGCAATTCTTGGAGGTATTCGAGGGTTCTTTGCTAGGTCTTTGCAGGCTTCCAGGCTCAGCTTTTCGTAATTTAGGCATCTACACAATCTGGATCTTTCCTCTAAGGAAAGACATGGATGAGACTGCAATAGGACCAACACATACTTCTAAATTGAGTAGCATAAAAAAGACACTATAAAGGAATGGGAAAAATCCAATTAACCTAGTGTGATATTACAAATGAACAAGTTATCATTTATAAAAAAATTAAAGATAAATTGTCATCCAAATTATGTCATTTTTTACACTTCTTACTGAAACTTTTTTTGTATCAACTTACCATCTCAACTTTGTGAAATTTACACTTTATCATATGTGATCGTCTTTTTTGTTGATATTTTTGCCAGAAAAATATCACATGTTTTGCATATGTGAGAAATATCACATCATATAACCTTTTAGATATCACAGAATATAACCTTTTAGATATCACATATACACCGAATAAGATGTTTTTCAGACAAAAGCTTTGATTGAAAAACAGTTATAAATAGCAAAGTGTAAAATTCTGTAAGCTGATACAAAGAAAAAATTTAGATGCCAATAGTGAAAATAATCATAGTTCAGATGATATAATATAATTAATCCAAAACAATTAGTAATTTACATCCTGTATTTTTTAAAATTAGTAATTTACCCCTCTGCGTGTTTTAAAATGAAACTATATACCTCTCTGTCTGGTAAATGATTTTTTTATAGAAAACAAATTACACTATATTTTTATACAAGAGATAATTTATTTATTTATAATATTACATGAATTAAATTACATTAAATCATAAAATAAAACTCAATTTTGAAAAATTACATTTTATTCATAGGTCCTTTTACACTAGGCCCGAAATCAAGAAATGTTTTATATAATTATCCAATCAATCACAATCATACATACAAATCATTAAATATAGAAGACAAAAACCTCTTATTGTCTTTATCTGTGGAAAGACAGGGCAAGTTTATGTGTCGTTTACCTTATACCTATCCCTCACGGCATACTAATTAAGTTTCAAGTATCTAAATAAACAATTACACAATACACACACATATATATATATATATATATATATTAATGAGCAAGAACATAGACTATGAAACCGCGTTCAAGTCCCGTGACATTATAATTATTCTATCTCATAATTGAAATAATTCCTTCTTTGTCCATCCAAAGGATTAGTTGCTATTATTCAATTAAAAAGGGGACAAATGCAAGCTACCCTTGTGATATCGTCAATAAGCAAACTACCCTCTTATCAAAAAATAAATAGTGATTTACCTTCCTATATTTTTTAAAATATAACAATTTACCCCCTATAATTTTTAAAATGAAGCAATTTACCTCCCTATATAAGGAGGTAAATTTGTTTCATTTTAAAAAATACAAAGGGATAAATTACTATATTTTTTTTCATAAGAGGGTAATATGCTCATTTTCAATATGATCTTGGAGTAAATTGCTATTCAGGTTTTTGCTTGGAAGCACAAGCACTCAATTGTGGAGGGGTACTTTATTAACTTCTTGTTACTTTATAATTAGACCAGGACACGACTAATCGAATATTATGGCTCTTGGTTTGTATAGATAATGACAATTAGTACCTGTCGGAAAAATTGGTAGGATTCATAGGAAAATTATAAAGCACAAGACACAAGAAGAAAGGACAAATGCAGTGCAAGACAATACATGCTGGCAGAGAATAATTAGCACTGTTTTAGGCATCATGAATTGCCAATTCCCTCCACTAAATGAAAGCTAATTAGTGCTTAATTATTGTTAATTAAGAAATTAAGGTATCTTTAAATTCTTTCTGACTTCAAATGTGACAGATTTATGGGAATCTTGGAAATATTGAAAATGGAGCAAAATCCAAAAGTCAAGAAACAGGTCTTCTCAAGTTGTCTTCTGTATCATTTTATGTATTTGTCTTTGCCCCGGGGGGCCCCAACCCCCACACACCATCCCACACCATAAGTACGTTATCTCCTCCATACCCTCAGTAGAAGATGGTATTAATAGGAAATAGAAAAGATGAAAGGAAAATGTTGTAAGAAGGAAAATATTAAACTTGATGGTTAAAACAATGCTTAAAATATTTTTGATTCTCTATTTTTGGTAGTTGGAAATTTTTATTTTGTTTTTTAAGAGTTGTAAAATAGTTCTTTTATTTTATGATATTTCACGATTTTGGTCATTTTTTAATGATGAATTTTGCAAAATTTGTGAGAATAAATTATGTGTCACTCGCGATTTTGATACTTTTATTCTTTATCTTTCTAAGGGTTAAAATAGTCTTATAATTTTTTGATATTTCGTAATATTGATGTTTTCAGTGCCGAATTTTGCAAAAGTTATCGGAATAAATCATGTGCCCATTATTTTTTTTTTTATAATTTTTCGTCCATATTGACAAAAGTAAACCAATTAGAAAAAAAACCCCAATTTAAACAAAATCACATGAGGCGCATATGATTTATTACTGTGAATTTTGCAAAATTCGCAAAAATATTTTTAAGCCAATAAAAGAATTATTGAAGAAATAGGGTTAAATGCAAATCCTCTTAAAATAGCAAAAATCTCCTTTTCTTTTAAAAAAAGGTTATAGCAATCTTGTAATGTAGGAAAAGCAGTGAAGTTTTTTTCAAGTTAAACTTTTGAAAGAAGGATAGTGTGACCTCCTAATGCAGGAAGCAGAGAGGTTGTTTTCAAAAGTTCATGATTATTATTTTTTTTTCAATGAAATTTTCTACACCATTACTATATATTTTCACATAGAGAAAAATGCAATTAACCTGGGAGAAATTTGATAAACAAAGTGAGAAAGAAAAAAAATAGTGAAGAAATGTGATCACCTGAAGATAGATGTCAATTGCTCTATAGACTTGATCAAATGAATCTCTTGCACAATCAGGCAAACTCTCTGCAACTCCAAGAAACTTTGAGATCTTGAGGTTCGGATCAGGTCCAATCTCCCCCAGATACATGTCAATCAATTCCCCAACCTTTTTCATCTTCTCCAATGACACCTTATCATAGTAATGAACGAATAATCTGATCAATCTCACAACAAGATTCACATCATAAACCCCTCCATTCCCTCCAGACACCAGCAAATCATCCAGGGTTGCCTGATCAAGCATCCCTCCTATCAGCCTCTCCAACGCTGCCCGCCCCTCTCGGCTCAGCCCGAAACCGGAAACAATTCTCAGCACCCAGAACAACCCCCGGCAGGAAAATGCAGTTTTCCCCATCAACACGACCCCGTGAACTGCAGTGTCTGCTAATCCTCGGTAATCGGTCGATGCGTACCTTATGCTGCCGCCGTTGGAATGTAGTGCGGTTTTGAGATAATGCAGGAGAAATCTTGTGAGGACTAAATTGTTGTTATGACTCCCATAAGACCCTAATGCCCTGAGGAAATGCTCTATAATCTTCGGACTCAAAACAGTCAAGTCTTGGAACCACCAGGCCCAAGCTTTTCTTGATGTGGAGCCATTGCATATTGTTGGTGAGTTTAAACTGCGTGCTGTTTCGGGAGAGGAAGACGAAGAAGATGAGGAGAAAGAGAGTAAGCTGACATCGGAATTCTGTGCAATCTTGGCAAGAAGAGAGGACAAGAGCTTCTGAATGAGGCCACGGGATTCTGCATAAGAGAAGAAGGGGTCACAGTTCTTGAGGCAGGTGATAATTTCATTCCAGGACCAGTAGAAAACCCCGTCAAGAAACTCTTCGGTTTGATGCAAGAGATTGACGAGGGATGCCTTCTCAGACATTCCAAGAAACACCGAGCAGCAGTGGAGGAGGGAAACGTTTTCCACTGTAATGGAAATGGTGCCGTTGTTGTAACAGAATCTTGAAATCAGTTCAAACCCATCAGCGCCGCCTGGAAAATCATCAATCTCAATCCCCGACCTCCTGATCTGAGTTCTTCGCTTTTCTTGCTTGATTATCTTCCTCAACTTCCACGAATACTTTGACAGGATTTTCTGCAGCCCAGAAACCAAGAATGAGCTGATGAAACAAAATTGTTTGAATTGAAAACCGGTTTCTTGGAGGGATAGATAGATACATAGATGGAAGACAGTATTATCATTACCTCGGAGAGGAAGAATGTGTGTTGGCCATTGATGTGAATTTGCAGATCGCAGAGTTCTGACATTGTGGGCTTCTTTGCATTGAATGAACTAGTGGTTTACGAGCAGTAAAAGGTGAAGTATATCCGTGAAAAGATTTCTGTGCAGCATTACGAGTGAGTTAGCGGGGGTGGGGTGGGGGGGAATAAATATAGAAATGGGTGATGCTGCAGCTATATATGACAATGACAAATTATAGAAATTGTTTTCTTCTGGCCCTACTGCTTTTTCTAGTACTCCAGCTTTTGCAAATCAGTCCTTCGAGAAACTTTTTCTGCAAAGCAAGTGAACGAATTGCCATATAAGCTCAGCGCGACAACAAATACTAACCTTAATTAGATGGAAAGTGCTTCTTCTCAAAGTTTTTTATTCAACAACGTGAAAAGGGATTTTTTTCTCTCCTAAGAGTCTTCTCCCTCGACTAAGTGGTTTCCTCCCCTTGGATTAGGGTTTTCGCCGGCGCCCATTCATCGCTTGGACATCGGATGACACCATCATCGTAACTGCTTCTCTTTCAATGCTGATTAAAATGCTCGTCTCCCTTGCTTTTGCCTCTCTCTCTCTCTCTCTCTCTAATCTTGCCCTTTTGTCTGAATTTTTTCTTTTCTTGTGCTTAGACCCCTGCCCATTTTATCGTTCTTTCTTCTGCTGATTTTTCATCTTATATGTTATATCCCTTTTGGTAGTGCTATTGTCCCCTCAATCTTCCCTCTTAACCTTGTTCTCCTTGTGGTGTTGTTGTAGGTCACTGCAAACTTGTACCCCACGCTTGGAATCTTGCACCTGGCTGGATATCATCCGATGGAATCTGCAGTGGATAAAATGGGTAATGATCCGGGTCGAATTCGGCGATCTCGAGAAATGATCTCAACATAGATGGTTAACTCTTCCAAGATCAGATTTTGGGGTCCCTGAAAATAAGACAAGAAAATGAGCTAGTCGGGCACGTCCCTGACAATGACCCTCCGACGCTCAAGTTAGATTGATCGAGAGAAAAGTGTGCGATCACAAGGTTCGATCTCAATAAATGCAGAACAGTTACCTTTAATGACGGCGTTTCGGGTCTATATATAAGGTTCAGTAGGGTAGCACTGACCAGCCACGTGGTTTCATCCTACTGGCCCGCGTCTATGATCAGACAGCTATAATTGTCCGGATCTTCGAGGGCAGACGGATCCGGGTCAAGTCCTTGCGACCCGTCTGATGGAAGAGACACGGATCCTTGCTTAAATGACTATAATGCCCTTAATGAAGGGCATTCTTAGCATTTTCCTTGTATCTCCTCTTAATCACACATCATTACTCCAGCACTTATCAAAAAGTGAAAATATCACTTTTGGAGAAGTTCATCGGTCGCGTCCGTCGATCTCGCCAGCTGCGTGTACATGTGTCGTCATCTCGTGGGTCCTTCTGCAACGCGCTTTCCCAGAAGGTAGGGCTTATAAATACCCCCCTCATTCAAACATTCTTCTCTACCCCACATACGAGCTTTTAGCGACCAGCACTACTAACTCCAAGTTCGCATTCGACCTAGAGCTTCCAGAGCCATCCTGTTCTAAGGTACGATGGCTTTTAGCTCTTCTTCGAATTTCGGTTCGATCTCCGGCTCTGGGTCGTCTGCGACCCCTTCTGGGTCCGCACATAGTTCTTTCTCTACCTCTCCTAAGAGGAATAAAAAATTCAAAATATCCCAGAATCCTTCTGATAAACAAGCTGGGCCTTCTACCCTTGAGAAATTCCAAGATAAGCTTGCTAGGAATCCCTGGGAGGGGGTAGTCAGTAGCGTTAGGACTCCCATTCAAAAGATTAGGGAAAAATATTTCATACCCCCTGAGTACGAGATCATTATTCCTAGGGCTTTCGACCGTATGCATCGTTCCCTCCCTCCCCGATTTTTGCGCCTTTTCTATCAAACATTTTTATGCCGGGCTGAGGTTTCCTTTAGCTCCTCCTCTGGCCGCAATTTTGAATAAATTGGAGTTGTGCCCTATGCACCTCTCTCCCAATTCCATTTCTCATATTGTTCTCTTCATCATAATAATGCAATATTTAGATGTAGAACCCAGTTTTGATAACTTTTGGAGTTTGTACTCTTTCACTACCCCCCCCCCCCCCCCCCCGATTTTTGTGCCTTTTCAATCAAGCATTTCGATGCCGGGCTGAGGTCCCTTTAGCTCCTCCTCTAGTCGCAATTTTGAATAAATTGGAGTTGTGTCCTATGCAACTCTCCCCCAATTCCATTTCTCATATTGTTCTTTTTATCGTAATAATGCAATATTTAGACATAGAACCCAATTTTGATAACTTTTGGAGTCTGTACTCTTTCACCACTTCCACACGATCCGGCAATAGGGGTTTCTTCTACCTCTCTGCTAAACCCGACTGTAGATATTTAGATACTTTAAAGTCAAACGTAGGGGCTTGGTTAGATCATTACATTTTTGTTCGACCTCCTAGGGCTTGGCCCTTTAACAAGGAATGGAGTAAGTATAAACCTGTTCCCAGGATGAGTGGAGGGGGGCTGGAGGGCGATCAAATAAATAGAATAACAGCTTTTAAATACGACACCAAGAAGCTTCTCATTGAGAAGGTTTTGCGACTGTCTGGACTGTCTCCAGCGCCCCTCCACATTGATGAGTCTTTAGGTGATCTCTTTTTCTCATTATCGTTCATTCCTTTTTGTCTGTTCGAGTTCGCTAACCTCCCTCCATCTTGCAGATAGCTTGATCATGAGTTCTCGCAACACTATGCGACTGAAGGCGGCTACGAATAAGTTGAGGAAGGGAAAACAGGTCGTTGATCCTGCGGATCTCCCTTCAAGCTCGCCTATCCCTGCTCCCTCGCGTGCCCCTGTACCTGCGAGCTCTGCTAACCAGCAACCCATCCTAGTCGACAGTGAAGAAACTCCATCCGCCCCTGTTGATCATCATGGCTATAACTCCTCGGAGTTAGAACTGAATTTAGACGATGTGAGTGGTAACCAGGGTGCTGAACCAGAGAGATGCGATCCCGACAGCGGGGACCGTTCTAAAAAAAGGAAGCGATCTTCACACAAGCACGGGCAGGGGGACGAGGCCAAGGAGAGCCAGTGGAACCTTCTGGCTCTTCAAAGTCCAAGCCCCACCATTCGAAATCACTACGCAAGATGGCCCTGGAAGTTGCAGAGAAGACCAGCCAGGTCGAGGAGCGAGACCGATTTCTGAGGTTAGCTCAGCTCACTTCGCGCTGGGAGGATAACAAAGAAGCCTTGAGAGGCGATCAGTCTCAAGGAGACCGAGCGTCTCCGAGGTGGGATAGCTCTTCCAGCTCGATGCTCTTCTCAGAGGCGGGGGGTGAATCTTTCGACCTTTATAACTCCTTCACCTCGCTTCGCGACCAAAGCTCCTTGTTAATGAACAACCCCATCCAGATCGGGGAATATGGGGTCCATGCTCAGCTACAGGTATTCTCCTATTTTATTGATCGTTGTCTCAATGTCTGTTTTCTAACTAGCTTCATTCAACATTGCAGGCATTAACCTTCTTCCGGAGCTTATCTCTGAAGTGCACCAACTACCGAAGAAGTTTCATAATATCGGATCAGAAGGTGCAGGATCTCAAGGCCCAATTGGCAGAGCGAGATAGACTAGATCTCAAGCACGCAGACGAAATGCTGATTCTGGCCGAGAAGGTCAAGAGCTTGGAGGGCCAACTCGCAGAAGCTGAGAAGGCTAAGGAGGTCGCTCTCGCTGAAGGGACGAAGGAAGGGTTCGACGCTGGGAGGGAGGTCGGCCTCGTTGAAGGTCATAAGCAGGGATTAGAGGAAGTCCAAGCTGGTCGTATCACCATTGAAGAACATCATAAAATCATGGCCGACTCTAGGATGTCCACTGTTCGTGATTTTTTGAAGACTAATACATTCACGACTGCTCTTGAAATCAAATCTGTTGATTCCTTCGCCAAGGGTTATAAGACCTGCGAGGCCCAAATTGAGAAGCTTGGTGGATTTCAAGAGTCCTTCGATCGCAGTCAACTGGACATCACGCTCGATGGCGAACTCCAGCCCTACCTTGCTGAGCCTGATCTCAAGGATGACGAGTTCGCTGCCTTGCTAGAAGAGCTAGAAGCTGAGGCTGATGCTTGATGCGATATGGCCTCAAACTTTTGTAATAGGGCTTGATGCTTGACTTCTTTTTGCTGATACTGGTTAACAATTCACTTGACTTGTAATTTTCTTTTTGGATATTCGATGCTGATGTTGAAGGGCACGAATTTTTGGTATTGCCCTGCAAATGATGCTTTATCAATGGAAAGACACAATCTTTTGGCAGCTCGCATATTTGCTTCTTTCTATCTCCGTTTATTGAATGCTTCCCTTTTATCCCAAGATTGCATCTATTTTCATATCACATAATATTGGTCTTTTTCAGATCGCTCTTTAGGCCGCGTCTTTCTCAGATCGCCGTTTTATTGAACGCGTCTTTTTCAGCTTGCGTGTAGTGGAGTGCCTCTTTTTCAGTTGGCACAGATAATGCGTGTTTTTCAGATCGTAGTTTAGGCTGCGTCTTTTTCAGATTGCAGTTCTGTTGAACGCATCTTTTTTAGTTCGCGTGTAGTTGAGTGCCTCTTTTTCAGTTGGCATAAAGGATGCGTCTTTTTCAGATCGCACGAGTTGAATGCGTCTTTTGCAGTTCGCGTGTAGTTGAGTGCCTCTTTTTCAGTTGGCACAAAGGATGCGTCTTTTTCAGATCGCACGAGTTGAACGCGTCTTTTGCAGTTCACGTGTAGTACTTCGAAGAATTTAATAGCAGACAAAAGGCAAAGCATAAAATGCATGCAACTTTTGAATCAATGTAGTATGAAAAGACAAATTGATTTCTTAAGATTGCTCCAGAGAAATTATAGCTCATACAAATTTTAATGACTGTTTTCCAATACAGAAAAAATTCGATTGATGACCTTGATGTGAATTTTCAAACTCACAAATGACTCCTCGAATGCAATACTCAGTCGGCGGCCTTTCACAGGCTCCTTAAATGCGACCTCATCGTAGTTGATGACTTTTCACAGGCTCCTTAAATGCGACCTCGTCGTAGTTGATTACCTTTCACAGGCTCCCGGTGGTGCGATCTCGTCGCAGTTGATGGCCTTTCATAGGCTCCCAGTGGTGCGATCTCGTCGCAGTTGATGGCCTTTCACAGACTCCTAGTTCGAACTCCCGAGCTTATTCATAAAACTTCTTCAAATTCTGTATGTTCCAAGGGCGTGGCAGATTTCGTCCCTGCATATCTTGCAGTCTATACGTCCCTTTTTTCTTGATCTCAGTCACCTTATACGGCCCCTCCCATGGTGGTTCCAGCTTACCCACATGTTTAGAGGCTTCTACCTTTTTCAACATGAGATCTCCCACCTAAAGCTGCCGTGGTTGAATTTTCCGATCGTGGCTTTTCATTATCAGTCCCTTGTGGTCCAGGATCCTAGCATACGCTGCATCTCTCTTCTCTTTGATCACTGTGAGGTCAAAGCTTTGCTCGTGCTGGTTAGTTTCAGGGTTGTACATTGCGACCCTTTGAGACTCCTCGCCAATCTCTGCCGGGATAATAGCCTCTGTTCCGTACACTAGGCAGAAAGGAGTCTCGCCCGTAGCAGGCCGCGGTGTCGTCCGATAAGCCCATAGTACTCCAGGCAGCTCATCAACCCACGATCATTTATTTTCCAGCCGTGTTTTCAAGTGCTGCAGGATTGCTCTGTTAGTTACCTCCGTTTGCCCATTGGCTTACGGGTTCGCGACTGCTGTGAAATGCTGCGCAATCTTGAGCTCCTTGCACCATTCTGTGATTTTTCTTCCTTGAAATTGAGTACTATTGTCAGAGATTAGAATCCTTGGCAAACCAAACCTGCAGATGATGTTTTTCCAGATGAAGTTGATAACTTCTTTTTCAGATATTTTGGCGACAGCCTCTGCTTCGACCCACTTGGTGAAGTATTCCACTGCTACGATGATGAATTTCTTTTGAGCCTGTGCCGGGGGGAAGGGTCCGACAATGTCAATCCCCCACTGGTCGAATGGGCAGGCTATCTTGATCGGCTCTATCGGGGTCGCAGGTTGGTGTATCAGGGACGCGTATTTCTGGCAGCTTTCGCACTTCTTCACCAGCTCTTTGGAATCTTTTGCTAACGTGGGCTAGTAGAATCCCTGTAGAATTATCTTCTGAGCCAACGACCTCGCACCTGAGTGATTACCACAGCTTCCCTCATGGATTTCACGCATCACATATAAAGCTCTTTCTTCGTCTAGGAATTTTAGGAGGGGCCCATCCACTGTTCATTTGTAAAGCTGACCTGATAGCATGGTGAATCGGGTGGCTCAGAACTTGACTCTTTTTGCAGCAATGGGATCGGCAGGCAGGGTGCCGTCCTCGAGGTACTTGACAATTTCATCTTTCCATGACTCAGCTTCAGCGACCATCTGTACCTCTGCTCTGTTAGCGAGAATTGATCGCTCACGGACCAAGGCTATGATCTTGCAATCTCTGATTTCGTCTATCGCAACTCCAAATTTTGATAAGGCGTCTGCCTTGTCGTTTTCTGTTCTAGGAACCTGCAAAATTGAGCATTTGTCAAATTTATCCATCTATTGTTTTACAATCTCTTTGTAAGACATTATCGTTTTTTCCCTTGTCTCATAAGTCCCTTCAATTTGTAGGGCGATCAACTGGGAATCTGTGAAAACCTCTAAATCTTTTGCTCCAGCCTCGTGTGCGAGCTCTGGTCCGAGTATGAGTGCCTCGTACTCCGCCTCGTTATTGGTCACTAGAAAACATAGGCGAGCTGCTACCTCGATCTCGACTCCCTTTGGCCCCTGAATCAGTATACCTTCTCCTCCATTATTAGCGTTCGAAGCACCATCCACGTGTAGCATCCATTTCAAGATCTGCTCTTCGGCGACCGGAGGTGATTTGGGATCGCTAGAGAGCTCCATCACGAAGTCTGCCAAAACTTGTGCCTTCTGCGCGATCCTAAGCTGATAATCTACATCATGCTGTCCCAATTCTACTGCCCATTTGATCAGCCTGCCTGAGGCTTCGGGTCGTGACATCACATGTTTGAGGGGATGGTTCGTTAATATCACCTTATGCGACTGAAAGTATGGTCGTAACTTTCGAGTGGTGATAACCAATGCGAGTGCCAACTTTTCTATCTCTGTGTACCTCAATTCCGCGCCTTGGAGCATCTTACTTACGTAGTAAATCGGATTCTGCTGGCCTCCTTCTTCTCTCACCAGCACAGAGCTAACAGCATTCTCAGATACGCCTAGGTATAGGAACAGTGTCTCTCCGTCTTTCGGATTTGCGAGCAAAGGGGGCTTCGTCAGGTACTCTCTCAGTTCTTGTAACGCCTTTTTCGCATTCTTCGCCCCATTCGAAGTTCTTGGGTTTCCGCAGGACCTTGAAGAAAAGAAGGCTCCTGTCTGCCGATTGCGAGATGAACCCACTTAGCGAGGCGATCTTTCCTGTCAGTTTTTGCACTTCCTTGATCGTGGTTGGTGATCGCAAGTTTATGATAGCTTGGATCTTCTCTGGATTAGCTTCGATCCCCCGCTCGCTGACCATATATCCCAAAAATTTTCCTCTGCCTACTCCAAAGGTGCATTTGTCTGGGTTCAGTTTCATTCCATAGGACCTCATGATACCGAACGCCTGCGCGAGATCTGCGAGGTGGTCCTGCGACCTCTTGCTTTTGACGAGCATGTCATCGACATAAACCTCCATTATCTTTCCGAGCAGGTCGCCGAACATCTTGCTCACCAACCGCTGGTATGTTGCTCCTGCATTCTTCAAACCGAAAGGCGTCATATTATAACAATAAATCCCCTTTTCAGTAATTAAAGAGATCTTATCTCTGTCCTCTTCCGCCATATAGATCTGGTGATACCCTTGGTAGGCGTCCATCATTGAGAACATTTCGAACCCGGCTGTGGAATCCACCATGATGTCGATTCTGGGCAATGGGTACGGGTCCTTCGGGCAGGCCTTGTTCAAGTCTGTAAAGTCCACACACATCCGCCATTTCCTGAAGGATTTGGAAGCAAGCACGACGTTAGAAAGCCAATCAGTGTATTGAATTTCTGATACGTACCCGGCTTTAAGCAGTTTGTCCACCTCTTTCCGTATGATCTCATTTTTGTCGCTCCCGAACGACCTCTTTTTCTGCTGTACTGGTCGCACGGTCGGATCTACGTTTAACCTATGTACGATCACCTTGGGGTTGATGCCTGTGAAGTCAGACGGGCTCCAAGCGAACACGTCCATGTTCTCCCTTAACAAACTGATCATGGCCATCTCTTTTTCTTTCATGCTCGCTCCTATCCTGGTAGTTTTGTCCGGCTCATCAGGCGAGAGCTGCACAACATTGTACTCATTGCTGGGCTTCAATAGGTTGTAGCATTTATGAGCCTCCTTCTGATCGCATGTGACCTCTCCAATCTCACGCTCCGTGGGGAATTTTACCTTTATGTGGTAAGTGGAGATGACAGCCCTGAACAAATTCAAACTGGGTCTGCCCAAAATCACATTGTACGCGAACGGGGTGTCCACTACCAAAAATTTCACCATCGTAGTTTTCCGTTTCGGCTCGTCTCCCATGGACACCGGTAGTTCGACCATCCCTAAGGACGCTACTTCGCTTCCCCCGAAACCGACTAGTGGGGTTTTCACTAGCTCTAACCGAATGTTCTCTAAGCCCATCTTATCGATTACACTCTTGAAGATGATGTCCGCAGAACTTCCACTGTCCACCAGGACTTTGTGAACCGTGAAATTTGCAATATCCAATTTGATGATCATCGGATCGTTCATCTCCCCACTTTCTTCGGGCTTGTCTGAGCTGTTGAAAGAAATTGCCTCTTCCTCCTCGACCTTCAGCACAAACTCCCTTCCTCTGCTCGAGCTCAGGGTTCTAGCACATCATTTCCTGTCCCTGTTCGAATTTCCCGAGCTGGAACCTCCTGCGATAGTGTAGATCACCCCTTTTTGTCGGCGCATTATTTCCGGTGGGTTGGACTTGGGTCGTCCTCGCAGATCCGGGATTTCGATCTCGGCTCCTCGACCTACTTCTCCTTGTCTCGTCCTTACTGATTTTGCAACTCGGGGGGACATGATTACGGAAGTATCCTTGCCTCACCAACCTCTCAATTTCATCCTTGAGCTGAAAGCACTCCTCCGTATTGTGTCCCCTCTCACGGTGGAACCTGCAATATTTGTTAGAAAACTTCTTGGAGGGGGTATACCTGGTGTGCCTCGGCCATTTGAGAACATCAGCATTCTCGACCATCATTAATGCCTTCTCCCGTGACATAGGCAATGGGGTGTAGTTATAGTATTTGGGCTGATACTTCGGCTCCTTGGGTTTGTCCTGCTTTGGCTTGCTCCCTCCCCCTTCCCTTGCATCGTTCGATCATTTGAACAGTTGCTCGCGTTCCCTTCGCTCGTAATCTTTCATTGCATTCATCTCTTCCTCGTCTATGTACTTTTGAGCTAGGGCCATTAGTTGTTCAGCATCGCCTGGCGGGTCGCGCGCGAGCGCGGATGCGAAGGGGCCTTTTTTCAATCCATGGATCAAGATACTGACCATCATTTCAATGCACAAATCCTGGATCTCTATCATCTCGTTGTTGAATCTACCCACGAAACTCTTCAACATCTCCTCCTCCCTCTGTCGTATAGTGAAGAGATGGGTGGCCAATCTCTTCTGCTTCCTCCGGCTCGTGAAAAGGAAAGAGAACTTCTGGATGAGCTGTTCGTGCGAGTCAATGCTTCCTTGGGGCAAATTGGTAAACCACTCTTGTACTTTCCCCGTCAGCATAGTAGCGAATAGTTTGGCCATTATAGGACCTGGCTGTCTGTACAAATTCATCACCATATAGAAGGCTGCCACGTGTTCGTAGGGATCTTTCGTTCCATCGTATCTTGATAAATCGGGTACTCTAAACCCCGGTTCCACAACTTGAACCAGAATATCATTGTTAAAAGGGGATTTCTTATTATGCGCGACTATCTCCCCTCGTTTTTTCAGCTCATCGATTTGCTTGTTCAGACTTTCTATCTATTTTCCCACGCTTTCCACTTCTGCTCGCGATATCACGGGCTCTCTTCTCTTTGTCCTGGCATGACTATTGGACCCTGCGTCTGACGAGACCGGTTTCTTAGTTCTGCGCTCCGGCTCGCCATGCACCCGTGACTCTCTTTGAGGTTCGGTGTTCTCAATCCACTGTCTCCTCGCGGTGTCTTTGGCCACTGGGGTAGCGGTTCTTCTCTCATATTCCATAATGGCATTCCGACTTGCTTCTTCTATCATTCTTTGTAGCTCCTCTTTCGTTATCTAGATGGTCGTTCCTCCTTTCCTTGGTGTCTCTTCTTCCCCGTCGTTCCTTCTCGATGAACCTTTTGTGATGGTAATTCTCAGACGTTCCCACAGACGTCGCCAACTGATTCAGGTCAAATTCGGCGATCTCGAGAAACGATCTCAACGTAGATGGCTAACTCTTTCAAGATCAGATTTTGGGTTCCCTGAGAATAAGACAAGAAAATGAGTTCGTCGGGCACGTCCCCGACAATGACCCTCCGATGCTCAAGTTAGGTTGATCGAGAGAAAAGTGTGCGATCACAAGGTTCGATCTCAATAAATACAGAACAGTTACCTGTAATGACGGCTAATTACCTTTAATGACGGCGTTTTGGGTCTATATATAGGGCTCAGCAGGGTAGCGCTGACCAGCCACGTGGTCTCATCCTACTGGCCCGCGTCTATGATCAGACGGCTATAATTATCCGGGTCTTCGAGGGCATACGGATCCAGGTCGGGTCCTTGCGACCCGCCTGATGGAAGAGACGCGAATTCTTGCTTAAATGACTATAATGCCCTTAATGAAGGGCATTCTTGGCATTTTCCTTGTATCTCCTCTTAATCACACATCAAGTAAATTTTTTGTTCTCATAGAAGAGGAAGACTTGGGTCTAGTGGTGCTTGCAGGGTTGTGGCACTCAGAGATTAATAATTGAGGATTTCATATGGTTGGGTGGATTCTATCTCACAAGCCCTGTAATGCTAAAGCTCTACAATCTATCTTGAAAGCAGCTTTCAATCCGGCCAAAGGAATGCAGATGTCCTTTATTGAGAATGATAGAGTTCTCATAAAATTCTTGTTCGAATAGGTGACCAAAAAGCCAATTGGATTGGAGATTTTAGGAACCATTTACCAATCTTTATAAATGTGATATTATCTTGATTAATTTAGTAAGCATCCATCTGTGGCACCATATGTTTGTTGTGCTTACTATTTACGTTGAACGGTGTTTTAACGTCACAACAAATGTGCATTGGATGTCAGCTATAAAGCAAATTTTGAGGATTGATCTGAAACATTCCAAGTCGAGGACCTCGAGATTGGGCATCGAGTGTATAAAAGAGACTTGCACTAAGGGGCAAAATGCATAAAACCCCCCTGTGTTTTAAAAAGTATGCAAAAAGTACCTCCCTGTTTTCAGAATAGGCTAAAACCCCTCTCATGTTTTGTTTTAGTCAGCAAAAAACCCCCATTCTGTTAGCAACTAACGGGAAGTGGAGAAGACGCGCGTCTGCTGCATTTGGTAGCCTTTTTCTGCGACTTAGGTTGATATTTAATGATTTTTTGGACCAAAATACCCCTCTATGGGTCTATATAACACACAAAGGGGTTTTTGCTTGTTTTGTGTATTCTTTTTTTCATTTCTCACCTTAAAAAATAAATTAAATTTTGGCATATTAAATTTAAATTAAATTATATTTAAATTCAAATAATTTTGTAATTGTTAATTATTAAATCTAACTATTATTTTTAATTAATTAAAATATATATTTAATTACAATAATTATTATTATAATTATTATTAATTAGCCAAAATATTTAATTATTATAATTATCTAAAATATTCTTAATTTACTAAAATATATTTTAACTAATATAATTAAAATTAATTAAAAAATTAAAAAAAAAAAGAAAGAAAATTTGGTATTTCGCCCACTTTCGCCGGAAACTTCGAAACAATTTTCCGACGCCGTCCGGACGAATTTCCGATGCCCAATGGTATCATTAGAATCCTCTCTTCAAGACGATCATTTCCATACCTTCAATTTGAGTTTTCGTCGATCATAGAGAGTGGGCTCAAGCAACGATCGCCGAACGTATTTTTCGTCGATTCGTCTCCGTCCGATCGAATCTCGGTCTGGAGGGGGTGGGTGGGATAGTTAGTTATTTTTTTTTAATATATAATAATAATATATTTTAAAATTTTAAATTATTTATATATAATATAAATTAAATAATATGTTGAATCTAGACCTTTTATTTTTTCAAAATCTAACGGTTGAGATTAATTGATTAGATCTAACGATCAATATTTGATCAAAAAAATCCAACGGTCATTAGAATAAGAAATAATATATATTAAGTAAGGGTATAACGGTCATTTTCTAAAAAATTAACACCGTTAGTTGGATTTAACGGAGAGGGGGCGATTGAGCTGAGTTTACAAAACACATGGGAGCTTTTAGCCTATTCTGAAAACAGAGAGGTGCTTTTTGCAAACTTTTTAAAACACAGGGGGGTTATATGCATTTTGTCCTTGCACTAAGTATTGCATTTATTGGATGAGTGTCGTGTTTCATCGGTGATAGATATTGGATGTCTATACAATTTTAGTGGATTAGTTTACAAGGTTGTTAACTCATTAAACTAACTCGTGGGAATCGTCATATGGAAGCATTAAAGGCTTGATCGGTATGAATTGAATTCTCGGCTCCGATAATATAGGAATAGTCCTTGGATTTGAGGAATCATGGCAGTCGCGTGCATATAATGGCTATATTTTGGATCTGATGAGAGATGACTCTATCTTCGATGTGGTTGTTATAAGCTTTGTCCAGTGTAATCGGAGTATGTAGTGAGGACGGTGGATTTCAAGAAGAATCCGTCCCCTATTAGTATATGATGTATATATCTCGTATGTGCTCTGAGATGGTTTAGACTCTCTAAGTCTATGGCATAGCGATTGATCAAATAGAACATGATTTCTTTTGTCGATCAATAGAGTAAACGTATCTCAAGTATTCAACATAGTTGCCTGGTCCAGGATGGGAACTGACGCCTAATTCCATGCCCTAAACTAATGCGAGGAGATGGTTGATGGAAAGACGAGACCTATATGGAACTCAAGCGCCTAAATGCTCACTCCAACATTCACCTAGTCACTAGTATCATGGACTGTTGCTAGACGACCACCCATGGTGACTAGCATTTTTTATTAATGGTTAATTAAAAATAATTAATTAAATTAGATTTAATTAATTATTAATGTTGGAGACAATGCCCAAGTCTAGTTGAGGGTGAACCTAAAGAGTCACACACAAATCACTATGAAATTGTTGGAATTAATTTAGAATTAATTCAAGAAAAAACGAATTAATTTAATTAGATTAAATTAATTCAAGAAAAATATATAGATAATTGAATCATTTATTTAATAATCCATTTGATGGATGGCTCATGAATTAACTAATTGGATTGATTAATTTTTGGGATTAATATCTTTAAATTAATTGGATTGATTTATTAGGTTTGGACTAATTAATTGATTGGCTCAATTAATTAGTGTCTGGACTTAGATTTATTTAATTGGATTAAATGAATCTTTGAATTTCGTAGGGCTAAAATTAATTTAATTAATTATTACCCAATGGACTTTGGTTGGGCTTGATATAATTTGATTAAATCAAACCGGTGCATACTTGAAGTGCAATCCCAACGTTGGAGCAAGTTAAAGAGTTGAAACTCCTCACCATGATGAACATGATGAGGTGGTTATCTCATCATGGTTGAAGGTTATATGCATGTGTGTGTAAAGATTGTCCTAAGACAAATTTGGTAATTATTGAATTTTGAATTCAATTGTATGACAAAATCATACACATATCCAACATAACCTATGACATGACCCATGAATTTTGTGCTCCTTTTCTCACTCAAAATATTTTTCTTTTGTTTTATATTGAATTTGATTTAACTTAGAATATAAAATAATCCAAAAGCACTAATCAATAGTGTTTGTTTGGAGTTTTTTTTTTTTTTTTTGTTCTTTGTTTTATCTAGCAATATAAAAAAAACTATATCTATTTCATAGTGTGGTGTGGACAAATTAGAGGGGTTCTAATTTGGATCCTAAACTAAACGAAAGAGGAACGGAAAGGGAAACAATGCATGTTGCTTCTCATCTAAAAAAATAAAAGGTAAAGTTTCATTTTACATTTCTGTGCTTTTTGTTTCATCCTCTAGCCACATGTCTAGCATGCTTATACATTTATTATTACGCTTTTGACAAATCACGAACGTCATAAAATTTCAAAGGGAACACCCCTTCAAATCTTTTTATTTTTTTTTATTTCTCATAAAATACTTCCATACCATTGACAGAGAGCGGGTGTTTGAAAATGGCCCCTGGGCTTTTGAAACTAACTTGATTGTGCTCTCAGAAGTTGCTGAGGACGAGAACCCAGCTGATGTGGACCTCAGCTGGTGTAATTTCCATGTTCGGATACATGGGCTCCCCATTGGAAAGATGACTAAGGAAGTGGCAAATTTTATTGGGTGTAAAAACGGCAAGCTAAAGGAATTTGATCAACATAATGGGCCGGAATCATGAGGTTCTTTTATGCGATTATGAGTGGCACTTGATTTTTCGGAACCTCTATCTCACGCTCTTGAAACAAGAACAATTCTTGGGGACGAGCATCTTGTGACGTTCGCTTATGTTAGACTTCCAAATTTCTGTTATTTGTGTGGGAGACTTGGCCACATCTCTAAGTGGTGTGAGACTTGTTCTCATGATGGCTTTGTTGACCCCGGTGAGGAATTTTCCTTAGGACCATGGCTGAGGCTGGTTATTGGCCCTACTTCAAGAAACCGAGTTCATCAGTGCAGGAATGGTTATCCCCAGATACAGGATTGTAGACCTCGTCGCAAAGCTTGATCCCCCTTCGAATCACCCTCGCTCGCACAAGGTACTAGAGGTACAACCATTTTTTTGAGACTTTCGTAACATTTCTCAATCTATAGCTACTCATCCAATCTCCCCTCAATTTTCATCCCTTGCTCATAATGATTCCACAGAAGCCATCCAAGCTCCCCCTAATTTCACAGAAACTCAACCCACCACATCAACACTGAACCTTAACAAGATAATTTCCCCCCACCCACGACACTCACCAAGCCCAACTTGAACTTAAGCTCTCCATTGACCAAAGCCTACATGGTATTCCGACACCCTCAATTAAAGCTCCCCAACTTCAGACAATAAACCAGCCCCCTACCAGCTTCATATCCTCGCCCCTAACCTCTAACGTCATTAGGCATACGTCCACAAAGACCCCTTAACTCACCAAAACCCTATCTTTGCTGAAAACTTACTGCAATATCCAGGCTCAATTACTAAACAGAAACAAAAGTACACCATAAAAATCCGCCCCACCTGATTCCTGTCTCAACACCAACCCATATCCCCTGTCAAAGCAGAAAATGGCTAGGGAAATTGAGTCTACTACTGATTCCTCTCATCAGAACAAAGTTAGCAGAATCAACAGAGTTTTCAGAGACATTACCAATCAAATGGTGGAGGCTGCCTCGCAACCTTGCCGACCGCAATGAATCTTCTCATTTGGAACTATCAAAGGTTGGGAAACCCCTTGACAGTTAAAGGTCTTGGAGATTTCCTCATAGACAAAAAACCCACCTTGATTTTTCAGGTGGAGATCAAGTGTTTCAAGCCAAATTGAGGCATTGAAAAGAAAGTTTGATTTATTAAGTCGTAATGTGGATCCTAAGGGTAGAAGTGGTGGGTTAGCATTATTTTGGCAAAAATCTATTGAGGTTCAACTGCAGTCATTTTCCAAGTATCACATTGACTTATCTGTTCGACTCAATGAATTAGAGGAGTGGTGGAGATTTTCAGGTATCTATCGGGAATAAAATACGGGAAAGAAGGGAAAATACTTAGCAACTCCTTCATCAACTTCATCGGCAATCAATACGTCCTTGGTTGTATGCTGAAGACCATAATGAAATACTTGAACATTCTAAAAAAGATGGTGGCCCTTCAAGAGTAGAGTGGCTAATCTGAAATTTCAGAAGTTGTCTGACAGAATGTGAACTTCATGACTTGGGTTTCCATGGGCAATTCTTCACTTGGTGCAATCAATAGCAGGCCCCACATGCAGTCCGAGAAAGGTTAGATCGAGCATGCGACGCTTAACTTAGTCCCAGTTGTTCCCCAAGGCAAGAACACATCATTTATCGACCCCTACTCAGATCATTCTTCGATTCTAATTCTTCTCGAACAATTCGCAAAAAATACTTTCATTTTGAAGCCGCGTGGCTCCAAGAAAATGAATGTGAAGCTATTGTCACAGAGGCTTAGATATCTCTGGTTAATCACACTCATCTTCTACCTTAAGGAACAAAATCTCAGAGGTCAGATCTACACATTCGAGGTAAGGGTGGTTGTTTGGTAGGGAAGCTAAGAGAGGATTCAAACGTTAGAACGCTCCATCTTATTTATCAAAAAAGGAGAGATGAAGGAAAGAGAGCTGAAATTGAAGGAGAAGCTAACCAAACTTATCACCCAGGAGGAGGTCTTTTGGAAACAACGCAGTAAGGATTTGTGACTCAAGTCTGGGGGTCGCAACTCTAGTTTCTTTCATGAAAAGCGATTCATAGACTGTTGGAATGGATAATCAAAAGCTAATTGGATTGGTTGTTTTCCAGTCGCCAACTTTATCAAATAATATTAAATTGATGAATACGGTAAGAATACATCAAGTCGGCAGTAGTGTCGTTGTGGTTACCACTAATACTGAATGGGATTTTAGTGTCACAATGAAATGCCCAAAGACCGAAAGTTAAACCCGTGGAGTTAGGCTATGCTTAAGTTTGGCAGCCATGAATCTAACTTTTGAGGAACGGTCTGAAACATTCCAAGTTGAGGAACTCGAGACAGGGTATCGAGGATCTTATAGGGACTTGCACTAATTATTGCAGCCATGTTTCGACGGCAGGATACATAGGTTGTCAGTATAGTTTCAGTGAGTTAGTTGGTAAGGTAGTCAGCTGATTGAACTGACTCGTGGGAATCATTATATGGAAGACTTCTAAGACTTGGTCGGTATGACTCGAATTCTCGATAGTACGAGATTAGTCCTCGGACTTGAGAAATCATGATAGTAACGTGCATATGAAGACTGTATCTTGGATATGACGAGCGGTGGCTGTGTCGTGAGGCATGGTCATCATAAGCCTTATCCAGTTCAGTCGGAGTAAGCAACACTTCCAAGAGAGGATATGTCCCTTGTTAGTATACGATAGAGAGTTCTCCTATGCGCTTTGAGATGGTTTAAACTCTATAAGCCTTTGGCCAAAGCAATTGGTCGATCGAGGATAGGTTTCCTAGACTGAAGCAGTAGAGGAGTATTAAGCATAGTTGCCTAGTTAAGGATGGAACCGACGTCCAATTCCATGCTCTAGACTAAGGCTGGGAAACGATTGATAGTATGACCGTACTCGTATGGATTCGGAGCCTAAATGTTCACACCAACATTCACCTAGTCTCTAGTGCCATGCACAGTTGCTAGACGGTGGGATAATTGAAAATAATTAATTAAATTAAATTAAATTAACTGTGTTAGTCACACGCGCCCGAGTCTAATTGAGGGTAAACCTAAAGGGTCACACACAAATAATTGTGGAAGTGATGGAATTAATTTAGAATTAATTCTGGAAGAAACAAATTAATTAAATTAAATTAAATTAATTCTTAAATTACATTAAATTAATTCATGGAGAAAAAAAAAATAAATGATGGGATCATTTATTTGGGATAATCTATTGGGATGGATAGCCCAAGAATTTAATTGTCTGGATTAATTAAATTTTGGGCATATCATTTTAAATTAATTAGATTAATTTAAAAATACTTGAGCTAATTAATTTATGGATTGGATTCATTAATTAATGGACGTGGGTTTAAATTAATTAGTTGGACTACCTAATTGTTTGGGCTTGATTAATAAATTAGATTTATTAATTGAGTATATTTGGGCTTGTGTATATTCAATTAGATTAAATATTCATATGGATTTTCTACTGGGTATTTGTTTAATTGGATTAAATAATAGACTCAATAGTTTTTGGCTTAACTAATTTGCTGGACAAACTAACTCAATCCAAATATACTAGAGCCCCCTAGCCACAATAAAAAAATTAGTGGCCAAATCGTCTCTTAGAGAGACCACTCTACCACATGCCTTAGTTCTTGGGAAAGAGGCTTGCGATTTGAGGATAAGGGAAATTAGTTGCTGAATATATGTGGAATTGGATTCTACACAAATATTACAACTATTCTTCTCTAATCAAATAGAATGACACACGGTTGAATGTGTTGGATAGTGCGTGCATCTTACAAAATCTCTCCCCCCTGTGTTTTCACAAGAAAAATATGAAAACTCATCTTCTCCATTTAATTTTGTGCTCTCTTTGAATTGGATTCAAGTTGAGAATGAGGGAAATCCAGATACACTAATTAATAGTGTGATCCAAAGCTTATTTTCTTTTATCGGATCTAATCCTTTCTAACAAGAGGGCTAGATCCATCTTCCAACGGTGTGGTATGAACTAGCTTTAGAGAAGTTCTACACTTGAACCATCTAAGTGAATGGATTCGAAAAGGAGAGGAGCCAACGCTTGTAGCCGCAAGAGAAAAACGACAAGGGTAAATCGTTTTACATTTGTGCTTCTTGTGTTTTTTTCTTTTTTTTTTTTGTGTGTGATTCTTGTCCTTTATTTTTATTGTACACCGAACGCCAGAAAAAAGATCAAGGGTACACCCCTTGATCAGGACTTAATTATTTGCTTTAATTGTAATTATTCAATTTTTTGCGCTTCCACTGCGCTTCCCGGTTGATCCACTCCCGTCATAGACATCATATTAATTCGATTCGCCGGCTGCGAAGATCTGATGGGTCTTGGGCTGAAACAAAGTAGGAGATGCAACAGTGTATCATCAAGTATTCTCAGAACTTGTTTGCATCCAATAGACCACATCCAATTGATATCTAGCGAGGAATTGAGCATCCCTCAGTCGTGGTGGACGAGGATATGGCAGCTGACCTCCAACGACCCTTCACAGAGGAAGAGGTATCGCAAGTTCTTTTTTGTATGTCCCCCTTGAAATCCCCAGGCCCCGATGGTTTGCCACTGTTGTTCTTTCAAAAATTTTGGCATCTCGTGAAAATTGATGTTGTTGATTATGTTCTCAAGCTACTTAATGACCATATCCTTCCTAATGGAATGAAATGAAACAAATATTGTGTTGATCTCAAAGATTAAACATCCTGAAATACTTGCACAATTTTGTCCAATTACTCTTCCCAATGTCGTGTATGAGATTGCCTCTAAATCAATTGCTAACTGACTGAAACCTTGCCTTGATAGAATTATTTCCCGTCTCAGTTGGCTTTTGTCCTCGGGCCTCTTATTATCGATAATGTCTTTCTTGCTTTTGAACTTAATCACTTTTTGAATACTCAGTTGAAAGGTGACTAGCATTTTATGAATCTTAAACTAGACATCAACAAAGCCTATGATCGAGTCTAATGGTTGTTTCTGAAGAGGGTGTTGGGCAAACTTGATTTTTCTACATCATTTATTGATCTTATTATGATTTGTATTTTTTATGTTTATTACTCGTTCATCTAGAGTTGCACACAGTTCAGCTCTATTATCCCTTAGAGTTGCCTCCTACAGGGGGATCCCCTCTCCCCTTATCTTTTCATTTTGTGTACAGAATCTTTTAACTTGCTTTTTCAACAAGCTGAGGTAAGTGGGGTTGTTCTGGGAGTTTCTGTCTATAGAGGGGCCCCGATGATCTCTCATTTTTTGTTCGCAGATGATACAATGATTTTTTGTCCAACTAATAAGAACTCGGTGCAGTATGTGCAGGGGATTCTTGCAGCTTACAAACAGGTTTCTGCATAGGAGATTAATTTCCTAATGTTTTCTATTGCATTAAGCTGAAACACGTCGCGAGATGTCCAGATGCACCTGGCTTATCTACTAGGTATCCGACTTGAGAACATGCATGAGAAATACCTTGGACTACCAGCGATGGCATTTCGCTAAAAAAAATCATTGTTTGTGTGCGTTGCTTAAGGATCAGATTTGGAGGAAGATCCAGGGGTGGCATGAAAAAACACTGTCTCAAGCTGGTAAAGTTATTCTTATTCATTCGGTCGTGCATGCAATCCCATCTTATGTAATGTTGTGCTTTCGCCCTTGCGAAAACACTTCTTAAAGAGTTCCAGTCACTTGCGGAGGATTTCTTTGGGCATGATGGGGACCGTAGATGCATTCATTAGATTGCATGGGATAAGTTGTGTTTTAGCAATCTCTATGGGGGTTTTGGTTTTTGTAATCTGGAGGCGTTCAATCTGGCGTTACTTTCAAAACAACTGTGGCATATCTTGATTCGTCCGGAATGTTTGGTTAGTAAGGTCTTGAAGGTAAAATAGTTCCGCCACAATCATCTTTTAGGTGAGGATTCAACCCTCTTACACGTGGAGGAGTATTTGTTAGAATAGGTGATAAAAAAACTAATTGGATTGATCTTTATATAATCTGTTCTGACAATTTCGGTGTGATTGTAATATTGTTTATCAATAAAATGAGTATTCATTGTTTAGCAATTGTAGTTGTTGTATTCACTAATTATGTTTATATGCTTAACATCACAACAAAGCCACAAACCAAATTGTACAATCTATTTAGTTGGGCTGCAGATTAGTTGGTGGCATGAAACCAACTTCTAATGGTTAGGTTTGAAACTTTCCAAGTCGAGGACCTTGAGACTGGGCATTGAGAGTCCTACTGAGACTTACATTAAAATTGCATTCATTGGATGAGTGTTTCATCGGCAACAGATGCTGGATGTCTATGTTATTTTAGAGGGTGGTTGACAAGGTTGTTAAGCCTATTGAATTGACTCGCGGTAAGTTGTCATATGAAAGCCTTGGAGGCTTGGTTGGTATGACTAGATCTTCCTGGCTCCGATAGTAAGAGATTAGTCCTTGAACTTGAAGTACCATGACAGTTGCATGCATATAATGGTTGTATTTTGGATGTGGCGAAAGACGACTGTATCTTGGATGTGGTCATTACAAGTCTTGTTTAATGCAATCAGAATATGTATTGAGGATGGTGGGTTCTAAGATAGAATCTGTCACCTATCAGTATATGACAGTCGAGTCTTAAAGTCTATGGCACAACAATTGGTTGAGAAGGGAATGATTTTCTATGTCAACCAATAGAGCAAACACATCATGAGTTATCGAGCATAGTGTCTTGTCCAGGATGGGAATCAATATCCAATTTCATACCCTAGGCTTAGATCGGAACATGGATGATGGAAGGATCATACTTGTATGGTACTCGGGAGTTTAAATGTTCATGCCAACATTCACCTAGTCTTTAGTGCCACGGACCGTTGCCAGACCGCCACCCATGGTGACAAAAATTTTTGATTAATGGTTAATTAGAAATAAATTAATTAAATTAGATTTAATTTATTATTGTGTTAGACACAAGCTATAGTCTAGTTGAGGTGATTCAAGGAGAATATATAAATGATTGAATTATTTATTTTATAATTCATTTGATCGATGACTCAAGAATCAGTTAATTGGATTAATTAATTTTTTGGACTTAACACCTTTAAATTAATTGGATTAATTTATTAGATTTGGCTTAATTAATTGATTGGATCAATTAATTAGTATTTGGGCTTAAATTTATTTAATTGGATTAAATGAATGTTTGGACTTAGTTGTGTTAAAATTAATTTAATTAATTATTGTCTTATGGACTTTGGTTGGATTTGAATTAATTAGAGTAAACCAAGTTCGGTGCATACTTGAAGTCCAAGCCCATTTTAGGGAGGTTGGAGCATGTTAAGAAGGAGTTAAAACTCCTCACCATGATGAACATGATGGAGTGATTATTTCATCATAGTTGAAGGTTATATGCATGTGGGTGTATAGGTAGTCTTGGAGGCAAACTTGGTAGTTATTGAATTTTGAATTCAATTGCATTGGATATACAAAACTACACAGATATCCAACATAACTAAATACATTAACCACGAATTTTGCTCTCTTTTTTTTTTCTCTCATAGTGAATTGGATTCATGTTAGAACATAAAACAATCTAAAAGCACTAAACAATAGTGTTTGTTCGGAATTTTCTTGTTTTTGTTCTTTGTTCTATCTAGCAATAGAAAGATAACTATATCTATTCCATTTTGTGTGGACAACTTAGACGAATTCTAGTTTGAACTAGATGGGAGAACGTAAAGGGAACAACGACGTTGCTGCTCATCTATAAAAACAAAAAGGTAAAGTTTCATGTTATATTTGTATGCTTTTTATCTCATCCTCTAGCCACATGTCTAACATTTTTATATGTTAGTTATATGCTTTTGACAAACATCGAACGCCTGGAAATTGCAAAGGAAACACATCTTCGAACTGGTTTTAATTTTTTTATTTTATGCTTCCATCATGTTACCGGGCCATACTGATTTTTTCAGTGGTATCAGAGTCCGATTTTGTGTTATGGCTTTAGGATTAACATGTTATTATGTATTGAGCATGAACAATATTTTAATTTGCTTTTGAAAAGCATGTGTTATGGATTTGAAGCATGGTTATGTGTTCAGAAAATATGTATTAGTTTTGCTTTTAAATTATTGATATATATGCATTTTTTAAAATTGGATTTTCTGTACATGCATGATCTTATTTCAATTTTTAATTGTAGAAATTAAAAAAAAATTTAAAAAATGAAGCAGTACAACCGTTGTTGCCCTGCTGGCCAGGCGCGTGCAGGTAGTGCCCCAGCGCACGCAGGCGGGCGCGTGCCGGCAGGGTAACGCGTAGGCCCACACACAACATGCAAGCAGGTAAGGGCGCCTAAGCTCGCGCGCGCGGATTGCAGCAGACGACCGTCTGTTGTTATAACGACTAGACAGTTTTGTTCCGTTTTTCTTAAAAAATTTGATTTTTACGATTTATGCTAATTTTATGAAATTATCAATTGTGACAAATTTTAATTTTGTTTTAATTGGATTTTTGTAAAATTAAAATTGTGCCTTAAATTAATTTGAAAATAGTTTCCAAACAAAAAAAAAATTGTACATTGGATTTATGAATGATATTCACTTTTTAATTGTATTATTAGTATGTTATTTTCTGAATTTAATTTTTTTTCTTTGATATTGGATATCTATTTTTAAATACATGGATCCCTCGTATGCCCTCCTTTAGAGCTATTACACTTAATGTACATAGTTTACAAAACTTGTGCGTCAGTGATCTTATTTTGACCAACTCCAAGGAGTGGGATATTGAAACAATTGATGCTCTTTTGTGGCCCGTGGACAAAGACGCTATTTTGCAAATTCCTCTTAGTTTCTCAAGAGAACCCGACTTTGTTATTTGGCATTATTCAAACAACAGTCTCTAGATGGTACGTAGTGCGTATCATCTCGCACTTTCTTTTTCTTCACCTCCAGGTACAAGTGATGGGCACCTTCTCTCTAGAAAGCTTTGGAGAATAATCTAGCAAGCAGAAGTGCCGAACAAAGTGAAGGTGTTCACGTGAAGAGCAATTCAGAATGACCTTGCCATCATGCTCAATCTAAAAAGAAACTGCCACATGAAGAGATTGTTTGTCCTTCTTGTACAGCCATGGATGAAACTATCATTCATACACTTTTGAGGTACTCTTTCGCGAGACAGGTTTGGGCTTTGTCAAATATTTGTTAGTGTAATTTGTGTGATCCTGTCTTTTTCATTAAGGAATGGTTCCTCAACATCGAGGATAAATTGTCATCGAGAGACTTTGATTGTGCTCTTACGATATGTTGGACGGTTTGGTGGTCGTTAAATTTGAAATTGTTGAATAAGAGTTTCCTTTCCCCCAATAAAAATTATAGATTTTGCTAGGAGCTATTTGTTTGCCTTTATCGTGCATAACTCTACTTACTTACCTCCACGTCGAATTCAGCATCACTTGTGGTAGGCCCCACAGGAAGATTGTATCAAAATCAATTTTTATGGTGCACTTCTGGAAGGGGGGAACTCGTTTGGACTCGGGGTGGTGGCGCGGAATTGGCATGGCTTTCACTTCGCATCGAAAGAAGAGGGCCAACACTTTTTACAGAGACTTTTGCAATACGAGAAGCAATAGTTTTAGCTTATCGAAGATCTTGGCAAAATTTGACAATCGAAGGGGATTGCCCTACACTTCTCTGCAAACTCTCCCTCATTTTCTGGACCACTCTACTATTGGTTCTTTAGTTCTTGACATTGTTGTGCCTGCAGCTCAATTGGAGTTCGCCTCTTTCTCTTTTGTTTCAGGTCAGGCAACTCTGTTGCACATCTTTTGGCTCAACTTGCTCTTAACTTTGAAGGAGACTCTTCTAATGTACCCTTTGGGTTGAATGATTTGTTGCTTGGTGAATTTTTCAGTTAATCTAACTCAAGTTAACTCTACAAAAAAAAAAAAAAAAAATAGATAGATAGAAAGCAATGTTTTAAAACTTGGACTGTTTGTCGAATTGGAAAATTCAGTGAGTTACGAGTCACTGGTTCAACCATTGGTCCAATCGTGACCAAACCGGTAATGTCATATATACGTCATAAATAATTATATAATATATAAAGAGTCGCTTTAAATTTTAAATAATATAAATATACTTAAAAAAATATTCTTTTAAACATGCCCCTCTTTGCAAATTAATATTTTCAATAATATATGTCTTTAATAAAATATTTTCAAACTTTTCACAATACCATGCATAATTTCAACATATGTTACATCTATATCTTGACTTACCAATTTTTAAACTATTCAAAATGTTGTTTTTAATTTTTTCTACAAGAAAAGAAAAAGTACCCTTTAATGCATCGTTTTTTAAACTTCTCCTCTTCCTCTCTTCCCCTCTTTTTCTCTTTCTTCAAAACCTCATCCTACATTCTTAGAAATCTCCTTCCCATTCCTCATATTACACGCCCTCAAACTCAACTCCCTTTCTCTGCATAACCAAGAAAGCATAACAATCCCATTTTTTTCTTGCACAATTCACATAAACTTTTAATAACAATTGGGGTGGCAAAAATGGATTGATTATTACTCTAAATCTCGATAATTTTCGCGAAACTCAGCAGAAATCAGTTCATCAATCCCTAATTGTGTTCTCATTTATTACTAACGGTTTTAGGAAAAATGGAGGATGAGATAGAGTTATTTAATTATTTATTAATAAAAAAATATATTAATATAATTATTTTAAATATGTTATTAATAATATGACGACTCGTCATTATAAACTATTTTTTTAAGGCAAAAAAGCCCAAGTCGTGATTTAGAATCCCGACTTGGTATTTTTTATTTTTTTATTTAAATAATTTTGTATAATTTAATTATCTTATAATTAATTTTTAACAATATATTAAAATCTAAAAGATTATAAAATTAACATTGTATTAATTTAAAAATTTACAATTAAGGGTACAAATGTAATAGTGTATTTTTTTTGTACAATTGAAAAAAATAAATGAAGTATACAATTATTCCTGGCAACCTGGTACCGGCACATCTGATTGTTGAAAAATTTCTTTGTTGGGCTTGTTGTCGTGCATGCGTTTGCGACCAATCCATCTCGTTGTGAATACGTGTTGTTTGATTTCGACCAGGGCGTGAAGAGATGCGAATAGTAGGATCGTGGACCAACTCAAATCCCGGTACATCCCAATAATCTTCGGAATGCACAGATTCAAATGACTTAAAATATGTATTCTTATAAGCCATTATATCGTAATAATCATTCACCATTGATGCAGCATTAATCATGCATGCAGCGCAAATCTTTTGAGCGTGACTGTAAGGAATACTAAATTAAGTCCACTTGTCGCAAGAACATTCTCGGTTCGCAATTTTGACAACATGGGTGTTGACTCCATGTCCACTGTAACGTCTTGTAACAATCGAGGCGGACTACTAGAACTGATGGTATTTGGTGACGGTATGATCAACAGAATTTTGATGCCAATGTATAAACATTTTATGTGCAAAATCCATCCACAGTTGGTTGTTGGCCAACACTACAGAACTTCTTGCTAACCTCTCACGAAAATAATGGACACTTTGCTGAAACGTCATCTCAGCAATTGCTGTCAACGGTAGGCGGCGAGCGCCTTTCAATACTCCATTTATACATTCCGACATATTTGTTGTCAGAATTCCACATCGCCATCCACCGTCATGAGATGCTGTCCATTTTTCTTATCGATCCTATCTAACCACTCAAACGCCTCTAGTTTTTGGCTCTTTATCTCCTCCATAATGCGATTGAATTTACTGATATGATATTCAGAGCCAGCTTTCCAACAAAGATTCTTCAACACAATATTTTTGTATTTACTGTTGAAATTAGAACACACATGCCTCAAGCAATATCGGTGCACACTGTTAGGTGGCACGAAATTCGGACATTCACGTACAGCTCTGGTGATACCAGCATGGCGGTCAGAAATAAGGCAGAAACCCCTTCGCCCCCGTATAATGTGTCCGCTCAATTGTCTAAGAAACCACTTCCAAGATAAATGTGATTCTTCATCGACAATTGCAAAACCAAGAGGGAGTACCTGTTGATTTCCATCCATAGCAATAACAATTAAGATCTTGTGCTTGTATTTTGTATATAGATGGGTCCCATCTACATTGATAAGTTTGCGACAGTGTTGGAACCCTTCAAAACACGGCTTGAACGCCCAGAAGACTTATCCTATCACATATGCGCCGAATGATGTGTCGCGGGCTTTGTGTTGCTATTCAACAATCGTTCCTTGATTATATTTTTGGAGAGCTCCCAAGTGTTTGGGTAGCTTTTGAACTGAGCTCTCTCCATGTGCCGTAAACCATCACGTGCCATCTTCAAACTGTATCATGCCTTTTGGTATGGTATATCATACCCTGTATGGTCTTTCACAGCTTGGATGACATGCTTTATTCCGTACAACGAGTTGCATTTTACCTGCCCTAAAAGTAAAGAAGCAACATAAACCCTATCTAAATTACCATGTTCGAGGGACATTTGATTCAATATACATGTATGGTCCCCTCCATATTTTGTTATTGTCCACCTTCTAATTTTTTGTTTTAAAATCCCTCGCAGCTCCCATCTACACCACATATCTGAAAAGAATAAACATGAATCAGTCGAATAATTTTGTATGCTTATACATATACAAATATATATATATATATACCTTTGTTGCTATGCTTACACAATACTTTCCACTTGGCCTTTAAACTCTCAGCTACCTAATACTCGCGTCGTGCATATCGTACGAGTGATCTTTCACCGCCTCAATTAAAGCTTCTTTATTATTGAAAAGCATTCCCACATCAATTCTTCCTTCGTTTTTGTCATAAAATTTTGCATATTTCAAGTTCAGTACATCAATGGAATCCACTGGTACCTCCGGGAATGTTTGTTCAACAAATAGTATAGAGCGGTAAAATGTTTGATGAGTAGTTCGATGTGGCATAGCTAGTTCAGAGGATGTTGACGTACCTTGCAAAATTTTCAGCCACAACATTTATGTCAACATCTTGTAGTCCATCCTCCGGTGGAATTGGATAATCTTTCATCCAGTTCAGAAGCAGTCTCTAAATCATAAGCCAAAGTGTCCGCAAAAGGGTCTTCTGGCTCTGCATCGTCTTGTGCAAAATTTTCGATAGGGTTTTCAGCCTCAACATCATTTAGTATAAAATGGGAGGTGGATGGAGTATGTGAGTGGGTGGGATCTGTGTAATTGAGTTCAATATTATCGAGTCCTTCCGTAACATACACCACATTGGGAGTATAACACTCTATATCATAATTCGATGTGCCTGCCCCAAAATCGGTGTTAGAAGTACCTGCACTGAAATTAGTGTTATACGTACTTAGGAAATTTTCGTAGTTGGAAGATGAAGGGAATCCTTGGCTTGATAACAACGCCATGTATTCCCCCCACTGTTGACTCATCTCTGAGTTGTCATCACCCACTGTTGAGTCATATTTTGGTGGTCGAAAGCTCCCCAACCTCGGCCAATTTTGTGGAGTATCATCATGGTGGATTTTTACAATTTCGACGTAAATTTCCATGACTGGGAATCCACCTGCAGGATCGATGAAAAATGACAACGTATCGTCATCTTTAATTTGTTGAGTGTTTCCTTTATTCGACCGAGGTATTGGTACGAATGTTTGCAGATACTTTCAACGAAAACTGGGAGCTATCAACGAAACAGCAAGGAACTGTAGTTGGGGGAGTGTTGTGCTGGCATTTTTATATCGGAAATTATGCAATGTCAGTACAAAAGGCAAAGCGGCAATTGGTGGCGCAATGCAATTTCTGAAGGTAAAATTTACTTAATAACTCTTATACAATTTTTTTTGCAATTAATATTAATTAATAACACATATGTATATTATTCGTGCAGATTTGGGCATGGTCACAGATTACTCCACATTGTCCTGACTTGGTGCCCAGCGACTATTTATGGGCCAAGTCCAAATGGACAACAATCGCTGGCTCCCAGCAACACCATATGGTGCTACTTGGAATTGTCAGCACAAGTTCACCCAAAAAGTACGGGGAACTGTTCGGGTCATAAGAGAAATACTGGATGAGATGCAGGCAGATCAGGTAATATATTTTTAATATTATACGTACATTTATACCGTGAATTAAATGCATATTAATATATGGCAGCCGTATGACATGGATTCGAATGTCATTATGGCTTACGTCGATGAATTGAACCCACAGTTGTGGAGGTCATCATGTCCATTGATATTCTACGCCATAGTTCAAAAGCATCGTACCGAACGGGTTACTCGCCAATTTTGGATGAGGTAAAATGTACCAGAAGCGACGGATACCCAGGATATAAGCCTCCATCAGATTTTTCGTGAAAATCACACGAGCGCGATTGGTACTTGCAACACATACAATATATCACTAGATGGCAAAGACGATATGACACGGTTGTACAGAGGCCACCCATTTCCAATAGAAGAGAAACAGAACGAGGTTATTCGAAATGGTACTACAACATAACAAAAAATTTCGTGTAGTCATCTACTGATAGACGTGTGGAAAGCGGGTGCCAACCTAGAGAAGCACCTAAGTTGCAAGTTGTGGTACGTTGGTATATAATATTACATATTTTATTTTAGATTTCTTTTTAACAACACAAGGCTCATTATTTTTCTACAATTTTCAGGCCAATGAGGTGAATGCCCTTGAAACATTATGTCGATCTAGACCACTAAATATTGAAGGATATAGTCAATTGGTGGATAGATTTAAAATGGGTTACATATTATCAAGAAAGTTATAACCCAACAGCCACAACAAATTGCTTCTCCATCCGATGATGCTCCCACAACATCCGACAGGCAAAGAAGAAGTTCTAGCCAAATGTCTAATGGTTCAGTTGAACGTCATGATATTGGGGTGGATATAGTGGTCTTTCTATAGTATATACACCTCAAGATTATTACGTGCCTCAACCGCCTCAAGATTATTACATGCCTCAACCATCTCAAGATGATTGGTTTCAATCGACTTCATATATGCAAACCAAACACAAGATTAATCTTCACAAGTACATCTTGACATTGGTCTTCGTATTAATCAACCATATGCACAAGGATACAATATTTTACCAATTCTATTTTCATCGTTTGGTGCATATCGTGACAATGTGGAGTATAGTTCCGCAACAATATCAAGTCGGTTCGGTGGTGATGAAAATGAGGCGCAAAATGAGTCAATGCAAAATGTGGGCGAGGAAATAAGAAGACCTCGGTGTCAACGCCACAGACGCAATTGTGGAACTGGTGGACATTTTTTATATTTGTAATTGTATAGTTCATTGTAATTTTTTTACAATTGTACAAAATAAATACACTATTACATTTGTACCCTTAATTGTAATTTTTTAAATTAATGAAATTTTAATATTATAATTTTTTAGACATTAATATATTGTTAAAAATTAATTATATATAATTAAATTATACAAAATTTAAATAAACGAAGTAAAAAAAACGAAAGGCCAAGTCGTGAAACAGAATCACGACTTAGCCAATTTGCTGACAAAAAATCATTTTTTTTACTCGAGTCGTGATTTAAAATCATGACTCGATATATTAATATTATATTATTAAAAATAATTATATTAATATAATTTTTTTTACTAATAAAAAAATAAATAACTTGGATGAGATATGTTTGGAACATAGACTTTGGTTAAGAAAGAATTCGGGATTTTATGCTCTTTGATACAAATGCACAAACTGTCCAATTTTAGAGACCTAACACCAGTTCACACGGGTGAATGGTCCGATCGCTGGGTCGTTTGATTTTGGAAAAATACAAAATATTTTCATTTCCTCCAATTTTCTCCTCTAACCTGACCCTTTTTGTAGCCCGGGCGGAGTTGGGTTTCAAAGCACTGATGGAATGATTAAAAGTTAGTTGGAATTGATTTCTTTATTGTATTCTTATTACAATCCTTGTGGTATTTAATATATATATATACAAAATTATGCGCGTAAAATATATTTTATGAAAAGGCTCGCATGTTTGGCATGTGACAACTACTTTTTTGGACAAATTAAATTTTTTTTATAGAAATTGGACCAAATATACTACTTTGTTTTAAATTATTTTGTTTAATCGTAAGATTGAAGGTAGATTTGACCACAAATGCCAACCCCAAAATTATGAATAATTTACATAAATATTATGAAAAATCAAAATTGCAACTATACCCTCAAATTGGGGTATTGTTGTTAGAATAGATGACCAGAAAGCCAATTAGATTGGCGATATCGGGAACCATTTAGCAATGTGTTTGAATGTGATATTATCTTAATGAATATAGTAAGCATTCTTCTGTGGCACCATATGTTTGTTGTGCTTACTATTTACGTTGAACGGTATTTTAACATCACAATAAATGCCCACACACTAATTGAATAACCCAAGTAGTCGGGTTGCGCATTGGATGGCGGCTATGAAACAAATTTTTGAGGGTTGGTCTGAAACGTTCCAAGTCGAGGACCACGAGACTGAACATCTATAGTCCTATAGAGACTTACACTAAGTATTGCATTCATTGGATGAGTGTCGTATTTCATCGGCGATAGACATGAGATGTCTATGCAATTTTAGTGGATTAGTTGACAAGGATGTTAACTAATTGAACTGACTAGCTGGAATCTTCATATGGAAGTCTTGGAGGCATGGTCGTTATGACTTAAGTTCCCAACTCCGATAATACAGAATTAGTCCTTGGACTTGAGGAACCATGGTGGTAGCATACATATGATGGCTATATCTTGGATCTGGCGAGAGATGACTATGTCTTTGATGTGGTCGTTATAAGCCTTGTCCAGTGTAGTCAAAGTATGTAGTAAGGACGGTGGACTTCAAGATAGAATCCGTCCCCAATTCGTATATGATAGATAAATCTCCTATGCGCTCTGAGATGGTTTAGACTCTCTAAGTCTATGGCCATAGCGATTGGTCGAATAGAAAATAGTTTTTTTTGTCAATTAATAGAGTAAACGCATCTCAAGTGTTCAGTATAATTGCCTAGTTTAGGATGCCAACCGAAACCCAACTCCAAGGCCCAGACGAAAGCTCGGAGATGGTTGACGGAGGAACCGTACCTGTATGGAACTCGAGAGCCTAAATGTTCACCCCAATATTCACCTAGTCTCCAGTGTCATAGACCGTTGCTAGACTGCCACCATAGAGACGAGCGTTTTTGATTAATTGTTAATTAAAAATAATTAATTAAATTAGATTTAATTATTTATCTATTTTGGACGCAATGCCCAAGTCTAGCTGAGGGAGAACCAAAAGAGTCACACACAAATTACTATGGAATTGGTGGAATGAATTCGAGAAGAAATGAATTAATTTAATTAGATTAAGTTAACTCAAGGAGAATATACATAAATGATTGGATCATTTATTTAATAATTCATTTGATTGATGACACAAGAATAAATTAATTGGATTAATTAATTTTTGGGCTTAACATCTTTAAATTATTTGGATTAATTTATTAGGCGTGGCTTAATTAATTGATTGGATCAATTAATTATTGTTTGGGCTTAGATTTATTTAATTAGATTAAATAAATCTTTGGATTTTATTGGGATAAAATTAATTTAATTAATTATTGTTCAATATACTTTGGTTGGGCTTGACTTAATTTTATTATATCAAGCCCGATACATGCTTGAAGTCCTACCCCATTAGAGAGAGGTTGGAGTAAGTTAAGAAGGAGTTAAAACTTCTCACCATGATGAACATGATGGAGTGGTTATTTCATCTTGATTGAAGGTTATATTCATGTGTGTGTATAGTATAGGTTGTCTTGGAGGCAAACTTGGTAGGTATTGAATTTTGAATTCAATGGTTTGTAATATACAAAACTACATATATATCTAACAGAACCTTACATAGAAGCCACAAAATTTTGCTCCCATTTCTCTATCACATTCTCCTTTTTGTTCTATGTTGAATTTGATTCAACTTAGAACATAAAATAATTCAAAAGCACTAAACAATAGTGTTTGTTTGGAGTTGTTTTTCTTCTTGTTCTTTGTTCTATCTAGCAATGGAAAAAGAACTATATCTATTTCATAGTGTGGTGTGGACAAATTAGAGGAATTCAAATTTGGATCCTAAAGTGAATGAAAGAGGAACGAAAATTAAAACAATGTACGTTGTTGATCATCTAAAGAAACAAAAGATAAAGTTTCATGTTATATTTCTGTGGCTTTTGTTTTATCCTCTAGCCACATGTTTAGCATGTTTATTTATTTGTTATTATGCTTTTTACAAATATCGAACTACTAAAAATTTCAAAGGAAACACCCCTTTAAACGTTTTAATTTTTTTTTATTTCACGCTTCCGTCGCGTTCCCCGGGCCGTACCGACTCTTTCAGAGATATTAGAGCCCGGTTCGGTGTTGTTATGTGTTGAGCATGAAAGACAAGTTTAATTTACTTTTGGAAAGCATGTTTTATGGCTTTGAAGCATGGTTATATGCCTGAAAAATATGTATTAACTTTGCTTTTAGATTATGGATATCTATGCATTTTGTGAAAGACGGTCGTTGTTGCCCTACTGGCAGGTCACTAGCCAGCAGGCCGTGCGGGCCGGCTACTGCCTGCGCACTGCCTGGTGCACGGGCCCGCTAGCTTACGTGCCGGTAAGGCAGCACGCATGTGCGGCCGATAGCAGATGATCGTGTGTTGTTTTAATGGCTAGGCCGTTTGTTCCCCTACGGGCGGGTCCCTAGCCAGCAGGCCGTGCGGGCCGGCTACTGCCTGCGCACTGCCTGGTGCACGGGCCCGCTAGCTTACGTGCCGGTAAGGCAGCACGCATGTGCGGCCGATAGCAGATGATCGTGTGTTGTTTTAATGGCTAGGCCGTTTTATGTCGTTTTTCCCAAAAAATTGGATTTTCCTGATTTCTGCAATTTTTTTGAAATTATTAATTTTGGCTAATTTTAATTTTAGTTAAATTGAATTTTTTAGAGTTAAATTGTGCCGTAAATTAATTTGGAAATGATTTTCAAACAAACCAAAAAGTCGTACATTGGATTGTATGGTTGATATTCATTTTATAATTGCGTTAATAGTATGCTATTTTCTGCATTTAATTATATTTTTTATATTTGATATTGGATATCTATTATTAAATACATGGATTGTATTTATTTGTTTAGCATGTTTATATTGATATAAATATATTAATTATTGTTTATTGGATAAACAATAGGTATGATCATAAAGCCCATTAGCCAAATGCATGGTTTACTTTTATGTTGGGTGAGGCCTGTGCACCTCTTTGTTTTAATTCCTTCTGTCGTCTTTAGCATAGAAATAATAAGGCTTGCTTTTTCTCTCTTTTTTTGCTCCCCATAACTTTTGATTGGGGTTTTTCAATTTCAGTTTTAATGAGTGTAGTTAGGAATGAGAGATTTTATTTATTTTGAATAAATGTAAGCTTCTAAGGAGATGAAGGTCTAGGCCTATTAGACGGAGCTCACAATGAAAGAAGAACAAAGAGGAATGCCCATTAGAATGATAATGGGTTACTATTTTGTAATAGTTAGGCTACACCCTACATTGACCATAGACTCACTGGGGGCTCAGTGGGTCACTTAGGATTGGACTTGTGATCATCCAACAGGAGCGTGCTAGGCTTGTTTTTGTATGTGGTATATGTTTTAATATTTGAAGTATGATGTGTTTGCAACGGATCTGTTTATACTCAATAATTAAAACTGATACATGCAAAATCTAATAATAATGAGGTCTCAGTTACAACAATCTTAACTCTCAGTTGGATGGTCCGAGTTAAATATTAGGCCCATAATGGATTAAAATTCAAATGGTTTGATTAAATTCAAGCCTTCCATCCACAACAATGTGGTGTAGATGCTACTTTCACCCATTCGTGGTCTCACGAGTCGTGGCACGTTTGGGATAGAAGAAAGCTACACTATCGTTGTGAACGAATGGAATATGCTCATGTTTTCCTGTTTCACGAGTAATGGAAGCTACAGTTGAGATATTCGTTTGGTTAATGAATCGGTTCTAACGCTGAGTAGCATGATTCGCTTGGAGTCCTCGGGATTACGTGAAGTAGCGAGACATAACAATTTGTCGATCTCATTGATGATAATGGTATAGGTTACCTCCCACAAAGCCTTTTTTTCATGTGAATCGTAAAAGCGGGGCATGAAGAATTGCGTTTGTATGTTGAATTGGCGAGGGGGTTCCTTGAAATGGCTCAAGCTTTGGTAAGCTCGAATAGATAGGATGAGCTCTTCCTTTTCTTGGAGCATTGTTGTCGGCTTGTGTATGCTAAGGCGGCTAAGCTCGAGCAAATTATGTTACAGCAGCGGACGAAGATGGAGTGGATGAAGGGTGGTGATCAGTGTTCTCGAGTATTTTTTCGCAAAATTACCCAGCGACGGATAGCACGATGCATCTTGTAAATCAATATACCCAAGGAATCACACTTACAAAGTTAGATGCCGTCACTCATGAATTTGTCTCCCACTACCATTCCTTGCTAGGGAGAGATAGGCGTCAACAGGTAATGGACTTTCGGTATCTTAGACCTTGGGCACAACATGTTTTGACAAATGAGGAGGCTGCCCACCTTCTCGAGCCGTTCACTGCAGATGATGTCAAAAATGTTGTTTTTGATATTGCCGAGGATAAAGCACCGGGACTGGATGGATTCTCGTCGGACTTCTACAAAGTGGCCTGGCTGGTTGTGGGGCATGAAGTGACGAATGCGATATTAGATTTCTTTACTACGGGGAAGCTTCTTAAGCAAATCAACAGCACGCTTTTAGCGCTTATCCCCAAGGTACACTCTCCTATGTCAGTTGTTGATTTTCGCCCTATCTCTTGCTGCAATGTACTTTACAAAATTATTGCAAAACTCATTGTACAAAGATTGAGTATGGTTTTGGACAAGATTATTAGCCCCTATCAGACTGCATTTGTCCCTGGTCGGAGTATAGGAAACAATGTTATGCTAGCACAGTAACTCTTCATTGGATATAATCAGGCCCGGCTGCCACCGAGATGTGCATTGAAAGTGATACTCGGAAGGCGTATGACACTGTGGAGTGGGATTTTCTATTATTGGTACTTCAGATATTTGGATTCCCTGAGACATTCAGTAGATGGTTGAGGAGTGTGTCACCTCACCCTCATTTTCGGTAGGTATGAATGAGAAACCGCATGGATTCTTTGCGGGTGCTAGAGGACCTAGACAGGGCGACCCCCTATCACTATATCTAGTTATGCTTGTGATGCAGGTCCTGCACATGGGATTATTAGAGTTGATTGAGCAAGATATGCAGTTCACATTCCATTGGAAGTGTGAGGCTTCACGGTTTTTTCAGTTGGGGTTTGTTGATGATTTAATCCTTTACTCCCGAGCCAATATTGACTCTATTCGGGTCTTAAAAGACGAGCTGGATCAGTTTGCTACTTGGTCGGGGCTTCGACTCAACGTTAATAAGAGCCACCTCATTATTTCAAGCTCAGCCCAGAATATGAAAGATGAGTTGCTATTGGTGTTGGGATTCCAGGAAGGTCACCTTCCGATGAGGTATTTGGGTCTCCCCTTGATCTCTTCTAGATTATCTATCTTTGATTACCAGCCATTATTGACTAAGATTGATACACGTATTAATGGTTGGGAGGGATTAGCACTCTCATATGCGGTGGGGGTGCAAATTATTAAATCTGTTCTTATGGCTTTGAGCGTCTATTGGGCGTTTGCATTCATATTACGAAAAGGGGTCATTAAGGACATCGAGAAACGTCTACGGGCTTTTCTTTGGAAAGGCACGGGAACTAGTGGCTATGCGAAAGTAGCGTGGAAGGAGGTATGTAAGGAGAAGGAGGAGGGTGGACTAGGGCTTAGAGATATTGATACTCTTAATCATGCCCTGATGTTCAGAAAACTGTGTGACATCATCCGGTGCGACAGGACCTCTATTTGGGTGGAGTGGCTTTACCACGGGAGGTTACGGGATACCTTCGTTTGGACTGTTATTGATCGTGGGGGATAATGGGGCTGGAGGAAGATGCTACGACTACGTAGTGTACTTCGACCTATGGTTGACTACCAGATTGGAGATGGACGAAGGTACTATCTTTAGAAGGACCCATGGCACCACCTCGGACCCCTCATTGATTAATTCTCACATGGACCTTATCTCCTCGAGCTACCGGCCGTAGATAAGCTTAGCAGTGTTATCAGGGAAGGGCAATGGCAGTGGCCCATCATCATTGACATAGAGTGCTTAAAGATTACACAGGCGCTACCGTCGATACATGGAGGGAATGATTGTATTGTATGGAGGTGATCGAGCGGGAGACCCACTACCCAGGAGCTCTATCGACTGGTACTAGAAGGACCGAAAGTAGGTTGGACTTTACTACTTTTGGGTCCTTTGAAGATTCCTCGACATATGTTCATACTTTGACTTGCTATCTTGGAGAAGCTAGCCACGACAGATAAATCGTGGTTATACCACATTGGGTGTTGTGTGCTGTGCAATGAGGACATGGTGGAGTCTCATAACCACCTGTTTTTCCATTGCAGCTTCAGTACACGCTGCCTCAGCACTGTTCGGCGCATTGTACGATTCCATTGGCCTAATCGGGATTGGGCTAGAGATATTGAATGGAGAGCGAGTAAATGGCGAGGGCAGCATATCATCAACATAGCCTACCGCACCGTGCTCGGTTCGTGCATCTAGCATATTTGGAGGGAGAGAAACCTGAGACGTTTTGAGCATGAGGAGATGCCTCCAAGCATTGTGGCTAACATTGTGGAAGATGTCCATCAGCGTATTCTCAGTATTAAGTTGCCTAGCTCTGTTAGTACATGTGCATTGTATAGACTATGGCGTATCCCTTGGCCTGTCGAGGGAGACGCCTGATCAGGAGCACTGTTATACTATATTTTTTCTTTTAATAAAATTACATTTATCCAAAAAAAGATTGCGCTTTTAGACTCCAAGCCCACTAGGAAATGGTTTCCCAAAAACCTCACTTGAGAGTGATGGGCCTTATTGAAGAAATATTGGGATGGGTTAATGGCTGAAAATCAAGCCTTAAACTTGATATTTAATATTACAATAATCTACTAAATTTCTATTTATATTTGATGTAGATGTCTAAGAATCCACTCGTTGTAATTCTTGAGGCTAATAAATTTAATGGAACAAATTGGTTGCGGTTATTTCTTGAGGGAGGTTGGAGCAAGATAAGGAGTTGAAACTCCTCACCATGATGAATGAACATGATGAAATGGTTATTTCATCATGGTTGAAGGTTATATGCGTGTGTGTTTATAGGTTACCTTGGAGGCAAACTTGATAGTTATTGAATTTTGAATTCAATGGTATGTAATATACAAAAGTACACACATATCCAACTGAACCTTACACATAAACCACGAAATTTTGCTCCCATTTGTCTATCAAAATATTCTCCTTTTTATCTATATTGAATTTGATTCAAGTTAGAACAAAAACAATCCAAAATCACTATACAATAGTGTTTTTTTGGAATTGTTTTTCTTCTTGTTCTTTGTTCTATCTAAAAATAGAAAAAAAAAACTATATATTCCATAGTATGGTATGGACAAATTAGAGGGGTTCTAATTTGGATCCTAAAGTTAACGAAAAGGAAGACAACGCACGTTGCGGCTCATCTAAACAAGCAAAAGGTAAAATTTCATGTTATATTTCTATGCCTTTTGTTTTATCCTCTAGCCACATGTCTAGCATGTTTACTTGTTTGTTATTATGCTTTTGACAAATACCGAACACCCAAAAATTTCAAAGGGAACACCCTTGTAAACCGTTTTAAATTTTTTTATTACGCTTCCACCACGTTTACGGGCCATACTGATTCTTCCAATAGTTGCAAATATAGCATGCATAGCTCACTATGTTTTTTCTTTAAATTCTAGTTGTTTGTTAGGCAAATGACTTTGAGTTCTTTGCTAGGCATATGACTCACTTTTTATTTTTTTTGTTTTTTTATTTATATACATCAATACTTTAGCACAAGTTTGGATAAATCATTTCCCAACATTCAATTCAATTGAATTAGAGAGAGGTTTGTATAGGGATTTGGTACTTATAGTTTTTGATTCATTATTTGTACAAGGACTTCAATTTTCATTTTAATAAACGGGTAAGGGTCTAGGCAACCCCCTGTCTAGGCACAGGCGACTTTCTTAAAAAGAAAAAAAGTAATCAATACTATAATTTTACTAATTATAACATTTTATTATAATTAATAATTGATATGACAAAAAATGATTAACCCAATTCACGGTCTATATATAAGAGCCCAACAAAGCATGAGGCCTGAAGAGGGCCCCGAGAGCTCCCATTTAACTTTAGCCCAAGAAAGACAGCGCCCGAGGACGAAGGTCGGCGACCTCAAAGGGAAAGGAGGGCAATGCCACCTTAGAGGCCAAAAGGACACCATCTTAAAGAGCATCAAATAGGATGACATAGGTACACATGTGGAGTATGACAAACACCTGACAAAGCCTTGGACGTGACCAACATCTCCCGAGAAGCCAGGATATGGATGAATCCCCATCTTACGTTGATCTCTCCCAGCTAGACAGGACTCCCTTAGGATTCTCTAACCACCCTCAGATTCTGAGGAAACCTATCCTCATCAACCACCTTCCTGACTCCTCCTTTGTTGGACGGCTTCAACTATATTTGGCCCAAGAATCTCGAGTCAACGAACCTAATCATACGTATGAATTTTGCAAGCATTAAGTGGCGTCGACCATGGAAATCACAGAACTAAGACGTTAGGATCAATGGAAACCCTCGAGCAATCTGAACAAGTTGTTAGGATAGATGACTAGAAAGCAATTAGATTGGCTTGGACGTAATCTGTTTTGAAAATACTCGATGTTATGCAATTATTATTCAGTGAATAAAATGAGCATTCTCTTATTGGCTTCTTTAGTTGTTGTGCTCATTCTGTATTTTTACATTTGTTTGAAAATCACAGCAAAGCCCATAAACCACTTAACGACCATGCAGTTGGAGCATGCATTGAATGGCAGTCAAGAAATCAACTGTCGAGGAGTTCGATCTGAAATGTCCAAAGTCGAGGATCTCGAGATTAGACATTGGGTGTCCTATGATGACTTGCACTAAGAGTCGCATCCATTTGATGAGTGCCACATTTCATCAATGATAGACGAGGTGTGTCTATGCTATCTTAGTAGGTTGATTGGCTAGGTATCAAATCGACAGGACTGACTCATGGGATCATCATATAGAAGCCATGAAGGCTTGGTCGGTATGACTTAGATCCCCGGTCCTGATAGTACGGGAGTATTACTCAAACTTGAGAAATCACTGCAGTCACGTATATATGATGGTTGTATCTTGGATGTACGCGAGAGGTGATTGTACCACACACATATTCATCATAAGCCTCATCCAGTGCAGTCAGAATATGTAGCAAGGACGATGAGTTCCAAGAAGAGGATTCGTCCCCTATTAGTATATGATGGAGGTATCTCCTATACACTGTAGGCGCATTCACGCCTTATGAACCTATAGCCATAATGGTTGATCGAATAGGAAAAGAAGTTCCTATGTTGATCAATTAAGCATAACACGGTTTCAAGTATTAAAGCATAGATGCCTAGTCCAGGATGGAAACCGATATCAAGTTTCATGCACTAAACTATGGTCGGGAGATGACAGACGAAAAGATCATACCCGTATGCACTCGAGAGCTTAAATGTTCACACGGATGTTCACCTAGTGTCCAGTGTCATGGACTGTTACTAGACTGCCACCCATGGTAACGGGCTTTCTTAATCAAGAGTTGATCAAGAATTATTAATTAAAATAGATTTAATCAATAATAGTGTTAAACACTAGTTCAAGTCTAGCTGAAAGGTGAACCTAAAGAGTCACACACATATCACCGGGAAAGGACAAGTAATTAATTTGAAATTAATTCCGTAGGTAATTGAATTACTTACAAAATGAGAGATCCATTGGATGGAAAGACTAAAGGATAAATTAATTGTATTAATTTATATTGGGCTTGTCCTTATTATTTAATAAGTTTGATCTTATTATTTAATAAAGACAATTTGGGCTTATGTATTTAACTAGATTAAATACATGTAGAGCTCAATTAAATGAATCTTATTGGGATCAACTAAAATTCATTGGGCCTTGAATTTTATTTCATAAAAATAAGCCCCTCCCTTGAGCCCATTGGAAAATTCTATGGAAGGAAAAATTAACCAACAAATTGTAGATGAAAGAATATATCTAGACATATTCTTGTTCATCAATACAATATATATTTGCATGGTGTATAATTATTTAGAAAATAATCATCAAACAATATTATACAATATAAAAATTCCCTCTCCTACCCTAGAATCGGCCGCCTCCCCTCTCTCTTCTCTTGGAGTATTTTTCTCTTGTTCTCTTCTAGCAAAGAATTCAAGATATCCTAATTTTCAGTGTGGTGTGGACTATTAAGAGGGTTGCTACGTTGGAACCTCAGATCAATGTTTTGTCTATGTAAACAATTCCAAAAAGGTATCATCTTCTCCCTTTTACATATTTCGTTTTATACCACAATCTCGTATGGTTAAATTTTGTGTTTTTTCATTTCCATACTACATCGAACGCCCGAAAAATTCAAAGGTACACCCCTTGGTACGTTGGTTTAATTTTTATTTTCTATGTATTTTGCCTTTCGCTTCCACTCGTGCATTCTCAGGCCAATCCGTTTGTCCCTTCAAATGGTATCAAAGTCCAGTTCGATGTAGAGACTGTTGGTTTTGTGTGATTAGCATATTAACATATCTTTTACGGCTTTAAGATGCATGTTTTATTGCCTTTCTTATTGGTAGTTATATGAAGAAAATAACTTGTTTGAATTATGCAATTGATTGGACAGTTCAAGTATTTTAAAATATTTGTATTTTCTGAAATACTTGTATTTTATTTTTATTGGTGAAATAAAAAAAATTAACTGCAGTAGCAGCGCTACCGACAACACCGCACGGTGAGCGTGGGCTGCAGAGCTGACTGCCGGCAGTTGGGTCGTTTTTCACCAATTTTCTGAAAATTAGATTTTTTGGGATATCATTAATTTTGTTGTTTTAATTTTGGAATAAATTTGGATTTTTTTCAAAATTAAAATTGCATGATTAATTTGGTATAATGTGTGCATTATATGCACATGGTTTTTGATCATCCTTTTAATTGTGAATTTTGAACTTATGTTTTCTTCAAATGATTTATTTTATGATATTGGATATCATGGTCTATATTTTAGATGGAATGTATGTTGTGTGATGATGGATGATCATGGAGCCCTTGACCATTTGTATGCGTTATGTTTGTTGGGTGGGCTCATATGCACTTTTATTTTTATTCTCTCCTTCTCTCGTTTTTTGCCTTGAAATAATAAAGCTTGCTATCCTCCTCATTATGTATTCTCCTTGACTTTTGATCGGAGTTTGTTTTCAATTGTAATAGGAGTAGTATAGGATCTTTTTAATAAGGATTTTATTTTTTGTAATAAAGCAAACCTTTGGAGAAGAAGGCCCATGGAGAAGTTGCAAGGTTCATTTATATGTTAATGGGTAAATTACTTTTGTAATAGCATAGGGCCACCTTAGACGGGCCCAAGACTCACTGCGGGCTCAATGGGTAGCATAGGTTGGGCTAGTGATCATCCCATAGGGGTATGCTACGCTATTTTGCATGCGATGCATTTAATGCTTTTTTTTCATATTTAATGTTTAAGCATGCAATATTATTATGTGATGAGGTCTCGATCAAATACACAAATTCGACTCTCACTTGGTTGGACCAAGTCGAATATTAGTCCCATAATGGACTTGGATCTATCCAAGCCTTCCATCCACAACAATATGGTGAGGAAGCTACCACTACCCAATTGTGGTCTCGCGAGTCATGGTACACTTGGAATACAGAAAAGTTGCACCATTATTGTGAAAAAGAACGCGTTCATCATTTTCCTGTCTCACCTGTCGTGGGGGGCGAAAAGTGAAGTGTGATTTGGTTGATGGGTCGGGTCTAACACTGAGTAACATGATTCGTTTGGAGTCCTCGGGATCATGTGAAGAGGTGAGGCAAAACAACTTGGGAATCTCATATAATGAAAATGGTATTGGTTACCTCCCACAAGGCTATTTCCATGTGAATCGTGAAAGTGAAACATGGTAAATTATTCTTGTGGATCCCAAGCCCAATAGAAAATGGTTTTCCAGAACCCCACTTGAGAGTGGTGGGGTCTTGTGTAAATAGTGGGAGAGTTAAACCCTAAAGACCATGTCCTAAACCTATTTATAATATTGCAATCATTTGTTGATTTCTGTTTTTAATTTCAATTATGTAGAAAATGTTTAAAAACCCTTTAACCATGATTATGGAGACTAACAAATTCAATAGCAGGAACTATAACAATTGGCTGTGGAATCTTAAGATTGTCCTACATTTTCAGAACCAGGGCTATCCGACGGCCTTGTCGGAAGGGTCCTCACCAGAATAATACATTATTAGCTTCGATGACAAATGACATCCCAAATCAATATGATAGACTAGAAGATGTTCCCTCGATAATGCTCCACATGAAAGAAGTTTGTGCAGTTCCTAATAGGCATATTAGATGACCGAGGGATCCTCTATACAAAGTCATGGGGTCAAGATGCTATCCCTAGTAGAGAAGCTCAAAAACCTCAAAGCTAGGCTTCACTATGATAAGTACCTCGATGTGATCCTTCAATCACTTCCTCTGTCTTACGACCGATTTATTATTAACTACGACATGAACGAATGTGAGAAGTCTATTCATGAGTTAATTAATATGATGGTTTAATACGAAGCAATGACCTGCAAGTGTGTATCGACAGTATTGGTAGGAGAGGCTTCGACCTCCAAGGCGAAAAGCAAGAAAGTTAGACGTTGAAAGAGAAAGAAGGGAAAGGAAAAACTGTCACAGCCACTACTAACGCTCCGAGCGCTCCCGCTGTTAGGATAGATGATCAGAAAGCCAATTAGATTGGGTTGGATGTATTCTATTCTGATAGTTAATCGATATTGTGTAATATTATTTTTAGTGAATAAAATGAGTACTCATTTGGCATTTACTTTGTTGTACTTATTCTGTATATTTGCATTTGATTGAACATCACAAAAAAGCCTACAGATCAATTAGAAATCATGGAGTTGTGTCACGCATTGGATAGCGGTCATGAAACCAACTACCAAAAGGTTGGATTTAAAACATTCCAAGTCGAGGATCTCGAGATTGGGCATCGAGAGTCCTATGGAGGCTTGCACTAAGAACCACATTCAATTAGTGAGTACCGTGTTTAATCAGTGACAGAGGTGGAGCGTCTATGTGATCTTGCTGGGTTGATTGACTAAGTGTTGAATCAACTGAATTGACTCATAGGATCATCATATGGAAGCCTTGGGGGCTTGATCAGTATGACTCGGATCCCCGATTTCGATAGTATGGGAGTAGTCCTTAGACTTGAGGAATTACGGCTGTCACCTGCATATGATAACTGTATCTTGGATCTGCGAGAGTTGATTGTCTCAAAGACATAATCATCATAAACCTTGTCCAGTTGAGTCGGAATATGTAGCAAGGACTGTGAGTTCCAAGAAGAGGATACGTCCCCTGTCAGTATGTCACAGAGGTATCTCCCATACACTTGAAGATGCATTCACGCTTTATGAACATGTGGCCACATTCGTTGATCGAATAGGAAAAAGAGGTTCTTATGTCAAGAAACTTGGCGTAATACAATCTCAAGTATCAAGTATAGACGCCTACTCCAGGATGGGAACCGAAACCTAATTTCATGCCCTAGACTGGGGCCGGGAGATGGTAGACGGAGGGACCGTACCCGTATGGACTCGACAGCTTAAATATTCACACGGACATTCACTTAGTCTCTAGTGCCATAGACCGTTGCTAGACAGCCACCCATGATGATGGTCTTTTTTTATTAAGAGTGAATTAAGAATTACTAATTAAATTAGATTTCATTAATAGTAGTGTTAGATACTAGCCCAAATCTAGCTGCAAGGTGAACCTAAAGAGTTACACACAAATCACTGGAAAGGAACAAATAATTAATTTAGAATTAATTCTCCAAGTAATTAGATTACTTAAAAATGAGAGTTCCATTGGATGGAAGACCCAAGGATAAATTAATGAAATTAATTTATAGTGGGATTCTCCTTGTTATTTAATAAGTTGGACCTTATTAATTATAAAAGACAATGAGGATTTATGTATTTAATTGGATTAAATACATATTGGGCTCAAATGGATGGACTTTTATTAAAATTATATTTAAATAAAAATTCATTGGACTTGTATTTTTAAACATAAAAATCGGCCAAGGCCCCCTTTTTTGAACCCATTGAAAAATTTTATGGAAGGAAATAAATAGCTAGCAAATTGTAATTTTGGAATGTGCAATTTTAGCCATCTTTTTTATTTGGAATTAAGAAGACATGCCACATAGATGAATGAATGTATCTAGACACATTCATGTACATCTATACAAGATATATATATACATATTATATATATTATCAAAGGAAGATTATTATTACATAATATACAACAAAAACAAAAATTTCCTCCTCTCTTAGCATCTCTCAGCCGCCTCTCTCTCTTGCTCTTGGAGCAAATTTTTCTCTTGTTCTCGTCTAGCAAAGAGAGTATTGAGATTTCGATTCCAAAGTGGTGTGGACAAATTAGAGGGCTCCTGCATTGGAGCCTCAAGTGAACAACGTTTCAACTGAACGCTAGAAAAACGAAGGTATTGTATTTCTACTTTTTTTATTTTTTCAGTTTATGTAATTTTGCCTCAGCCCCTTGTATGTTTATTTTGTTTCTTTATACATCAAACGCCCGGGTACACCCCTTGAATTTGTTATTTTACGCTTTAATCTTAATTATTTGTGTTTTTGTTTACCGCTTTCGCTTGCGCAATCTCGGGCCGTACCACACGATCCTTCAAGTGGTATCAGAGGTCGGTTGTAGTGGCTGATGGTTATGTGATATTAGAATGTTAACGTTCTCTTTACGGGTTTTTAGGTATGTTTTTATCACTTCTCATTTGGTAATTATATAAATAGCTCGTTTGATTTTTACAATTAATTAGATGATTCAAGCATGTGAAAATTTAGAATTTTCTATATGGTGCTTTTTTTTGTTGTTTCATAATAAACACACACACAAAAAGGAGAAAATTGCAACAGCCTACCGCACTATGGACCGGGTGCATGAGCACGCAGAGGCCTATGGACGCATGCATGCTGGCAGAGGGCCGGTGCGCGTGCATGCGCTCAGCAATGCGAGCACGTGAGTAGGAACGACAACACGCACTGTAGGCTGACGGTCGACGGTTGGGCTTTTTTTTTTGTCGTTTTTCTAAAAATTTGATTTTTTGGAATTTTCTCAATTATTAATTGTGTTGTTTTAATTTTTGGAATAAAATTGGATTTTTTCTAAAATTAAAATTACATGATTAATTAAATTTATTATGTGCATTAGATGCACATGCTTTTCGATCATCCTTTTAATTTCAAATTTTGGGCTTGTGTTTTCTTCATATAATTAATTTTATGATATTGGATATCATGGAATATGATTTTACATGGGATGTAAATTATGTGAAGGATGGATGGATGATCACGGAGCCAACGACCACTTTTATGTTTATGTTTATGGTTGGGCTCGTATGCCCTTGTATTTTTTTTCTTCTCTCTCCCTCTCATTTTTATCTTGAAATAATAAAGTTTGCTATCTCCTTCATTATATACTCCCTCCGACTTCAGATCGGGGTTTCTTTTTCAGTTGTAATGACAGTAGTATAGGATTTTTCATGAGATTTTTATTTTTAAAGCAAGCCCATGGAGAAGAAAATCGACGGAGAAAGAGGCCCATTGCGAAATTACATGGCCCATCGATATATTGATGGATAAATTACTTTTGTAGAATCCAGCCTAAGAAGGAAGTACTTTGTGGGGCAAAGAATGCTTGTCGAACGATCTATTGGATTGGATCCAAATAGACATCTGTAGGTCACTAAATACACAAAGACTAGTAGAGGGTTCACAGATCTAAAGGACTTCGGGAAAGTTTGGAGAATTAGCTTGAGGTGGAGAACCAAACTAGTTACGGAGTCAAACCCTTCGATTGGATCCAGGTGGTGTGTATTTAATGGGGGTTCTTCAAAAATCTAAATGAGAATGGGATTCTCATTTAGTGAAATTCTTCCTAAAAAGACAATGTTGAACTGTCTCTAGTGAGGAAGAAATCAAACCTTGATTGGACATGGTTCGGTCGGTATTTCACTGAAATGCCTGGCTCATCTGAATATGGACTTTCGAAAATTATCAAGTTAGAAAATTTGGTGTTTTCTTAAGGTTGTGATCCAAACACCATATTTAATATGGATTGACAAGTTTGTGTCCTACAAAAAGTCTCGAGTATGGAAAATGGTCCTACATATATCAAAGGAGTAGTGGGAGGCAAATTAGAGTCGAAGTCTGATTTTTACAGCTTCGATATGGAATAATGCAAACATTATTTGTAATCAAACATTCACTAACTATATTTAAATTCTCCGAGGGAGCGATTAGAAGGCTCCAGTTACTTGAAAGGTATGAATTTCTGAGTCTAACTGAATAAAGAGTAACGATGTAAGGAATTCATCGAGATAAATGGCTTGGAGCAAAAATATCCGGTATGGAGTTCAAATTAGATTTGAACGCCCTGTATCTGGAATACATGTCTTGACAAATTCATGAGGCACATAACTCAGTCAAGAACAAGGTGGAAGGTCAGTGGGAGCTCAATTGTGTTCCTAGTGTTTTTTATGTTAAAAACATCTTGATCATTTGGAATGATAGAAAGATATTGTGGAACTCTAAAAACACAAATATTGTTCATATAATTCTCCATATAGGAATTGAATTCCTATCTAGAGATAAGCCATCCAAGATTTAGTCGTGGTAAACTGATGAGGAACGTAGATGTAGGACATCTCCTACATCATTGCTATTAGCAGTATGGCAATGTTGTTCGGTACACCAAGCCTGATATTGCTTATGCTGTTTAAGCATAATAATTGATATCGAGTGTGCACCGACGAGGCAACAGGCAGCTATTGAAGATATCTTTAATGCCTGAATAAAGATTAAAGAAAAGCTTTTGACGCACATTAATGAAAAGTTGATTCTAGAAAGCTATAGCGATAATAGATTCTAGCATCACATGAATAATATTTAGTCTTAAAACGAGCGTATATTCAAGCTTTAATGATGATGTGGTAATTTAAAATGGTTCCAAGCGGAATACCATAAGGAGCTTCATCATGAAAGTTGAATGTGTGTCAACTTTAGAAGTTGTACAGGAAAGTAGTTAGGATTGAAAAACTACACCCGATTGTTGCGTGTGCTACCTAGCATAGTCGTGCTAGTGGTCATCTTGGAGGATGACAACTAGGCTATAGCACAAGGTAAAAGAACCGAGACCTTATCATAGGTGCAAGGAAAAATCTTAGACCATCATCTGCTTGGAGCGATGATAGAAAAATGTGACATGTGGTTGGACCATAGAACATCGGCAGAAATCACAGTAGACCCATAAGACCTAGCCAGTATCGCAGATTGCTCATGATCAGGTTAGTCTGAAAAATATGAGTAATTAGCTTTAAGGTCAAGTGGGAGATTGTTGGAATAGGTGACCAAAAAGCCAATTAGATTGTCCTGGCAATCTTTATCTAAGTAATATTGTCCTAACGAATATGGTAAGTATTCTCTCTGGTACATGTGTACCAATTACGTTAAGTGTTGTTTTCATGGCACAACAGATGCCCACAGACCATTTAATAACCCATGTAACTGGGTTGCACATTGGATAGCGGCTATAAAATCAACTTCTGAAGGTTTGCCTGAAACATTCCAAGTTGAAGACCTTGAGACTGGGCATCGAGAGTCATACTGAGATTTGTACTGAGTATTGCATTCATTGGACGGCTTCCGCATTTTATAGGCTATAGATGTTGGACGTTTATGCAATTTTAGTAGGTTAGTTGACAAGGTGGTCAGCTACCTGAACTGATTCGTGGGGATCATTATATGAAAATCTTGGAGGCTTAACCGATATGACTCGAATCCCCAACTCTGATAATACGAAAATAGTCCTTGGACTTGAGGAATCACGACAGTCATATGCATACGATGACTGTATCTTGGATCTGCGTGAGAGGTGGTTGTGTCACAGACATGAGCATCACAAGCCTTGTCCGGTGTAGTCGGAATATGCAATGAGGACGATGAGTTTCATGAAGAGGATTCTTCCCCTGTTAGTATGTGATAGAGGTATATCCTATGCCTTGGAGATGCGTTCATGCTTTATGAACCTGTTACCATAATCATTGATCGAATAGGAACAGCAAAATTCCTATGTCGAGAAATTTGGACGCGATCTCATGTATTATGCATAGATGACTAGTCTAGGATGGGAACCGATACCTAATTTCATGCCATAGACTAAGGCCGAAAAACGGTAGAAGGAAGGACCGAACCCGTATGGACTTGGGAGCTTAAATGTTCACATAAAAATTCACCTAGTCTCTAGTGCCATGACCGTTTCTAGACAGTCACCTATGGTAGCGGGCTTTCTTGATCAAGGGTTGATCAAGAATGATTAATTAATTAGATTTAATTAATCGTCAATGTTGGACGTTAGTCCAAGTCTACCTGAAATGTGAACCTAAAGAGTTACACACAAATCACCAAGAAAGAACAAGGAATTAATTTGAAATTAATTCCACAAGGTATAAGTAACTGGATTACTCATACATGGGGGTTCATTGGATGGATAGCCCAAGTTCAAATTAATTGGATTAATTAAATTGGGCTTGTCTTTATTTAATTAATAAATTGAATTCCATTAATTAATAAGAGACAACTTGGACTTGAGTATTTAATTGAATTAAATACCTAGTGAACTCAATTCAATGGATTTATTAAATTGGATTTAATTAAACTTCATTGAGTTTTGAATTTATTTTAGATAAAATCGGCCCACTCATTGAGGCCCACTAGCAAAATTGATGGAGGAAAAGTTGATCAAATAATTCAATTTTGGAAAATGATAGCTTGGTCATAATTAGGCTCTTCTCTATTTGAAATAGATTGAAGAGTTGTCTTATAGATAATAGAATGTATTTAGACACATTTTTATTTATCTATTCAAAGTATATAAATATATATTGTGTATAATTATTAAGGTAATAATTTATTACACAATATACAACACAAAATTCTCTTCTTCCTCCATCATGTTCGGCCGCTCTTCTCACCAAGGATGAGATGTTTTGGTCTTGATTCCTTCTAGAAAAAGGATCAAGACTTGGTTTATTCTGGTGTGATGTGGACCATCTTTGGAGGATTCCTACGTTGGAATCTCGAGTGGACAAATTCGATGAAATTAACTGGTTGGAAGCTCGAAATTTTAAGAGGTAAATTTCGAATTTAAATTTATGCTCCTCCTCTTATTTTCAACCATAGCCTTGTATAATTAATTCTTTATTATTATGGAATTTCAATACTATATTGAACATCCGGAAAGTCCAAGGGTACACCCGTTGGATTCGTTGTTTTACTCTTTAATTTTTAATTATTGTATGCGTTTACATTATCTCTTCCACTAGCTCGTTCCCAGGCCGTACCACGCGATCGTTCATCCTCGAGATCATGTGAATAGGTGAGCCAAAACATCTTAGGAATTTCATTAGATGAGAATGGTATTGAATACCTCACATGAGCCATTTGCTGCCTGAATCGTAAAAGTGGGGCATGGTAAATTACGTTTGTGGATCCCAAACCCACTAGGAGATGGTTTCTCCAAAACTCCACTTGAGAGTGGTGGAATTTTAAAGAAATAATAGGAGGAATTAATGACTGAAAGACCAAGTCTTAACTTGAAAACAATATTATTATAATCTACTTAGTTTTTCTGCTTTACATTTTGAATATAGTAAATATTTAAAATCCACTTACTACCATTAATTTTAAGATTGATTAATTTGGATGGAATAAATTATAAATAATTGAGTACAAAATTTGAAAATTGTCCTCAATTTCGAAAATCTCATTTCTCTTAAAGCCTAAAGAAAATATGTACAGTTTATTACATACATGCTAGCCAATGGCCATTTAATTTTAATTTTTTATATCAATCTAAAGTTCTAGTACTAGAAGAGTGTAAGGGTGGCTTCTGTCAAATTGTTGATCCGTGGGTTTAATGAAGATGGATTCACTCTTTTTGTTAAAGAAAAAGAAAATTATTAACTGACAAAATGCATAAAATCCTCCTGTATTTTAAAAAATTTATAAAAAAAACCCTCCTATTATAAGAATAGGTTAAAAAACCTCTTATGTTTTGAAAAATTCAACTCAATTGCCCCTCTTATGTTTTGTAAAACTCAACTCAATTGCCCTCTCTCCGTTAAATCCAACTAATGATGTTCATTTTTAGAAAATGACTGTTATATCCTTATTTAACATATATTATTTCTTATTTTAATGATCATTAGATTTTTTTGATCAAATATTAATCTTTAGATCTAATCAATTAATCTCAACCGTTAGCTTTTAAAAAAAATAAAAGGTTTAGATTCAATAAATTATTTAACTTATATTATATATAAATAATTTAAAATAAAAAAATATATTATTATTATATATTTAAAAAAAAGTTAATTTGATTGGACGACGATGAATTGATGGCAAATATATTTGGGATCGTAGCTTGAGACCAATCTCTCCGATTGACGAAAACTCAAATTGAAGGTATGGAAATGTTCGTCTTGAAGAGAGGATTCGAATAGTACCATTGGCCGTCGGAAACTCGTCAGGACGAGCGAAAATTGTTCAATTTTTCTTTATTTTTTTAATTTTTTAATTAATTTTAATTATATGAATTAAAATATATTTTAGTTAAATTAAGAATATTTTAAATAATTATAATAATTAAATATTTTAGCTAACTAAGAATGATTATCATAATAATTATTGTAATAAAATATATTTTTTAATTAATTAAAAATAATTTTAGATTTAACAATTAATAATTATAAAATTATTTGAATTAAATATAATTTAAATTATAAAAAAAATAAAGCAAAAATAAAGAAGTGAATTTAAGTAAAACACACTTAAAAAAACAGTTATAAAATACTCCACATGCGCAAAAAGTACGAGTAATGCATCTTCCGTTAATTGCTAGCAGAAGGGGTGTTTGTGGTTGAGTTTTACAAAATACAAAGGGGTTTTAGCTTATTCTCATAACGTGAGAATTTTATTTTTTTTCAAACTTTTCAAAATATAGGGGAGTTTTATGCATTTTATCCTATTATTAACTTTTTGGCTAGTAGCTTCTAATCAAATTTAACTAATTCAACTAAATTATTGCACGTGTAGTGATGAATTTAATTATATGAATGTCTATGATTTCCATATGTGGTAATTTTGGTTGGATGTATACTCCATTTACTTTTTAATAGTACCTCATTAATGATATTTTACAACTTTATTTCTCTATTATAAATATTTAATAAACAAAACAAAGAAAGTAGCAGCGACGGAGTTTAACTCAAGTGTTTAGTATATCACAATTTAGCATGTAAGTGAGTGAACGAGTGTGTGTGAGCGTGCAATTCATAGACTAATTTTTAAGATTATTCCTAAAATACACTAAATAGGCTTATCGAATTAAATAGCAATTAGCATTAGACCTCTTTCTCAATCCATGCTTCCAAAGTTTTAGTAATTTTTCTTTTCATTTGTAGTAGAGACGTTTATTTTGGGAATTTAATTGGACAATACGCACGGAAACCTATGCAATTATTATTTAAAGTCAGCTAAAACCTTCTCGTGTTTTGAAAATAAGCAAAATATCGTTTAATTTTGTAAAACTCAACACACTTGCCCTTTTATCTTAACGTGTACTAGCGTAAGGTCCGCAGTATCATATTGGCTTTGATGTCCTGACATCCAAAAGCAATATGATAGGCTGGATGATATTTTCTCGATAATGCTCCGCGTGAAGGAAGTTTATGCGGTTCCTAGCAGGCATATTAGTGTGCTGCCACAAAAGTATTTTTTGAGACTAAGATGGCAGAAGGATCGTCTATACTAAGTCGCGGGATTAAGATGCTATCCTTAGTGGAGAAGCTCGAAAACCTCAAAGTTGGGCTTGACAATGGCACGTACATTGACGTGATCCTTCAGTCACTTCCTCCGTCCTACGACCCATTTATTGTTAACAACAGCATGAACGGACTTTAGAAATCTATTCATGAGTTAATTAATATGCTGGTCCAACGTGCGTACGATGACTGTATCTTGGATTTTTGTGAGAGGTGATCGTGTCTCAGACATGGCCATCATAAGCCTTGTCCGGTGAAGTCAAAGCATGTAGCGAGGACGCTGAGTTTCAAGAAGAGAATCCCTCCCCTATCAATACGTGACAAAGGTATCTCCTTACTTGAAGATGCATTCACGCTCTATAAAACCTGTGGCTGCAATCATTGGTCGAATAGAAAAAAGAGTTTCCTATGTCAGGCAATTTGACGTAATGCGATCTCAAGTATTAAGCATAGACGCCTTGTCCAGGATGGGAGCCTACACCGAATTCCATGTCCTAGACTAAGGTCGAGAGACGGTAGACAGAAAGACCGTACCTATGTGGACTCGAGAGCCTAAAAGTTCACATGGATATTCGCCTAGTATCTAGTACCATGGACCGTTGCTAGACGGTCACCCATGGTGATGGGCTTTCTTGATCAAGGGTTGATCAAGAATTATTAATTAAATTAGATTTTACTAATAATAGTGTTTGACACTGGACCAAGTCTAGCTGAGAGGTGAACCTAAAGACACCTAGAAAGGACGAGGAATTAATTGAGAATTAATTTCATAAGTAATTAGATTACTTACAAACGAGAGAGATCCATTGGATAGAGGAGTCCAAGGATAAATTAATAGGATTAATTTACATTGGGTTTTCCCTTATTATTTAATAAGTTGGACTTATTAATTAATAAAGGCTTTTTTGAGTTCATGTATTTAATTGGATTAAATATATGATGGGCTTAATTAGGTGGATTTTAATTAAGATCGGATTTGATTAAATTAGTTGGGCCTTGTCTTTTATCTCAATAAAATCAGCCAAGCACCCTAATTAAAACTCATTGGATAATTCTAAGAAAGAAAATAATTGACTAGCAATTCTCACTTTTGGAAGTGCTATGTTAGTCATTCTTTATTTGGAATAAAGAATATATTACCTTATGAATTGTGAAATGAACCTAGACACATTCTAGTATATTTAGACAAGGTATATATATGTATATATACACATTACACAACAGAAAAAAATTATTCCCACCCTAGAACCCCAATTCGGTTGCCCCCTCTCATAACGCACTTGGTGTAGTTTTTTCTCCCTTATTCTCTTCTAGCAAAGGGAACTAAGGGACCCCAATAGTCTGGTGTGGTGTGGACGTCTCTTTAGATGACTTCTACGTTGAAGTCTCGCGTGAACGAATCAACAAAAGGAGGTTCAAAGTAAATCAAACAAAAGTGTAATTCTTGATTTACATTTCTTGCTCTTCGCGTTTTAATTTCACCATAAGCCCCAATTTAGTTTCTATTGCTTATGTTATTAATGACATCGAACTTCGGGGAACTACAAAAATACAACCCTTGAAATCATGATTTTGTTTTATCCAATTTTTAATTTATAAATTTTATTACCACTTTCTTTTGCACGTTAGCAGATTCACTCACATTTTCTTTCGCTTCCATGTTATCCTGTTTCACTTTGCTCTTTGGGTATATCTACTATTTTTGTTTTGTAATGTGTAATGTCTTGTATATTAAGGAATGGTCCCAACCCCAATATATTAATGTTCCGTTAATGGTATCCACATTACTGTAGTTGACTGTTTATTGGAGATTTTTTGTTCAATGTTTACTGTTTTAGATGTGAAAGTAAAACTATATTTATTTAACTTGCAAAAATGCCATTGGGTGAATATGCTGATTTTTATGTGTGGTTAGGAGTTATCTTGAATGGGTGCCTAGTATTAGGTATATTGAATGTTGGAAGAGGTGGTTCCTAGAGGTGGATAATGACAAGGGTTAACATAGATTCTGTAGGTGGGAGGGATGAGGCAGGGGTCAATACAGAAACTAATGATGGGTGGGATGATGTAGGGGTTAATGTAGAAGCTGAGGGTGGAAGGGATGAGGCAAGTAGTGATGAGGATAAATCATCAAATTCAGATTCATCCTCACTCTCTAATTGGGGGTTGCTTATTTTTAAAACACAAGGGAGTTTTTTGTTAATTTTTAAAAATATAGGGAGTAATATACAATTTGGTTTTTATATTTTTTAACATATTTAATTTAATTTCTTTTATTTATTTATCTAAAAATCTCACTTTTCTATTACCTTCTGGCATTTTTTTTTTCATGCACGTATCTTGTTTTCTCTTTTACATTATATCACTATTTGAACTTTTAATCACCACTTGTTTATAAAGTTAATATTAATTTTTTATTTTGTATAATTTTATTATTTTAAATAATATTAAAGACTTAGGCACACACACGTGCCGCAAATTACGAGTTGTATATTAGTAAAACCTTGGCCAGTACTATATATATATATAATCTATGATCTCGACGTAATAACGGCTCATGACCCACCAACAAAGCACACATTTTCACCTCTTTCCTTTAACAATTAGGTTTGCAGTTACTATTGTCATTAAGAAATCAAAAAATACTAAAGAAAAAAAACTATATACATGTACCAGTGATTCAGACACAAATACAGACACTACAACGCAAAATCTTAAGAACTTAAGATAGGACACGATACTAGCAAGACTTTTATATATATTGTACTTTATGTATACTCTTATAAAATTAAATTATATAACATTTGACACCATAAAATAAAGAAAAAAAATTATTAAAATAACAAACATGTTAAGCCTAGGTTCTCAAGTTTAAGTGCATGACTACAATAATATAACTAATATTCATAATCATAACCAATAAAGGTTTTAATATAGATATAGACTTCTTTTCTGGTGATGAAACAGACAATGGAGGGAAAAAATTGTAAAAAAGATAGAAGATAAAACTAAAAGAAAGAAAATTTAAATGCCTGTTTATAATCTACTAGTTAAAAGAATATTTTTTTCTTAGCCACTATATTTCTTCAAATTGTTAAAGAAAAAAAAAGTTGTGTCCTTATCCATATCGGACAAACCATGTCCCTTTTTGTTCTTTTTAATTTTTTACACAAATACAGTGTCCAACATGTGCGAGAGGCGTATAATCGATTCTCAAGTGTAGTGTGAATTATAGGAATGAAAGGTATATTCAAGTGCTAAAAGCTATGTTCTTGCACTAAATATTAAATAGCAAAAATAAATGAAAGTAACATGATAAGATGTGGCAGGAAACTCCCAGTAGTATCATCTCTTCTGCTGTGTTGCATGATTCTGCAAACTACACTTTGGTTTCTTCATCTAAGACAGGGCAGGAGCCATGTTTAAAGCCTTGATGATAAATGTATATATGAAGGCATCTTCCTGGAGCTTTTCGAATCTGCATCAGGAACACAAGTTAAACCCACTAACAAAAATTGAAAAAATAAAATGAAAGTAGAAAAGAAATCCATGTTTTTCGGCATGGTGGCGTGTAAATGCCATGGATCATTATATTCCATAGTCTACGGTACTAAGTTACAATCAGCTGCGGGCCGGAATTTCCATGGACACCCCACATAGATCTTGATTCACATGAACAAATCATATATGAACAATTCGATAAGATACGCAAATTACACACAGGAAAGGAGATATAATACTCACCTTCCTGACTTTGAAAAATGCCCTGCACCAAGTTCACATTTGAAGAGCAGAATGTTATCATCAGTCTTCATATCTCTCAACTTTGCAACAAATTTAGCTGGTTCTGAGTACATAACCCGTGTATCTGTCATAAGAGATAAGGGTTTTACATTTTAGCTTAATACAAGATATGCAAAAAGTGTATCATCCGAATTTTCTTTGTGCTGGTGACTGAGTTAACATGAAATACATGACATATTTATATGTCAGTCATGATAGTCTATAGTCTATGAATGGAAAACTTCAGAAATACCGACGCTGGCATTGGCTAACTGAAGATGAAAGGAAATGCAGAGAAACATTGTTGAACAACGAGGATTGAAGAGACCTCAGCTCTGAGAAGTCCTGAAATGCCTACCTCTCACAAATATAGAAATAGCCAACTTGCTTAAAGAAAAATCGTTAACAAAATCCTAATGCAGCTTATAGAATCCAAGTGCATATGCTTATAACCAGAGTCAGAGTTGTAGCATACTTTCAGGGTGTTGTCATATTATAGGCGCTATCATACAACAACAATTTTTCCAAGAAAGAAGCATCCAATGTCTTGACCTGCTCCTAACTTGGTAAACAAGCTCAAAAACTGATTCTTTCTATTCCCATGAGATAAAAGGGTAAACATTTGCTTTTACACTTACCATTTAAGCCGGCAGTTACAAGAATAGCTGGATAATTTTGTGCTGCAATCTGTAAAAGCACTCTGAGTTAATCTAGGAACATTTCATAAAGTATTGATATTTGATTAACTGAAATAACCCACTTGAATGCTATTGCCATATCAATATGGAGACATTAAAGAAAAATGATCTAGAACTCACATTATCCACTGGGGAATATGACTTCATGTAGAAGTAAAACTCTTCCTTACGAGGATCACCCCATTCCTGCAGTTACAAAATTAAAAGCAAAAAACATGCTTTATTTGCAACCTATAGCCCTTCGATGAGTCAGGCTTAACCAAAAGTGAGAACGTCAATAAGAATTCAAATGAGGAATTGATTGCGTGAAAACAAGCATCATAAACAGTAAGAACTGTTGGCAAAGCATGCATGTCATTACACCAAGATACCTATTCAAAATAACTGCAAAATGACAACCACTTGAACACT
>NC_026148.1:1862546-1920901 GCF_000512975.1 Sesamum indicum | reverse complement strand
GTCCCAGCCAGGAAAAGAAAGTGGAGAATGAATAACTTGGACTTCTGATCATAAATCAGGGAATCAGGCATTTGGAACAGATTCTCGTTATAGCATCTTTTAACAAAACATGGACTTCTGTCCACAAATAAGGAATCAGGCACTTTGAAAAGATGCCAATTACAGCATCTTTTAACAAAAACCCCACAATCAAGTATGGCAAATAAGTTGCTGGAAGAACTCAAGTATTTCTGATGGAACTAATTGGATTTTCATAATCTATCACTCTATTTCCAATTAGAAAATAGAATTGATTTAATCTCATATAAACTTTCATGGTGTGTTTGCCAACTGATTAACACAACTGCAGTCAGATGAAATTACTCTAAAACATGATGGTGATGTGGAATTAAACTACAGCAGCAAAAGTTTCTAAAATTTAATGACCTTAAAAATATAATGCAAGAATTTTTCTGGACAACAGGATAGTTTACTTTGGACATATTATAGACAAGTATCTTTTATATTAGGAGTAGGAGACAGACAATTATTACCCTGCATAGCTGGCAAAATAGATCCAGCCATTCCTTGAAACATTAAAGAGATAGCATAAGTTAAGGAACTGATTATCTGTACTCACCTCCCCCTATAATAGAGCAACTTAGTTTCCCTAGTTCAACAACAGACAGGCTGCGGATTCATAATGCAGAAATTTTTGTCAAGTTTCAAAAATCCAAATTTCAAATCCTCACTGTTATATAAGAAGTTTAAGCGGCCTATCCCTGTGCCAGTTCCCTGCTTCTCAGCGATAGGTTGCCTTCTATGCTATTCAGGAGTGCACATCTGCACCAGCCAGCCGGATTTGTCTTCTCAGTTGGCTCTGTTCTTTCTTGCTTACAGATTATGCTTTAGGGTTTCTCTCCCCCTATCAGCATCATCTGATTGTTTGATACAGGAATTGAATATCTGCTCATCGTCTACCTGCTTCTTCAGCCGTCTATTTATAATGAGAATTTCTCATGAGGCTACTCCAAAACCTGATCTCTTTACACTAAGTCATGCAAACTATAAAAAGCTTCTACAACATTCTGCAGCTAATTCTGCTATCCCCACTGCTCCGCCATCTTTAGGTGCTTTTATGCTTCTCATGGTAAGTCTTGGATGACAGATTCACGTGCAACAACCCATATCACTGGCAACAAATCTCTTTTCACATCCTTGATGTACTCTAATTCTCTATCACTTGTTCGTCTTGCTACTCTCTTGTCTCTGGATTTGAGACCATACAACCTACTAAACATGTTACCCTTGATAATATTTTTTATGCTCCTAACTTCTATTAAGTTTACTATCCATTCGTCAAACTTATCAGATCTCATAATTGCTTCCTAACCTTATCCTTTGTATTCATCTTTCAGGACTAAATATGAGAACAATTGATGGTAAGCATGGATTTGGTTGTCTCTATTACCTAGACATGTATACACCAGCCCTTGTCTGACGCTGCATCCCCTTCAGTGGCATTGTGGGCTTGCCACCCACTTTATCCAAGTTGAAACAGGTACTACTAGTTGATTCTTATGTTTAACAAGTTGGGAAAGCATGCGTGGCACTTCTCCTTTTTGAGTGTTCTCATTTGGAAGTTTGGAGCCCGTTTGGTTGTGTTTTCATTTTCATTTTCAGTTTCTCACAATTGTATTTGTGTAAAAATGCTTTATTGGTTTCTGTGCAAAAATTGAGAATATGTTTGGATTAGTTATTTCCAAATATAGGTATATAGGTATGAGAATTAAAAATATAGGTATATGTATTTTTTATGTGACAGAAATTAATTATGAGGGTTGACCAAAATGGTTGGGAGAGAAAGCAATTTTATTTCATTTGAAACAAGAAAAGACATGCTGACAAGATAAGACAAGTATGACCAACCCATGTGACCTATAATTTCAAAAAATTCAAGATTAAAATAGGAATGGATTCTCAATGAAAATGGCTTGACCAAACAAAATTCCAACTACCCAAATAGTGAAAAGTGAAAATAATCTCATCGAAAACACAACCAAACGAGCTCTTGTGGTCTGTCATGTGGCTTATGTTGCTGGTTTTAGATACTTCATCACCTTTGTTGACATTATTCAGGGACAACATAGGTCTATTCGCTAAATACAGATCTAAAGTTCCTTGTATAGTCAATTCTTTTTATTTTATGTTAATATTTGCAAACTGATAATGTCTTGAAATTTAGTTAAAAGGAGGTAACATTCTTCTGTGAGTCCTATGGCATTTTACACCAAACTTTATGTCCACTTACTTCTCAGCGAAATGGTATAGCAGAAGCAGAGCGCAAACATCACCATTTTCTTGATGTTGCTCGCACCAGTATGATGCATATGAATGTTCCTGTATCCAGTTGCGGGATGTTCTCTTGTTTTCTTATCAACTGTATGCCTTCTACTCTTCTTCATGGGGCCATTTTATCCTGATAAACAGTTAATTTTGGTTGTGTTTGTCATGCTCATATTGTCTCTCCAAATCAAAGATAAAATCTCCCATCGATTGAGTACCTGTATCTTTTAGAGTATTCTCATACACAAATGGTTTATTGTTGCTATGACCCTATCTCTGGCTCATCCTTCGCTTGGAAGATGTAACCTTTTTTCAGTCCACTCCATAATTTTACAAGGACAACCCTACTAAAAACAGACTCTATTCCTTCACATGTCCCTTGCTCAGACATTCTCTCACAGCTTGAATCTCAACTAGTACAAGTACATTCCCTCAATCGTCACACACTATCAACCATGTCAGATGCTGCTGATCACCCACCTCCTCTTCAGCTCCTAAGACAACTCACAGTGAGCATAATATTTCTCTCCCTCAAAATAAGCATGCTACTGATATGCTTGGTACTAAACCTGTAGATACTCCCATGAATTGTAATCCTGATTTTTGGAATGAGGACAGTAATTACTTAGAGGACAAGGCGAAGGACAAGGCGAAGTACGGACGACTAGTAGGAAAATGGATCTACCTGACTGATTAGGCATGATATCTCCTTTCCAAGGCTTGTTATCCTCTCTGCTGCTTGCTTAGTCAGTTTATGGGTTACTAGGAACCTGCACTCATGATTCTGAAATATATTAAAGCCGCTCCTGGTAAAGGGCTGCTGATCAAATGGCAAACACATGTGAAGATTGAGGCTTACTCTGATGTACACAAGAGTATAGTTTTTTTCTCGTCTACAACACTTAATCAACAACCATCTCAACCGCTGCAACTATTATATCTCACCAACTCAAGAAGTACCCAGGAAGAAGAGAATAATATTTTTTGAGGCCAACTCGTATAGATATGCAGTCACAAAGACAAAAAAGTTCTTGTTTACTCTTCCCCTGGTATCTCAAATAGGAAAACCACAGAAAAGATATTTATAGAACTACACAAATCAAACATATTCTTAAACTTCCTAAGAATATCAGGATATGAGTGACGGTAGAAATGATACTTTTTCGTTGTATGATCACTTACATTAAGTACATTAATACCTATCATGTGAGATATACAACCATCTTTGCTATTAATGGAAATGTTCACATGAAAGCTTCCAAATATTTTGTAATTTAAAGAACCACTCAGTCAAGATAATGTCTCCATAAAAGACTTTCATCGCACAAAGAGTATTAAACGTTTTTGACTCACAGTAAACAGACAACGGGAAGCTGCACGATGAATATTACAATGCTATTAATAAGTTTTGACATAGCATATTATCCCCGAAAAGTATTTAGATATACAACATACTATTTAGATTGTTGTAACTGGCACAAACTTGGTCATTTGAATTTCCATAATTAATTAAAGAACCAATTAAAAGACGATATTCAGAAGACCTCTAGTAGAAACCACAAAAAGCAAACTCACCTCCCATTCAGAAGTTGTAAGAGGAATAGTTGGATCAAGCATAGTCGTTAAAACATCAACAAAAGGGACTCCAGCCACAGCGGCCTTAAACAAATCAGGCCGCATGTTGATAACAGCACCGATAAGCAAACCACCAGCACTTCTCCCCTCAATGCAAAGTTTTTCTTTGGAACAGTACTTCTTTTCTACCAAATATTCAGCGCAAGCAATAAAATCTGTAAACGTATTTTTTTTCTTGAGCAGTTTTCCATTTTCATACCATGGTCTCCCCATTTCACCACCTCCGCGTATGTGCGCAATTGCAAAAATGAAACCCCTGTCTAACAAAGACAACCTTGATGCCTTGAAATATGGATCTATGCACACCTGTTCGAAACATCCACTGTTAGAAGCGAACAGTCATTAAAGATTTAGCCATCCAAAGTACATGATAACTGGTTATTTCAACATTTCAACTACATAAAGCTCTTTCTTAGATGGAAAAAAGAAAAGCAAAAAGCCGAAATTCTACAGCAACATAAATGAACTAAAAATTACAGCATGTCATTTCATTTAACAAATTTCCAGCGACCAATCTCTAATCATTAAAATGATGTATTACCTCATAGGAACCATAACCATAAAGAAGTAATGCATCCGAACCATCAAGCTTCACTAGATCTTTTCTATACACAATTGAAATGGGTATCTGAGTGCCATCAGCAGCAGTAGCCCACTGCCTTTCTGTTATGAAATTAGCAGAATCAAAGCCTCCCAAAACCTGAAACAGTAAGCAATAGCTATAAAGAACATTCAGAAGCTATGATTTTTACCTTAATAATGTAATGGTAATTTTTTGGCTCGGGGAAGTTGTATGGAAACAAAGAATGTGCTGAAACAAGAATTGATCGCATCGATCTTGTATGCAAATCCATCATTGATCCAAAATTTCTAAGAAGTTATAAATCTTATGACACTCCCATAAACTCAACCACTAAGGAAGCATATCGTCAAATGCTCCTAAACTTTTCAAAAGCAAACTCAACCTTTACTATTTTTGCCACCAAAACTGAAATAATTATGAACCTGCATGGATTATGACAGTCTTCTAGTTGGCTCCCATACTAAGAATCAGAGGTCGTAACCAAAAAATTTTCATGCGCATGCATTATATCTGCTGAAGCAACAGAGCAGAAAACAGGGCATTATTCATATAACAGGTGGAATAGGCAACGAGAATCAGACTTGGTAGTTACTGCAAAAACATGTATACAGATACTAAATTACTTCCACAAAAATGAAATTTAAATACCACTTTCATGTAGAAGACAACATCCTAATAAGAAATCAAGAAAACTTTTGAAATCCTTCAATCAAAATGTGTTTATGGGTTTGGGTCCAAATAAAATAGCATGATGAAAGGCAACGATGCTTGACAAATATCACTTTAACTAACATTTATTCACCAACTGTTGCCAAGAATTCGGCCCATGTTTCAAAGTCATCAGTGGGTACGGTCAAAATGCCACCTCAACAGACAAATGAAACTCTTTTATCACAGACTTTCCATCAATGTCTGTTCATGAAATTAAGAACAGAAGTAATCAATTGGTAGAAGCTCCATTGGCCAAACTTTTGGCAGATTAGACCCAATACCTGTATTCTGTGATGCAAGATACAGCTGCAAAGGCATTTTGACCTTTTCTCCAATGTCATACTACTACCCCTAGTTTATGACCCCCTTTTTCCTGAATGTCCCAAAACGAGGCTCCTCTACCTAAAGGGGAAACTTACTTGTACAAAATTACACTTTCATTTAAACCTATGACGTGACACCAATAAATCTTGAGTCCAAAAATAAAATCAATTAGCTTGGTCTATAATTATTTTGTCAAACTATGAACAGATGTTTCCCAATCATTGTTGGGTTACAGATTGAGTATCTTGGCCTTTTCAAATTCCTATAGCATGATTAAGATCTACTTAGCAATTAGCAATTAACTGTTTGATGGCTGTTGACGCTTGAAGCTATCACAAGGCTGGAATTATCTTGGCAATTGACAAGAAGCACCTCAGCTTTGCCAGAAAAGAACCGGACCACAAGGCATGAAAGTGCCTCAAGAGGCATTTCACAGTTCCTAACTGGTGGTACTTTTGCACCCATATTAGGTTAGGATGTTAAATACAAGTAGGATTTATGCAATGTGATTGACCCTAGGGTTTTAGAGCAGATTTTAGCTGGTTTTTCTCTGGCTTCAATTCTAATTCCTATGTAGTTATGTAAATAGTGATTTCGTTGTCTTTTCTTGGCTAGTCGCTTCACCAAATTGCAGACAGAAAAAAGGATAATTTCTTGAAAGTGACTTTCTCAGGCCTTTATTTGAACCTAACTTTTCTAGACTTAAATCAGGTATAGATGCAGGTATACTATTTCAGCTCCCACATAATTAAAATAACTCATATCAGCAACTCAAGTAGCATGTTTCCTGAATCCACCAGCATAAGCCATCTCAGACACGAGATTTATTACCAATAAGCCATAACTGCTGTACCTTTGAATGAACTTTATAGAAGAAAAGTAATCCTCTATGTGTGGTGCATCAATCAGAAAGTAATCTATCTTAGCATGAGGATTCTTTGTTCTCTTACCCTGTTCTATTGCTATCGCTAATGGATTACAAAATTTTGGATTTACATCCTTGCCTTAACTAAATGATTCACTTCCACGAGATAAGCATTATATGTACCTTGCCAAGGGTTGCAATTTCTATGTGTACCGTGTCTTTGGATCAGGTATCCATTACATGATCTAGTCCTATCTGTTTCACGTATATGCATTCTCAAAGCAATCATTAGACAGTTCAAAATATATTTAGTCAATTACTCACATAGTTATGAGTCAACTGTTCTTATCCTTCAATAACAATTATCACTACAATAGCAATTAAGCAGATGGATGACAAGAATTGCTACAGAAGCCTAGACAAAAGCTGCAGGTTTCAATGGATGTGGTTAGTTCAGGTATCCAGTAAATCAGTAAATGGATTTCATATTAGTTCAATAATGGTTCTCTTTAGAGAAGTCTGACTTTTAGTCAAGAATAACCTTTTCTTGTCAAAGGGTTTGTATATCAATTACCATGCAGCAATCCAAGAATAAGGACTTCCTCAACGAACAATATCAAGCCTATTTTCCAAAACAGTACAGGAAAAAAAGTGTCGAGCAACAAGGTAATGTGCAGATAAGCAGACTCGTCTTTGCTTGTTTGGTTGAGAATATTTCCAACCCTTGGCTATCAATAGCCCCTCATCAGTTCACTGGTTTTGCAATCTAGTAAACCTCAAAGAACCGAAGGATTTAGTCTAATTATAGGAGAGGATTTTCATATATTTACTCTGTCAACTCTAAAGGACCCACATTTTCTGATGAAAAGTGTACTGAGCACAATTTCAAAAACTCTGGGCTCAAAAATGTAAGTATGCTGGAAAACAGTAGCTAAGAACTTTGTCCGTCATTTATCCATGGATGGAATCAGTAAGTATCTTAAACATATATGGAAACAGCTTGTTAGTTGATTTGAGCAGAAACAAATGGAAAGAAGAATCAAATCAATAAACAAGTGCCACAAAGTACTTATTGTGGAAACAAGGTGCAATATGAATCCAAAGCACAGCTATGTGGGAGGAGATCCAATTTGACTAGCTTTTCGCGATGGTGATATGTGCTAACTTACCACATCAATCTTCTTGACAACTGAAATCCCAGAGTTCATATCATAATCATACACAGAAGGAGGTGTCCTCAATGAGCTATAACGAAACCTTAAAATACTAGAAGAGAATTGCGACTCTGATGGATCCACCGAATATATAGCATCAACAAAATCTACAGTTTTACCCCCTTGCAATCTGCCAAGTGGCTCTCCAGTAGCTGGAAGGCAATATACTGTTATTTTGGGCAAACCATTCTCACGTTCATAAACCACAAGATGGTCATTGAATAGTTGCATCTCCTGGATATTTACACTGGTGAAAGTAAAAAACATGTCAACTAAATTTATCTGCATAAACCAAACTAAAAGGGCGAAGAGTAGCACAAACGAGCTCTATCTGCAGGCAATTAAAAGTTTAGATATGCTTCAGTTTTGTGAAAAAATTAGAGGTTTAAAATGGTACATAGTGTTTGGTTTCATTCGGAGATGGGCCAAAACATGGTAAATGTTTGCCTTGATTTACTTTGAAAGTTTTGGTGGTGTTTTGCATAAACCAAACTAAAAGGGCGAAGAGTAGCACAAACGAGCTCTATCCGCAGGCAATTAAAAGTTTAGATATGCTTCAGTTTTGTGAAAAACTTAGAGGTTTAAAATGGTACATAGTGTTTGGTTTCATTCGGAGATGGGCCAAAACATGGTAAATGTTTGCCTTGATTTGTTTTGAAAGTTTTGGTGGTGTTTTGAGATGTTTTGAAACATTGCTTCATTTATTTTTGGTCAAATAAGTCTACACTAATTATAGGCCCTACAACTAACTAAATTATATACATATACATACATATATATAAAAGAGACATAATTTGACAATAAACAGTACTTTTTGTCTTCTACTAAACAACAACAAACATACCATACTTATTTTATATTATTTTCAAAAACAAATCCAAACATACACCTTATTTCTAACACATACTTATTTATCTTTATTTTTCTCTCTCTATCTCCATAAAACACACCAAAACAAATCAAAAATGAAACTAAACATAGTGGTAAAGTTTTCAATTTCTCTTTCAAGGTGAACAGGCAAATGATGCATATCAGTCCTTAATAGCCTAAGAGCTCAAGTGGAAAGAACAAGGGCTTTGAAAATATTACTCAAAGAACATCCTTGTACAGTTAGCAATTTCAGAGGCATTTTGGTAATTATATTCATCAGCTAGGATTTGTGACTAGCTGTCTGTTCTTTTTGTTCTGGTAGGCTACTATTATTTTCGTTTGCATGCTTGACTGGGATCAGGTAAGGAATTAGTTCAATTAAATCCTCGCAAGCAGGAGACTGAAAATTCTAGTATTTTGCAGTTCATTATCCTTATAGATAGGTAAATAGAATCAGTATATGCAATGTGGAGCCACTCAACTTGGAAAAATGATAGAATAAATATTCAAGTTGCAATATGATGATGAGACTCCAGCAGTTTTCCTCTTATAGATAATTTCAGTACTGCAGAAATTTTGAAGTTGTCCCATCTAATATTTCCTAGTCTTCTATTTATCTTTCAGCTTTTACTTTTACTGCTGCCCAGCATCTAAATTCCAGTTAGTGACTATCATGCATCAAATGATCCGTGATTACTATACATTTAGGTTTTTCTTGCTTATGATAAAGTGTTCCACACATGTGAACAATATTCTTATTATCTTGTTTATGACCCGTGTGAGGTTTCTAAAGCCACTAGCCTAAACAGCAACTCTTACACACAATAACATGATTTTGCAGCTCCAACTGAAAACAACAAAATCAACAGCACAATGAAATTCACCTACGACATTCTCAATGCTACATCGGGTGAACAAGCAATTGGAGGCAAGCAAATACAAAACTTAAACCCAGAGCAGGTTATGCAAGAGAAGGAACTGCATGTGACACTCGTATTATTTCCTTCAGCTTGCATCTTTATACAACCTTGCTTAGACCCCAAATAATTAATAAACAAATAAATAACTGACGATTGTTGACAATTAATGAACTGCCAGAGAGCAGTCATAATGAATATTTTAGCATCGCTGGATCATGGTACATTTCACAATGGGTATGCTTGGTTATTTTGCAATTGAAGGTGACTCTCTTTTGTAATGTATCCTGATGCTATTTAAGAAATTGTAATCCAAAAGCTAAGGCTCATTGATTCATGCGAAGATTAAGAAATCAAGATTTATTATGTTACGCATGGAACAACTTGTCCTCCAGCTAAGCATATATTAGTGTTTTCACGTTTAAATAATTATAAGAAAAATAAAAGGGCATCAGCAAATTACGAGTTTTGCGGAATTATACTAAAAGAAATGAACAATTCTTTATTTACATTAAAAATGGATATTGTGGCTTCATCTGTTGTTACCTTGGCCTATGAGGAAGAACAACCGTGGTGGCTGATGTCTTATCCAGTGGGCAAGCAAGTATTTCTGAATTGAAACACTCATCACTTCTTCTCTTAATAAAAAAATGATCTCCACTATGACTTGCCCAAGTGTCTGTTCCATCCAAACGTGGCGTCAAAACAGTTAGCCCATCTTCAGTCTTTGATATGTCAAGATAAAAGATGAATCTCGTAATTTTGCTCTCAGAGCTAACAAAAAGAAACTTCTTGCTCTCAGAAGCATCAAGATCCAGAGAAAACATAGTATCTTTTTCATGATAAAGACAAAGATCTGTAGATTGTTTCGTTCCAAGCTTATGCAACCACACCTGCCAAAACAATACAAGTGACTATTGGTTTTACAGAAAAGTAACAAACAACAGCGACAAGCACATAACTTTCTTAATAGGCAATACAACAGAAGAATAATGGTTCTTGGGTGTACTATTGAAGGAAACAACCTCAATATATCCTGGATGTATTTTAGAAGTATGTATAAATAGATCAACATACTTATCAAGAATATAGACTCTAAGAGATAGGAGAAGATATACATAAATGCTAATGTTATTCATTAAGAAAACAGGGTTCCACATCCATTCCCAGGTTTTCATAAGACCAAGAAGGACCTTCATAAAAGAACAGTTGTTAACTATAAATCCAGGACTCTACGAGGCAGACTGAAACAAAAGAACAAAACCCTCCACTCCTCACCCTCTCCATGCCCATGCAGCCTCTTATCCTCGTATGCTGCACTGCCGCCATCCTCCAATAAATCATCTCAAATTTACAAAACCCTTTCCTCGTTAATAAAATGCAAAATCCAAGCATTACATTAGCACACCTTTTTTATATAGTTAATCAAAATAATATGAAACCATGCTTAGTTACCACCCCCCTGCCCAACCCCGTTCCTGAAAGTTCAAACCTGCACCAGACTCTCAAACCACCATTCTTGCGCCATACAATCGTCAACTGCCAATAGCAAAATCTTAGTGTACAGTCAATCGTCACTAAATCCTTTTCCTTTTCATCCACCCACGTCCACTACGCCCCCCAACGTCATTTAAGTTTTATCTCTCTTGACTTTTGTTTTTCCCTTTCTGCTTTCCCCAGGATTTGACTTCGGAAACTCAATACTAGGGAGAATTCGGTGCCACAATGAACACCTGCAGATAATTTTGACTGTTGAATTCAATAGTTCAATATATCATAGCATCGCTGTAGACTACAATTCTTTTGACCAATTTCGGTCTTCACTTAGAGATGACACATGCATGAAGCCAACAGATTTTCTATAACACTAACTAACCATAGAATGTCATTCTGCAATAAAAATGATCACACGCATAGGTCTAACTGCTAGTGGCTTTGATATGTCAAAATAGTAAAATAAAGTAGTATTACCCTGGAGATTATGTTTGATATTCAACATAGAGATTCAGTGGATAAACTTCCCATTGTGGCAGTTTTGTTTCCTGTAATTTATGTTTTGATGACAACCCATTGGCTTCTAGTAAAGGTTATATGGTGGAACAAATTTTTGTTACGGGCTATCAAACAGTAAAATAACAAACTATAATAGGCAAGTTGCATAATTTCTAGGTAGAATTGGATTCAACCATTTCAGGTGCATGGACAAATCAAATAGGACCTAAAAGGAACAAGATATAGAAATATAGACAGGCTAAATCAATTCCAAGTCTTTTAAATATGTTCATTGTATCAATAGATGATAATGATCAACACCACATGCAAATTCTAATGGTCTTTCTCCATAGAAACACCAAGAAAAAGGATTGCTACTCCAATAACAAGACAAATCTTCACATTCTCAGTTAACCTATAAGACTTTTTAAGATATACAAGATACCTTCAGGAGGAACTGCAAAGGCATTGGCATTTTATACTTCAAGCTTACAGATTTGCAACAAGCAAAGAATAGCTCTTACATCCATGACTTGATAAATGACTAATAAAAAAATAATGGAAAATGTCATTCTTACGTATAAGGCTATAAGCGCACAGCAAATGTAGATAGAGTTACTATAGGCATAAATCCATGAACCAAGTAGAAGCAAGAAAGCCAACTCCCGCCACATGCAGTGGCCTTTAGCACAACTAGAGCTGGAATCGGTTCATTTAGTTTGTTAAGTTGGAGTTGCCCAAAATTTGTTGCACCATTATTACTGAAAAGAGGAGGAGCATACACTTCATTCGGCACTCAGTGGAACTCAGTCACATGCACAGTCCAACTCAACATCCATACCTTGTCTGGCCGTAGGATCTCATCTCTTGTGGTATAAACTAAAGCATCATCGCCTGCCCATTCAAGGTCTGATGTAACTCCAACCAAATGCTCCCCAACTGGTGTTTGAGAGTCAGCATCAATAACATAAATTGTGTAAATTTCATCTCCTTTAGTGTCTTCTGCATAAGCTACCAATCTATTGTTCGGACTCACCTGGATTAAAAATAATAATATAAAGATAATGTGAGAAAGGGGTACATTTAAGTTAGCAAGATAAGAATGGCTAGGCAGTTGGGAGGGGCAGAGCTATAAATATTTGAAAAAGGAAGAAAAGAAAGTGGCTGATCTTGCTTTGAAAGCACCAATGCTGTAAAAGGCATGTTCCTGGGCTTTGATGTTTTCATCAAGAAGGACATGCTCCGGAGGGGCATCAGGTCCAGTTGGCATGGTGTCGTAAACAGATGCCTCTGCACCAATATTAGCCACAAGACGGCGGCAATGTTGGGCATATTCTTTACCCTCCAAGGTCCTTTTGTAATAATAGTAAGGTCCTCTACGTAAAGGCGCCGATATATCATCTTCTTTTAGACGACCTCTTATCTCTTTATATATTTGATCTTCTAATTGTTTGGTTCCTGAACAAGAAGTAACTGAACAGTTGTAAACCCATTCAACTAGGGAGAACGATCTTAAGGCATATATTGTTGAAACATGAGAGCTCTTGGAGATTCCTTAAAGATAAAATGATTTTGCTAGCCCATCTTCAGTTCGCAACTGCATTTAGCAGACCAACTTTTGAAAATGGCGTCAGTAGCAATTCGCATGCTTTTCTGGTTTAATGTCTAGGTAGTTCCTGGGGCTCTAACATTATATATCTTAGGAAATTTATCCAGTTAGCAACAGAAAATGCAAGAAAATCTTCCCAAGATGCCCGTGGCTCCTAGCAAGTGCAAATAGCATACATCAATTCACCTATCAGTTTAACGAAGATTCTACTGATTAATCTGAAACGTAACTGACAATGAACTGAACCAATGCCATTCCTTAAACACGAAGGGTATTCAAAATCAAGATCCATGTTCCCATTCTCCAAAAACACACCTAATTAGAAACCTTGAACAGAAAGAAGACTAAGGAAAACCTTGTCCGCTCCCACCAAGGATTTATGTATGAAAACAAAATTAAACGCGCGCGCGCGCGCGCGATAGGGAGAGAGAGAGAGAGAAGAATCAACCGAACAGACCAGACATGAGATGGTCGGTATAAGCATTCTCCTCACGCAGATAAGCCAAAACTTGCGGATCTGATCGAGAGTCGTCGCGGAGCCAGTAGTAATTGTCCACTCTGACGTCGCCAAACATCTCCATGTCATGCTTCACTTTCTTCGCAATCGGAGGCTCCATGTTTGATGAGAATAACGAAGCTCGGACACTCCAACTTCTCCTGAGAGATATTGTAGAAGAGGAAGATTTAAAGAGCTTAACGAATTGGTCGAAATTAACTAGAAAAAGTGGTCGTATTTGTAGCATTTGTTTTGGGACTTGTTCTCAAACCCAAATCTTTGATGGAATCGAAAAATAGTTCACGACTTGGGCAAATTCCACGTGGTGTTTTTCCCTGTATGAAATGACATATTTTATAAAGATATGAAATGTATCATCCGATATTTTGAGCATAAAGACATGTATATAGACACATATTTTGAGGGTCAAATTCATTTTGACCTCATGTGATATATGAAAATATCAAAAATCCCTTATAAAAATTTTAATATCAAAAACTACCCCTGTGTTATGAATAAATTATCACACTGCCCCCTGATCAACGATTTTAGTCCCATTGATTTCATAAAATTTTGCACATTTAGTCTTTATTCACCTCTAATTGCGTGCTAATACCCTAGCCTTGAAAAATGGTATCAGAGCCTAGGTTTATTGAAAAAATATATGATTATATTACATTTTGATATTATTTATCCACTAATGGAGGAGACTCTCCAAGAGAAAATGGAACCGAACGAAAGTTCGAGTTATTCTGAAAACAGGGAATATTTCTAGATTTTGGAAATACAAAGAAGAGAATTTCTAATGGAAATTCTTGACAAGTGTTACAACGGTTCCAAGAAGATTGATCCAAAACTTCTCACACCAGAAGAAGAGCAAGAATGGCTGAGAAATTTTGAGGTTCAATAAGTACTACCAGGAAATGCAGTGAGGCGTCTACACTCCACTGAAGTCCATGGTAGAATTTCAGCTAGGAGAAGCGGAACGGGTAAATTCCTGCATAATTTCAATTCCAAAAATTATGACTGATTGAAAAGAACTTGAGTTGGATACATCAAAGATCTCCCAAGATCTGAGGAAGATACAAAAGACGGTTCAAGACTACGGACATAGGTTACTCCATATACCTATGAAAATAGAATCCTTGAGCCAAAAGTTGGACGAGGTCCTTAAGATCTTCCCCGATCTACACAAGAGCCTTACAGATCTGAAGACAAAAGTTACAGATCTGAAGAAAAACCAAAGGGAGAGCCTTGGGACATCTAGATCCAGATAGGAGCGAATTAGGGACGCCCTTGGAACAGTACCTCTTCTACACCAGAAGGGGAAGGCCACGGAGATTCCAAAGCCGAAGTCCAGAGAAGATCTGATTATCGCATCTATCAGATCTATAAAATAATGGACGTAACAAGAGCGAATCTATCAGATCTACAAGAATTGGCAGAATCCTTTTCCCAACATTGAATTGTGGATTTAGTCAATATCCAGACAAATGAAATCACTCCAGCACTACCACCGCCGGAGGGAAGTGCATGTTCTAATGATCCTCCACAGGATCAACCGATGAGAGAAAGTGTTGATTTCCACACTAATGCCACTCCAATGTTTGTGGGAACCAGGCTAAAAGAAAATCCAGGAAGAATCCAAAGAGAGTGCCTGAAAATACACCTTGGGCAAGGACCATGCTCCAGCCCTTACATCCATATGGCACTATACTGAACCTGGATATTATCGATTTCTGAAATACCAAGAAATTGATAGACGAATGGGTTGCAGCGATCAAGATAGCAGCAACTACTCTAGAGCTCGACAAAGAAAACTTCATAAAGCTTGTGGAGTTGAGCTTGGAGGGATCGGTGAAGATCGGATGTGATAATACCCCAAAAGATACCAAAGCCAGCATCCTTGCGGGAGATTCAAAAGGTGTGATAGCAGACCAGCTAGGAAGGCTTATCAAGATACACTTCATCAGAGATGGATACTTTGAAGAAAGTAGAGTAGAAAAGGCTAGAGAATATGCACAGGCTCTTTTCAGCCTTGAACTTAGGAGTATTTGCGCAGTAGATGAATACATCTTTTGATTTCGCAAGTATTTCTTCTAGAGTGGAGTAGCAACGGAAGTAGCAGCTCCAATGTTCTTCGGAAGATATGCAGTCCATGGAGGGAAATGTTGATCCAGTTATACAAAGTACCTGAAGGACAGCTAGATTCAGTGGCGCGAAAAATGTCTTTCCTTAAAGACAAACTGAAGGATTGGTGTTATCAAACATCCATCCAGAAGAATGTGAAAAGACTGAGAGGTAAAATCAAACGAACCCCTCTCTGTTGTGATAATAATGATTTTTCGACTATTATAGGAGAATCAAGCGAGCCGAGGAAAAGGAGGAAACAAAATAGTGACTCCTACCTCAGGAGTTCCAGAAGAACCTTTTCCCGATGGAGATCATGGTGGTCCAAGTTCAAAGCCAGAACATACAAATCTGGACAAAGAACAGGACCAACAAGGGCTTCACCCCAAAGATCTAGACGAACAGATGCAAGATCCACTGAAAGAACCCCTACAAGAAGAACTTTCAGACGGGCCCATACCCGAGCCAATGAGAGTTTCAAAGACTGCAATTGCTGGACTTGCAGAGCAAAAGGACATATATCTCCCGATTGTCCGCAAAAACGTGGTGAATTGAGAAAATTTGAAATCACGGATGATATCCTAGATGCAGTTTACTATGGTGATTTGGTACCCATCTACCAATTCGAAGATCTTCCTTCAGACAAAAGCGTCTATGAGGAGGAAATAGAGACTGATTTGAATGGATCTTCAACCGAGTCAGAATAATTACAACGAGGGAGATAGGCTTCAAACTTCTGAAAGCCTATCAGGATTCTTTTCCAGAATGACGGTGTCAAACAAAAACATGGAAAGAATCATGTGATAAGATTCCAACCTCAGCCCATACGATAGATTTAGGATTGGAGGAATTGGGAAAGTCTTGAACCAGATAGGACTAAACCAAAGGAAGCATCACGTAATCTACAAAGTAAGTTCGGGTGAGTTTGCTATACCTATGGAACTTACCGGTAATGTGATGGAGATGCAATTAATTCCTAAAGAAGAAATTCTTGAAGAATTAAGTAAACTTAGAGAGGAAGTAGCTATTATTATGAAATGGATCCACATAGGAACTATTGAAATAGTAATAAAAGCAACTTTTAAGGAAGGAATTGATTCAGAAATACATTTATCGATAATGGATAGAAGAATCAATAACTTGAGAGATGGTTGTCTTGGAATAATGATAGGAAATTTGTATGCAGGAAAACTGATGTTTGACATTCATCCTAGGATTTCATACAACCTAGCAGACCAAGATTTTAGTAGAGTCTTAACCCTTCATCAAGATTTCAAAAGAAAAGATCTAATGAAAGAAGGTAATAGACCATATTCTATAACTTATAGAATAGTTTATGCCCTTTCCAATACGCATCATTCAGATTTATTTCTTAGGAAAAAGTATATTGAGATTCCTAGAATTTTCAAAGAATTCGCCAAGGTAATAACACCAGATCCTATTAGGATACCTAGAATAGGTGGTGTTGATATTGTTATAAAAGATCACCTAGTTTTAGATCGAACACTTAGCTCTATGACTGAGTTTAGTAGTCGGATGTCCTTTTCGTAAGATAGAATTACAGGCTACAGAGGTAAAGAGAGAGAGTTATTAAAAGCTTTAACTCCCCAAGAGATTAGGGTAGATAACGTAAAACTTAGATGCCTTGAAGGATGGAAAGAAATACAAGTTATATTTGACATCACTAAGAAATAATTTTTTTTCCCTTGTGATGACTTATACCATTTGCAGCAACCTGTTGTTGGAAAATATGAGGGCATCCTAGAAATAGCAGGCCATGAAATTTTAGCTGCAGGTGTTGCAGGACGAGAAAATGGGAGTATGACTTTGGGGTTAAGTTTCATCGAAGATCATAAACCATGGGGAAGAAAAGGTAACGAAATGGAATTCAGTCTTGATGGTGTTACCATAAGGATTGAATGACGAGTCCCTTTTCTATATACATATCTGTTGGATGTTGTATGATCAATATAAGACAGAGTATTTTGCAGCTTATATTGATTCAGGATCAGGAATTTGCAAGGCAAAACCTGGAGTTTTCCCTAAGGAAGCAAGGGAAACCTTACTCGTTATTGCAGGAAGGGATTTTTCGCAAAAAATCCTGATACTCAATAAGTGAATACGAGAAGCCAAAATCATGATTGGAGGAGCATTTAGATCACCCTGGTTTAGGGTAAAAACACCTCTTATATACTTTCATGATACAGGTGCCGATATTTTGCTAGGTAACAATTTCATTCAAACATTTGCAAGATATATGCAGGATAATCAGAGAAATCTGTTAATCTTTACTACTAACTGTGGTAGTGAGATACAGGTGTTGCCAAGAGAAAAGGCATTTAATAGGATAAATCCAATAGATTTTCGCAGCAAACGTGGTGATTTTGATGCGAGATTGACTCATCCAAAAATGCAGGATAAGAGAAAATTTGGTAAGGTCCTTTTGTCTTTCAGGCAACAGGGACTCATAGACAGCGATAGCTTCTATAAGGAATCCGAGGAGGAAATTCTGAACCTTAAAGAAGCACTACTGGAAATGAAATCGCTATTCATTAGCGAAGAGAGCAGACTTTCTCTTGAGAATGTCAAGAGGCTTATCCAGAGGAACTTCAGTGAAAATCCTCTGGCTTGGTGGGATAGGAACAAGATCGAAGCTACTCTGAAGGTCAAAGATGAATGCAAATACGAGTATGTCCGATACAAACCTATCCAGATGAACATAGAGGATAAGAAGGATATGCAGATGATAATCAAAGAGCATATCAGTCTTGGACTCATTGAACTCGGAATCTCTACCTACAGTAGCCCTGGATTTCTAGTAAGAAACCATGGTGAGATTAAGAGAGGTAAACCCAGGTTGGTTATTAACTATAAAGGTATTAATAAGATATTAAAATTTGATGGTTATTACATTCCTAGTAGAGAACACTTAATCGATTGCATTAAAGGAGCAAAAGTGTTTTCTAAATTCGATTGCAAATCTGGTTTTTATCAGATTAAGATAGAGAATGAATCAAAGAATTCACTGCATTCTCCACACCACAGGGACAGTATATCTGGAATGTGCTTCCAATTGGTTTAGCTAATGCACCCCAGATATTTCAAAGAAAAATGGATAATCTTTTCAAAGATTATTTTGAGTTCATATTTGTCTATATTGACGACATACTAATTGCATCCAAAAATATGAAAGAACATATTAAACATCTTAAAATATTTTTCGATGCATGCCATAGAGAAGGTTTAGTACTTTCTGAAAAGAAAGCTACTATTGCTGTCAATAAAATTAAATTTTTAGGAATTCTTATTGACGAAACAGGGATTGAGTTACAGGAGCATATTGTGGAGAAAATCCGTAATTTCCCAGACGTGCTCAAAGACAAGAAGCATCTGCAGAGCTTCTTGGGAGTTGTTAATTTTGCAGGTATCTTCATTAAGGATCTTGCAAGATATAGAAAGGATTTCCGACCACTGTTGAAAGAAATGGAGAGTTCAAAGTGAAAATGGGAAGAAATACACACAAAAAAGGGTTCGTGAGCTGAAAAAGATTTGCAATAACCTGCCAAAGCTTGCTATACCACAAGACGAGGATGAATTGATAGTCTATACAGACGCCAATGATTATAGATGGGCAACAGCGCTCATGAAGAAGACAACTACAGGGGAAGAACCCTGTAGATATACAGGAGGGTTATTCTCAGAACAACAAGCTAAAGTTTGGCACATCAATGAGAAAGAGTTCTTTGCAGTTTGGAAGGCTTTTAAAAAATGGCCTTTATTTTTACTTGCTAAAAGATTTACTTTAAAAGTTGATAATACTAATGTGAAAGCTTTCTTAAAGAATAAATGAGAATAAAAAATAGAGAAAGCTCGTATTATCAGATGGTAAGCTGAATGCCGATATTATTGTTATAATATTATCGTTATAAAATCTCATGAAAATGTTCTTGCAAATTTCCTGACAAGAGATGGAGGCATCTGAAGCAAACTCCATCATGTTGAGACTCAGGCACCTTTGAAAAACCTTGAGGAGCTTGACAGAAAGTTTGGACAGCTAGCGGTTAATGCCCAAGTTGCCGGATAAATTCAAATAGCCGATTTAGACACTGTCCAGGTCGCAATAAGGAGTTCCTTATTAGCATCCACCTCGCTATGGAACGACTTACGAGAACCAATTCAGAAGGCGTCACCTTCGGGGATGACTTACGAGTTGAGAGAGCATGACCCAAAATATGCCTTTAGAGTACAGGGCTCTAGATCTGTAGCGTCGGATTCAGATACTGATTGCACAAGGCCATCACCAGACTTGGTGAAACGGCAACAATTGAGTCTCAGGAAGTGCAAACTCCTATTGACTCAAGTCAACCCAGCACCTCCGGGGTTAAGGAGGGAGAGATTAGCCTTAGGCCTATGACAGACACCTCTAAGGTTAATACTAACGAGTTAATATCTTCTTCTGCTTGGCAGGACTAATCAACGTATGTGAGAAAAATTAATTTTCCGCAAAGGAATAAACCCAGGCAAGACCATTATCGAAACGTTCGAAAAATATAACAGAGTCTGGATGTTAGAGGGGTCTAAACCAGAAGATGTCCGAGAATGATATGATTTTGGAGCTCTTGCTTCAATTCATACTATATCACCGAGTTTTTTGAAAATCTCAAAACTTCCGGAGTGGATTAGTGGGGCGGTCTTTGATTCATGGCAAAATAACCCCCACTTAAAGAGAGACGACATTCTGAAGATAAAATTCGTTTCAGTAGCTCCAGAAACTGCAGGAAAGGGGTCTTATCCAGCATTCCATTTCATGAAGCTGCAGAGGCCAGATATGGTAGCTTTCAACAAAATCAAAGCTGCCTCAAGCGAAGCTCCCTTGGTATCAGCCATTACTGAAGATAGTATCTCAACCAGAAGAGCTTGGGGTTTATGGGTCTGTCTCACGGAGATGGATAAAGTCAAGTATCCGTTGAAAATCTTCTCAAACAAAGTGAATGGATCGTTCCTGTTAAATTCCATGACAGGAAAAAGTACTGAGTTCACAGAAAGCTTATTCGAGAAGAAGATGATGTTAATCTGGGAAAATAAGCTGCTAGCGACCGAAGCCACAAGAATGAAGACGTGCAATATGTTGCATGTTGGGCAATGGCATAACCATTTGTGCCCTTGCTGCAAGAAATAAGAAAAGCCCCTGTTAAGAACAAAGATTCGGGTCACAAAAAATAAACCCGAACCAGACCAAGACAAGGGAAAGCAAAGAAAAGAGAAAATTTTTTACCAAAAGAAGTAAAAATTAAACGATGTGGAAAATCGAGAGGATAAGACTGTCGGCAGAAAATGACAAAAGCCAACAGTCAGCAAAAGCAGCCAGCTGGAAATCATACCGACAAACCATTATGACCGACAGCTAGAAATCACAAGGCGATGACGAAAGCAATAACGTCATCACAAAATAAGTTTGGCGTCTGAATTTCAAGTTCGCGGACGCCTATAAATAAAGAGGCAATGAAGCAGAAGGGTGACATCAGAAAAAACTTCTCCTACTTTTCAAAGCATTTGAATTCTGAGTCTTTTTCAATCTTCCGTAGTATTTTAATTTTTCAGTTTATGGGGGTTCCACAACGAGTCAAGTCCTCTACACCATGAGAGGCTAAACAGTTGTCTCCTCCAACGGAGGAATAATATCTATGTAATATTTCTATATTTCTTCAATAAAAGTAAGGCTTCTGTTCAATTTATTTGTCCAAAATTTTATTAAGTCCCTATATTGGAGTCCTTTTACACCCTAGGAAAGGAAACGAAATAGAGCTATGCTGTTTTGTTACTGAAGGAGCCAAGTACCTGCGAACCATCTGCTATGGTAGTGTGGTTGGAAGAAGTCTATAAAACTGAGGAATTGGAATACCCGAAAGCAATGCGGTCAAAACAAGGTATGAATTTATGGGGTCTTAATTTATTTCAGAAGCATGTTGGGCCAATTTTGAGCATTAGGGGTTGATTATTAGAGACAAGCAAGTAGATATGAATAAGAGACAAAATACTGCTGAAATTCTGGAAAACTTTGGGACCATAGGTGTACTTTAATAGCCCACTCGCAGTCAAACCGCGTGTGGTCCAAATTCTGTGCGGAGGGATTTTTTTGAACATTATTTTATATCACAGGAGAGGTAATTGATAATTTAATTTTCACAAGGGGTTTTTTGAACATTTTCATTATCACAAGGGAGGTTTCTAGATTTTTCCCCATATTTTGAGCATCATATTGCCTGACGAAAATATCTCATTTCCTCTCATCTCACGTGACTCGGTACAAAGTTTCATTTGATTGTTGTGGTGAAAGAAACCCCTCAAAATATAATATTAATTATCTATATTATTATTAAAGAAAAATTTTTTATGATATTAATTTTTAATATTTAAAATTTAGTTTTTTCTTTCAAAATATTTTTTGACCATAGAGTAATTTCAAGTAACGCGTGCAAAACAATACAAGGGTCAATTTTTCAATGGACTTGAGCTTCTTAGTGAGTTAAAGTTTCCTACAAGCTTTAGGATGAAAACTGCAAAAATAATGTTAGCACTCAAACACTCAAATCAATATCCAATATTGAAATAATAGTATTGAAAGAGGAAAATATGAGAGAATTATAGTAAAGTATGGTAAACTTCATATTACCCCCCTATAATATCCAAAATATTAAAATAAGCCCCTCTCATAAAAACAAGTACCACATAACCCCCTTTATAATTTAAAAGGGTACACATTACCCTCTCTCCACTAAAATTGTACCTCATACACAACAAATGAGACTGAGTAAGAGTTTTTTGCACCTAAATGACCAAACTAACCCTGTCTTTAAATTATACATATTTTAAACATATAATTTAAGTTATATGTATATATAAAGAAATCTAAAATATATCAAATGAAAAAATAGAGATAACTCGTGATGGACGGGAGATTGGCGGTTGGTGGGGCGTCAAAATGCTCGTCGAAGGATGGCCTTTTTAACGGTGATAGACTCGTGTCAAGAGATGGTTGGACGACGGAGAAAAAAGTTATAGAAAATGGGGGGGGGTTAGGGTTTTTTGAGCAAAAAAATAGATATAACTCACCAACAGATTGGAGATTACAAGTGTGTGAGGCATAAAAAATTATTGCCTTTGGACGAGATTTCCAACGGTGGTAAGCTCACTTCGAGATGTGGTTAGACAACAGAGATATGGATGAGAAGAAAACTAGATTTAGTACAAATATATATATATTAAAAAATATATAATTATTTATATTAAAATAATATATATTTTTTTATAAGCATGATTAAATCAGAGCCACACATTTAGATCAAATTAAATATAGGCCATTGATTTGAAAAGACTATTTTTTATTTTCGCAATATTAAACTCATGTTCAAATACTCTAGGGGCAGTATGCATCTTTTTAAATTATACAGGGGATTATGTCGGGGGCCTATTTAAAGTACGACACTCACCAAATCAATGCGAATCTTAGTGCAAGTTTTCATAGGATACTCGATGCCCAATTTTGAGGTCCTCGACTTAGAAAGTTTCAAACCCAACCTTTTTGGCAGTTGATTTTATGACCGTCATCCAATGCGCGATCCAACTGCACAGTTGTCTAAATAGTTTGTAGGTTTTGTTGTGATGCTTAAGCAAATAAAAACATACAGAATGAGCACAACAAAGAAAAGGCCAATAGCAAACACTCGTTTTATTCACTAAATAATATTACATAGGAAAAAAATATTTTTTTAGTCTGTTAAGTATGCCGAATTTTAGTTTTAGTACTATAAGTATACCCATTTTTTATTAACTCCAGTAACTTGCAAAATTCAATGGATTTAGTTCTCTGGTCGATTGGATTTATAATTTGCGCCGGAAAAGTGACATGGAAGGACACATAGATGCGTTTTTGTTAATTTATAATCCTATGTGGCTAAAATTATGAGTTGGAAGACAAGTTGACCATCTTTTGGAGGGAAGAAAGGTGACTTTTCCCTCCAAAACACTTTTCCTAATCAACGAAATATATTTATTCGCTCCAAACTTGCACAAACCCATTTCTCTCCCTTATCTCTCGGCTCTAATGTCTTCTTCCATGGAAGGACGACTTTTTTGCTACTGCGGAAAGAAAGCATTGGTTCGGACGTCTTGGACTAATCAAAATCCAGGAAGGAGGTTCCATTCCTGTCAAGATTACAAGGTAATAAGTTCATTTTTTTCCCTAATCATTTTTTTTTAATTTTTTTTTTCAAATTTTTTAAATGAATTTAGTTTTGTGGAGAGAAGGGTGTGGTTTTTTTGCTTGGGAAGATCCTCCAATGTGTGCTCGGGCAAATACTGTAATTCTTGGACTGCTTGCAAGCTGCTCTCGATTTGAAGAGGAAATTAAAAAGATGAAGGTTGAGGACGAAATTATTCATTTGAGGAGAAGATCTATGTATTTGAAGATTATTGTATTTGTATTTTTCTTATTTTTTCTTAAGGCATGGTTTGTTTAATTGTTATCTTTTTTGTTTTGTTATTTTTCTGTTTTATGATGAAAAACAAGAGAATTGTCTAGCTGCGAATGACTGCATCCAGGAAAAAGAGAACATTCAGAATCTATATAATTTTATACTTCAGAAAATAACAATGCTGCATGGATAAATGACAAACTATGAGAAGTAAGGAAGTATTGTTGACTTTTGACAAAATACACACACAAACTTGTAGTGGAACATATTGGGGGTCAGAAATTTATACTGATCGACTAAAGTAGTAGCAACATATTTTCCAGACAAGATAAAGTCAGAAATATCTTTAGCACTAACTGATCTGCACAGTAAAGAAGAGAAACTATGTCATGCATCCAAAAGCAACAATATGAAGGTGGCAAGAAAAACTGATAAGGAAGAATGAGAAAGAAGTAAGCTATAAGGTTTGACCTTATAAGTGAATCAGCAAAATCAAGAGAACTACGTTACCAGAATACTTGTATAAAAGAATTCAGAAACAAGACCAGAAAATCAGAAGTGCAGTCATAAAAAAGCTTAACAGGGGGAAAAAAAAGAGTTCCTCAAGATTCAATCATTATCAACATGCCACAAGCAAATTGAACATCAACTGCAAATAGTGGGATGGACTAGGAAGTCCTTGTCCTTTGTAACTCAAGCAGAGTTTGATAAATACTTCCATTAACTGACTTGAACAAAAAGAACAACAATAGAGAGGCAACAACAGAAGAAACTATTGTAGAAAAAACAATATCTCCAAAACAATAACCAATAATCTATCATATAGTAACATAATATTCTATATCAACAACATCCTTTAAATTGTTTAATCATAAAAACTGTTAAGTTAAATCCAATAAGCAACAAAAATAAAAAGCATAAGTAGATAACAAACTACAATATATCTTGGTCTTCCATGAAACCAACAAACCAAAAATACAAACCAAATGCTGAAAAGCTCCAAAAACAGTCAGCAATACATAAGTAATTCAGTTTCCATCAACCAGACAAAATACGAACATGGTTTCCTCTTCACATTGATTGATTGGTAACATTGAAATTACAACTTCGTGATTATAAAAAGAATACTAGTTGATTATGGTCATGGAATGAAATTGGATTTAGGTAAGACATGCCTATAAGAATATATATGGGCTAATTAGCTAATACTTACTGAGTTGGACATTCACAAAATTTGCCATATTTTTTTTTTAGGAGATAGATCATAAGCCAGTTGTCAACCGTATATGTGGGTCAGTAGTGCCATCTTAAGTCGGAAGTTCTAGTATATATACATAGGAATATTAGATTGTGACAAAATTTGAATCCTATATTTTGTAATAACTAGAAAATCTGATGAAGTATGTAATTCACTTGACATGTTTGTCAATTGTTGATTATATCGGTTGTCTTATTGGGATAAATACGGTTTGTTAGGGTAAAGAAATGTGATTACGAAGGGATTGTCACATTAGCACACCTAAGACAGTATAAGACAACAAAATAAGAATAATGGAATAAAGAATAGCACGATAATAAGATAGTGAATTATGATGAGAATTAAAAAATAGCATGCGTAAAAAATGAACTTTGCAGATGAATGCTCTAAACAAAAAACGCCCTCCTCTGTGAGGGGGACAAACCTGATTTTTATAGTTAAAGCCCCCCATTGGTGACGGGACTAGCCTCTGGAGAAGGTTAGGCAAGGTGGTTACCACCAGATAAATATCTTTGGGACATCTTTATTCGAATGGGTTGGCGAATCTCGCAGGAGTCCCTCTCAACTGGGGGACTTTAGAGAGGGTAGGAGTCCGCGTCCTCAGAAGTCTGTACCCCTACTTCTCCTTGAAATGGGTAGGTCTAATGGCCTCCCTCCGCTTGGATAAGTGCCTAGTTGGCTACCACGGTAGATTTGGGTTTATAGATTTATCCAGGTACCATCTCTTTTAGGGTTGTGCCACATTTTGGGCCGTGACTAGGAAGGGGGCTTGGAGAAGGTGTAGCACCCTCTAACGGCATGATTATATCTTCCTTAAATATTACACTTAAATTAAACTCTATTTTAAACATGTAATAAGCGCATAATACAATCCTACTGAGTATGTATATAGGTAATCTCATCATCACAAGCAAATTTATCATCTCATCCATAAGATTATAAATATGTCTATCAGATACTACAACATGAAATTCTTATAATTAGTTCACAAGTCATTCTCATTTTCAATTCATATTTACACAACTGTAAAAGGTGGTTCCTGTCTATACTGATGAATGAGATTGCATACTGGTCCGACCAGACTACAGTACAAGATTTGAACCTAACCTTCGATAGGTAAAAATCTATACGGAAAAAATATTAGCAGAGGAATGAGCCTGCAGCTTAGCAAGTAAATAACTAGCACTATCTATGCATATGCATCAAATATAGTTCAAATTAAACAAGATGAGCAACATATGTAGAGTATAATCAATTTAGCTTCAACATAAATAAACTTTATCTAATACGCAGTCAACTCATATCAAAACAACCAATGAAACTCATCTTTTTCCTAGTTTGCTTATCAAAAGTTGATATAGCGTTTGTCTCCACCAACTCAACCTCATCGTACATTACATAAGTAAACCCCCTTGACACGCCACACATGCTCATCGATCTCATTTGCATCATAGTTATTTCAATTCACATCATAACTCTTTTCATATCGCATCACAGTTCTTTTTATATCGTATTATAGGTCTTTTCATATCGCATCATAGTTATTTTTATATCGCATCATAGCTCTTTTCATTTTATTTTGCCACATAGGCTATTCAACAACATCAAGGAGTATTCACATCACAATTATTATAAATATCCATCACCCCATCGTTTTCACAGATCACCATTCTTATAAGTAATTAATAACATAAAATCACATCTCAACCTATGTTCATTTTCAGGAACCAGCTACCATCACGCAACAATGGAATATTTCAATACATTTCCTCATTTTACGTTCACAATATAATCATTCAGATCAAATCATCTACCGCTTGTATCAAGATAAATTAGTTTGAGCATAAATTACAAACTTATATAAAAGTAATACCATAAAAGAAAAAGAAAGAGATCATATATAGGTAATATCAATTATTTACTTGCATTGTTGTCACCACTTAATCATTCACCTTAAACCGTCAATAGATCATAATCTTCTAATAGGTTAGCAGCATAAATTTTAGAATTGCAATAAAAGTTATATCAAAATAAAAGAGACACATATAAACGATGCTAATCATTCACTTACCTCGATCTTATAACGATTTAATTAGCAGATATGGAGTGGTTCAATCTTCTACTTTATCTTCGTATCCTGTGTTTTAACACGAAGAGAACAATTACAGTTTAAGAAAATTTACTCTAATTATTTGAACGGTGTGTGTGGTGATTTGTAACTCATATATATTATATATATGTATACTACTTTAATTTTTTTTTAACATAGGTGGTGCATACATGCACCACTTGCCACCCTTCTTTTTTATGTAGCTTAGTTGGCAACCCACGTGCCACTAAGTCTCATATTCTAATTTTTTTTGGTTTTATTTTAACTTTTGTTAAATTCCAATTGAACATCTAACTTTCCAAAATTGTAAAATCAACCCCAAATATTTTTACAAAGTTTCAATTTACTCCGTTCAAGTTTTAATATAATCAAAATTTGGATTTGTAATTTATTTTTTAATTAACTAAATTTCATAGATATTTACCAATTCCCACAATTATGTAATAAAAATTTGTTGATGTTATAATTCTCCCCTCCTAATAAAATTTCATCCTCGAAATTTAATAATTTATCTGCTCGAGAAACAAATATAGGCACTTTTCTTTCATATTTTTCTTAACCTTTCAATTGGTTTCCTTCATAGAATGCTATATTTTACTCTCATTATAGTTATCTCTTTATCCCTCAATTCCCTTACTTTTCTATCAGGTATCTTTATTGGCTCCTCCACATATATTAATTTTTCTGAACTTTCTATCTCCGACTTTATGCACAACATAACTAGGATCAGTTCGGTATTGTTGTAGTATCAAAATAAAAAATATGATATGTATTGGTGAAAATTTGCTAGTAATGTTAATTGACACCCTAGTGATCCAGTTCTCTCCGAAATTTCGTACATGCCACAATACCTTTAACTTTTCCTCCTATTCTGTACCTCATCATCAACGTAACTCTTCTACTAATCTCATGAAAAGCTTTATACGGAAAACATTCATGTAGTGAGCATCCCAAATTTTTAAACCCAATTGTACAAGCTCTCATCATCTCTTCCAAAATCTGAATTATTGTTTTCAATTTTCCATTAACTTGAGGATGGAATATTGTAGGGACAATGTAATTATTTATTTAATGCCCTTTGTAAATTTTCTCCAAAGTGTGAAGTAATTGAGATCTCTTTAAAATAATATATATAAATAAGCACATCATGCAATCTTATAACACTTGAAATGTAAAACTCAAGTCATTTATCTAAAGAATCCTTTGTCTCATAGAGTATAATAAGTTTATTTGGTTAGTCTATCCACAATTATCCAAATATTATTATTATTATGTATATAGATATATATCTTTAACATACATGGTACCCAATAATAAGGTCTATAGTAGTTTTTCTATATTTTCATGTAGGTATAGATTAAAGTTTGAAGTTTACCTACTAGTGCATAATCTAGTTATGAGTATCTAAATTTTGTCAAAATAGTCAATACCACACCTGTCTCCTCAATCCATTTTCATGTATTAAACAACTATGTCTCAAAAGACTTCTTATCAAATTAACATCTTATATTCAACCCAAACTTTTAATATCTCCACATCCTCAAAGGGACCTATATTAACATAGTCAAGGATAAAATTCCTATAGTCAGTACTTCAATTGTAATAAAAAGCATATTGGTCGGCCGCCTTAGCAGTGATCTATAACAATTTTTAGCACTGACTAAACTCAAAGTCTCAAAATAATGGCAAAATATCACTTTTGGTCCCATTAGATAGGGCCCCTCTCACTTGCAATCCCACGCTTTACGTGTTCAACACATTTAGTCCCAAAATCCTATTTTTTTTAATAGAAATGGTCTTATTCCGTTAACACTAACGGAAATGGCACGTGACTTGTCGCATGCCGTTAGTCAACTTGGGCAAAATATCACTTTTGGTCCCACTAGATAGGGCCCTTCTCACTTGCAGTCCCACGCTTTAAGTGTTCAACACCTTTAGTCCCAAAACTCTATTTTTTAATAGAAATGGTCCTGTTCCGTTAACAACTAATGAAAACGGCACGTGACAAGTCACATGCCATTAGTCAACTACCAGCTAGCGAAAAAAACAGAATACCATACTTGTATTTAGTTTTTGGAGTGAAAAAAAGGCGCAAAAAAAATATTTTTTTGCTATTTATATATGTAAATAACCCACAAAAATCACACAATATTTTTATCTTTTTTTTTTTTCATCACTTAATCTTGAGAGCAATAGGCTAAAAGATGTCACAAACATCTCAAAATACTTCCAATATCGTGTAATGTTTTAAGGAACAAAATATTGCAAGGTATTGTAAGACTTTTGGGGGATGTTTTGGCACATTTTGGGTTTGTGAAGTGGTAGTATTTGGTAGATTTTAAGCATGTAAAATTGCACTTTACAGCACATTTCATTAATGATCAAAATCAGTGGATTTCAGTATATTTTCTATTTTTTTGCAATTTAGTGCTTTTGTGCAATTTTAGTTTCTGTTTTTATTGCTTTCAAGATTTATGCTTATACATTTAAGCACAACATAAACTATAATTACTTGCAAAAAAGGCATATCCATTAGTCCTTTTACACATAATTCACCATTACTAAAAGGTCATCTAGTAATATATAAGAACATCCTTTTACACATAATTCACCATTACAATAGCATTAAATATTTGAAGTATTTTGAGATGTTTGTGACATCTTTTGGCCTATTGCTCTCAGGATTAAGTAATGAAAATATTGTGTGGTGTTTGTGGGTTATTTACATATATAAATAGCAAAAAAAATATTTTTTTGTCTCCTTTTTTCCCCTCAAAAAACTGAACACAAGCCCCAGTCTTTGTTTTTTTCGCCAGCTGCCAGTTGACTAATGGCACGTGACAACTTACATGCCGTTTTCGTTAGTTGTTAACGGGATAGGACTATTTCTGTTAAAAAAAAGTAGGATTTTGGGACTAAAGATGTTGAACAAGTAAAGCGTGAGACTGCAAGTGAGAAGGACCTGATCTAGTGGGACCAAAAGTGATATTTTGACCCAGTTGACTCAAGTCATGTGCCGTTTTCGTTAGTTGTTAACGGAATAGGACCATTTCTGTTAAAAAAATAGGGTTTTGGGACTAAAGGTGTTGAACACGTAAAGCGTGGGATTGCAAGTGAAAAGGGCCCTATCTAGTGGGACCAAAAGTAATATTTTGCCCAAAATAATTTAGGCTCTTAAACCTTTCCTCTAATCCACTATACCTTTATTTGCTGACAGGTTAAGCATTTAGTCACAAACTCAACTATAATCTTTTTCATCATCTACCACTAGCATTATAAATTCAAACATAATTTTTATTTTTATTTATTTTTTTCACAGAACTAGGATGCATCACATTGGTGCTATGCATGTCTCCACCATGATTTACTCACATAACCTTCCATATCATGCACACAAATTAGCCTCCCATTTAATACCATTCCATAAATCTTTATTTAAAAAATTGAATTTTTACCTCTGGTCTATTTTATCTAACATTTGTAATAATAAAAAAAGAATCCAACTGAACCGTAATAATTTAGTCACAAATTATTTATACCAACTATCAAGTTTCGTAATATTCTTTCCGACATATAAAAGCAAGAAAGGCATTAGTTTACTAGTCTAGTCCTAATATGAGATAATAGTGCTATATTGAACCAATCCCATTTTATTATTTTCTTCCTTATATACCAAGATCTGCAATGACTAAGGATTCTATTAGTTAGCTTTAAACTAACCATTTGTTTTTCTTATATCTCATCATTACAATTTACCGAAAGTATCATCTTTAAACCGCAATATCTCTTGAATATATTGATGTTATAAATTTTATTAAACATCAATAATATCATTTCATCTATCTAAACAAAATGCTACAAAAGTTCAAATCATCTCATAAGGCATCATAATAGTATTACTTACGTGAAAAATTAGTTGGTAAACCCTAAGACACCTATTACAAGTAGAACATCACGTCTAATAAGTTATGACTTACCAAAAAAACCAAGAGCCTTGAACTCTAACTACTCAAAGTGTGTTGTACTACAGGATACATTCATGATCTCTTAACAATTCTATACATCTTACTGGTCTCAAATTCAACTCGACATGGGTCAAGCACATCTCAAACTCTATGGTAAGTGTAAATCTAAAATCTTTCTCCACAAAACTACTGCCTCTAAACCTTTAATGCATGTACAATTATTACTAACTCCAAATCATACGAAGGGTTATTTTAACTTATGGATCCTTAATTGACGAGATGCATGCACCCTAAATCTTGTTGCAGAGCATTTGTATATATCATGCACCCACCATTATAAGATGGTGAAATCAAAATCAGAGCTGATGTAATTATTTTCTTTAACTTATCAAAATAACATTGACATTATTCAATCCCGTGGAGCATTACTCTCCTCTGTAACAACGTTATCATAGAACTTACGATTATAGAAAAACTCTCAGTGCGTCTGTTATAATACTCAGCTAGTCCTAAGAAACTCCATCTCAGTTTCATGATAGCTTTCACCTTTGAAGGGTTAGCCATAACTTAATCGACAAATTTTCACATGTCTTAGAAAAACTAAACGATTCGCCCAAAATTCCACTTACTTAGCTTAGCGTATAACTCTTTGTCTTTCAATATCTGCAACACTAGTTCAAATTTTGTTTATATTATTTCCTACTCCTCGATATATTAACGTGTTATTCATAAAACTATCACAAGTTAGCCCAAGTACTCTAAAAATTAATGTTTGATTCATTAGTGTCATGAATGTCGTCTATGCATTTCTTAATCTATATGGCATTACTAAAACTCATAATGACCATAACAAATATGAAAAATTATTTTAGGTATATTCTTCTCTACTATGCTCAATTGCCAGTAAGCAAACCTCATATCAATTTTTGAAAAGAATGTGGCTCTCTTCAACTAGTCCAGCAAATCATCAATTATTAATAATGGGTATCTATTTTTCATTAGCATCCTACTCAGTTGGTAATAATCAGTACATAACTTTATATAACCAACCTTCTTTTTCATGAGTAACATTAGTGTTCCCCGCAATGAAGTACTAATCCAATGAATCATTTCTCTAATAATTTTTTTATTTACTTTTTAAATTCCTATAATTCCACTAGAGTCATTCCATATGGTTCATCCAAAATATGTGTTATCTTATAAATAATCTCTATTTCAAAATCTATTTCTGAATGGGGGTAACCTAGGTATTTTCTTAGAAAAATATAAGGGAATTGTCTAACTATCAAAGCATGTGATATAACCGGACTAACCATCGTCGTGTATATACATTCATTGAACATGATTCACAACCTCTTTTAATTAAATCAAAAGCAGTTACGACAAAGAAAAATAATTGGATATAACTTACCCTTTTACCTAGATCATCGTATTTATTTGTCTATTCTGCAACCATAAACAATCCACCAAAGCATGGTACTAAATAACCAATCCATTCCCATAATGACCAAAAATTCCCTAAGGTTTATCACGGCCAAATCTGCATATAATATGACACCATCCACTACTATAGGACAAATTCTCATCATTGTAGTAATGAGTATAACCCCACTGGCAGACATAGATACACATAGGTCATACTCCAACGGTTCCGTCCAACATGTTTTCCTGATACAAACTTATAAGATGCAAAATGAACAAGTAGATCCTACATCAATTAACATAAGTTCAGTACCACATGAACAAAAGCTCACTACTGTATTGACTAACTTAAAGAAAGCACTTTCAAAGAAGTTCAATGGGCATAAATACAAATACATAATGTCGTAATGATTTTATTATGAATTCCACACTCTAATGACTCATTGGCCAACAGTAATGTGTTCTCCCAATGCTTCCACGCTATATGAAATGTTACATGTATACATTTAGATTCATACAGTATATTTTATGTATAATACAATTTTTCATCAAACACTCCCCAAAGAACCTAGTTCCGGCTCTGATACCATCAAATGTAGCACCCTCTAACGACACTATGACTATATCTTCTTTAAATATCATACTTAAAGTAAACCCTATTTTAAAAATATAAATAAGCACATAATACAAGCCTTGTTGAGTACATATATACACGTAATTTTATCGTCACCACTAGAAAATTTATCATCTCATCCACAAGATTATATATATGCCTACCGGATACTACAACATGAAACTCTCATAATTAGTTCATAAGTCAAATTCATTTTTATTTCATATTACACAACTCTAAAAGGTGATTTCTGTATTTATTGACGAATGAGACCGCATCTGGCCCGACCTGACTGAAATACAAGGTTAAACCTAGTCTTTGGTGGGTAAAGATCTATATCTTTGGAGGAATGAGGCACCAACTCAGCAAGTAAATAACTGACACTATCTATACATATACATCAAATATAGTTTAGCTAAAACAAGATGAGCAACGTACGTAGAATATAATCAATTTAGTCTCAACATAAATAAACTTTATCTAGTACGCAAGCAACTCATAACAAACAACCAATTAAACTCATCTTTTCCTATTCTGCTTACTAGAAGGTGATATAGTGTTTTTCTCCACCAATTCAACCTCACCGTTCATTACATAAGTGAATCCCCTTGACAAGCCACATAATCATAGCTCTTTCGATTCACATCACTACTCTTTCCATATCGTATTATAGCTCTTTTTATATCGCATCATAACTCTTTTCATATTCCATCATAGCTCTTTCTATATCGCATCACAACTCTTTTCATATCGCATCATAATTCTCTTCTTTTCATTTTGCCACATAGGTTATTCAACAATATCAAGGGATATTCACATCACAGTCATATTAAATTTCCATCACTCTCTCGTTTCAATATATCATTATTCTTGTAAGCGACTAGTAACATAAAACTACATCTCAACCTATGTTCATTTCTAGGTACAAGCAACACATCATGCAGCAATGAAATATTTCAATGCATTTTCTCATTTCACATTCACAATATAATTATTCAAATCTAATCATCCACCACTCATATCCAGATAAATCAGTCTCAGCATGAATCACAAACTTATATAAACATAATACCACAAAGAAAGAGAACATATATAGGTAACTAATTATTTATTTATAATTTTGTCATCACTTAATCGTTCACCTTAAACCATCAATAGATCATATTCTTCTAATAGGTTACTAGCAACATAAATCATAGAATTGCAATAAAAGTTATATTAAGATAAAAGAAACACATATAGGTGAAGGTAATTATTCACTTACCTTGATGCTATAGCGATTTAATTAGCAGGTAGGGAGTGGTTCAGTCTTCTACTTTATCTTCGTATCCTGTGTTTTAACACCCAAAGATAACAATTTAGTTTAAGAAAAATTACTGTAAATATTTGAAGGGTGTGTGTGTGGTGATCTGTAACTTCTATATATATATATGTATAGTACTTTAATTTCTTTTATGCACCATTTGCCACCCTTCTTCTTTTTCTTTTTTAAATGTTAGTGGCAACCCACGTCCCACTAAGTCTCATATTCTATATTTTTTGATTTTATTTTGACTTTTATTATATTTCAATTGGACACCTAACTTTTCAAAATTGCAAACTCAACCCCAAATATTTTATAAAGTTTCAATTTACTCCATTCAAATTTTAATATAATCAAAATTTGGATCTAGAATTTATTTTCTACTTAACTAAACTTCATAGATATTTACCAATTAATTCTAAAATTATGTATTAAAAATTTGTGGATGTTGTAGAAGGCCAACGTCTCTACCCGCTTTGGGCCTTCTAGGCTCCGTTGTTCGGCTAGACTTGGGACTTGATTTTGGGCCACTAATTTGTTACAACACCATTCAGCCCCCCCACCAAGAGGAGGGCTATTTACGAGGTTCTTCGGGGGTAGGGAACCACTTTATTTCTTCAAAGAGGGTTGCTCTTGATAGAGACGTCCTTATCTCTTCACCGGGAATTTGAAAAGGCCTTGTTCTTGGGCTTCAAACTTTGGTACTTGTCAGAGTTGATCTCGAGGCTAATCCCTAATCTAGCTATCTTTTCCTGCTACTAGGGGGAGGGCGCTAGTAAACCGCCCTTGCGCATGCCCATACTTTTGATAACCGCCTAACTAAAGGAGGTTATTTGTGCTTAGGGAGGTTTAACCACCCACTTTCTCTTCATTATTCTAAAACTTCACCTCTTCTTTCCTCCCATGATCTAGATAAAATCTCACTCCCTAGCATTTTGTCGGCTCTCCCATTCTAGTAAGTTTCTTTACCTTGCTCCTTCTTTCTTTTCCTTTCTTCTGCTTATAGTCATGTGTGTATATTTCTTCTTTGTTAATGGCTTCTCTAGATGAATCTCTGAGATTCAGGGGAGAGAGGTTGGCTGGTGATGATCCTTCCGAGACTACTTTTGGAAGGACAGGCTCAGGCTCGTTTGCTTTTACTAGAACACCCCGTACTCACTACATCTAATTATCATTATTTCATCATTTCTTTAATTAGAACTCATTCAATAAGTAATTTCCTTTCAACCCGTAAAATAGATTCTAATTTATCAATATAATATATATATCACAAAAGGTAATAGATACCTCTAAAAGTTTATATTTACCCTCACTAGATGACCTCATGTGCATAACCTCAAGAAAAGTAGTACCACAACTTTAAACACCAACTCGATAAGAGACTAGAATATAAAAACCAAACAGCCAAAAACTCCAGCTTCAGATGTCACGGCTGACCCACGTAATAAAGACCACGGCACGGCTCGAAGTTCGATGTCGTAGTCAATATGACCAATCTCCTGAAAAGTACGTGGCAAGGAATGAGCTGCCTACTCAATAAGTATAGCTAACCAATTTATATATATATACACAGGCAACAATTCACGTACATGCAGTCACATCGCTTAACAGTCATTCGTCATATAGCAACATTAGATATAAGCAGTAATACATACCTACAACTGTAAATCAACCCACGGCATAATATTTGATGCTATCGTTTATTAACTACGGGCCCTACTTACTCTAGTTGGAGTACATCAGTCAATGATTTCACCGGCCATCATCATCTCATTGTCATATCATATACAACACATGATGCTCGTTGTATGTGATATCCCCACACTCTTTTACTCCAACTGTGTAGCAATATCAACACAGGACATCACAACAAACATGGTATCCCCACACCACCCCAGTGTGTAGCTAACAACACAGGATATTCCTCGCTGCCCTAAATACCCTGGTACCCTACGGGCCATGGTACCTAGCTTAATTCATATATTTTTCATATCACATCATCAATCACGTCATCATCAATCACATTATCATAAATCATTGACTGTGTTCCCAACTAGGTAAGTATCATCTTTTATTTCAAGTTACGATCATCATTCTATTCTTTATAATAATTACTTCCTCAATAATAACTTCTAATTTGATTTCATACAACAATCAGTTATACGATCGTCACATAATCATATCCCGCATGTCCCGACATAACAATCACATAACACATAGTAATAATTTCACCGATGTTTAGGTAATCTAACAAATAATCCACAACTACTTATACAAGAACCAATATATAAAATCCACGTATATAAATATAAAGTCAACTTCACCATCAAATATAAGAAATCAATATATATAATATATAATACTAAACATATCAATATATATATATATAAATCTAATTAGCTATACTTACCTTAAGTCCCAAAATGCTTCGGTTTCACGAGAGACTGCACAACCCACTACTTTGTCGTCACGTCCTATAATAGAATATTATACGTATAATCAATATATTTAGAATATTATAAACTCTAAATAAAATATTATATAATATTCGTACATTTTCTACCAATATTTTAATATTCTATTAATATTAAAGTCCAAATCCCTGTTCCATTTTATTTTAAATAAATATACTTTCTAAGCTTCTCAAATATATATTTAATGTACCAAATAATTCATAAGAATTCATTTAATCAAACCCCTTATATATAACTATCATTTTTAATATATTACCATTGAAACCTCATTTTTCCTCTTTAATAACATAATATTCTTTAAATATAACTCCCAAAATATTTCTATGAACTTTCTACCAATTTATCATTGCTATATAATTTAATTACGCAACAATACATAGAATTACATATTTGGTTAATCATTCCGATGAAATTGTGTAATTTAGCTATAATAATAATTAAACCTAACAAATCTAATATTTTAATTACCCAACTATATCATTTTTATAGCAAATATGATATTTAATTTGACACTAATTTAAATACCCAAAATCATAAAATAATCTGGTTAAATAGTATATCGACCAATATAAATAACATTTAATAAAAGGAGTAAGTAACTAATATAATTATATAAATTAATAAAAATTAAAATCTAAAATCTTACCTCAGTTCTTCCGTAATTGTGTGTGCAAAGGTGTGTGTGTATAGATATGAGTGTGTGTGTGTTTAAAATGTAAAGTGTGTGTGAGTGTTAATTAATGAGGAAGAGTAAAAAGAGAGGCCCCACCGCCTCACTCTCAAGATTCTCTCTCTCTCTCCTCACTCATTGTATATATATATATATATATTATTTACATATATATATATATATAATATCATTATATTTTATATATTTAATTAAACTTTTCTCAAAATACCCATTACGTCCTTTCTAAATTTCTTAATTAATAAATTTGTCCTCAAATATTATTACAAACTCCAATTTATTCCATTCAAGTTGTATTTCTCCCAAATTCAATCTATAATTTATTTACTAATTAGATTTAAATTCCTAATAATTATTAATTAGTCCCATAATTATGTGAAACATTCTACGGATGTCACATAAGGCATGCTACCGCCACTACTCGTTGACTCTTAAATGAATCTTTAGAGGGAGAACGGGAGGACACAGGAGAAAATTAGGAAGAGGAGGGTTCTTCCCTTGAGAGGAAGAGAGGGACGAACCAGAGGAAGTGAGTGATGAGGAGGAGAAGGAAGCTGGTCCGTCTGTGGGGGACTGGACCCCTACTCTCTTAAGTTGGCTGACGTTAGTCACTTGATGGAGGAATTTGAGATATCCCATGATTATACTATTTATGTTCCCTCTCCCTGTAGTCACCCTGATTCCCCTCCTCCTAACTGTATGTGCTTTTTTAACACTCAACCTCGGGCTAGCCTTTGCTTTCCCATCCCTAGTTTCAATGAAGAGGTCGCTCGCCTTTTTCAGGTCCCTCCTCAATTATTTGGCTTCAAACTCTTTTCATTTGGTGGCCAGTTTTGCCACAGTTCTTAAGTTTAATTGTGCCCCTATTTCTGGTGAGGTCTTTTCTCAATGTTTTCAATTAAAAATGTTTTGATCCCTAGGTTCTTGATTTCACCCCTCATCGTAGGGTGTGATTCCTACCTGCTCCTAACTCGCCCAAATGCTGGAAGAGTAGCTTTTTATTTTATTTTTTTTTATATTTTGCCTCCTCGACAATGGGCCTTCCCTCACTAATGGATCTGTGATCTTCCTCATGTTGCTCCCTTTTCTTTAAAAGATAGGACTGTTGCTTCTCTCTCCTTCAAGGGGAGTTTAATGATAAACCCTATAACTGTAGGAGCCTGATAGATGAGAGGCTTCTAAATCATTTCAGATTGAGTCCCTATGTTGTCCTCTTAGGTGTACCTTCGGGTATTTTCATTTGTTCATGTGTGTGTGTGTGTGTGTTTTTTTTTTATTTTTTATCTTGTTCTTCTTTGGTTTTTCAATCATGTGACTTTAATGTCATTTTATGTATCTTGTAGAGAGGATAATGTTTGACAAGCTGCTCTGAGGCGGTTTTTGGTAGCCCATGGGGTCGTTTTGTTGCCACCCCCCTCCTCTAGGGCTCTAGTGACTCTAAAGGAAAAATGCCAGCCTCTGCGGCTCTAAGAGGGTCTTCTAAGGAGCTCCCCTGTGGCACCTCATTTGGGATCCATGCGTACCGATGCTAACTTTTCTCCTCATGATGTAGGAGGCTCTTCTACAAAGCCTATGCTCCTATTGCCTGAAGGGAGCCTTTACACTCACCGATCCTTCGAGAAAGAGACAGAGGAGGAGTTCTCCTTAGCTTTTGAAATCTTGAATGGGGTATCTACTCCTGTGGAAAAAAGTTTCTTATTTGCTCTGCCGAAAGAGGAGGTGGAAGTTGTTGTGTTCCAGTGTGGCCAAGGTAGGTAGTTTTACTATTTTCTTGGTGATATTCCTTAAATTGTCTTGCTTTCATATTCAGACTTATACATATATATTTTTTTATCTCCATGTTGTCATGCTATTAGGGGAGCTCCTTTTTGGCCCCTAGGTATCACTCCCTCCACTTCCGAGGGATGTTGAGACGAGAAAGCTGGAAGATCACATGGAGCATCTGCTGCTTGAGGTGACAAGCTGAAATAGGCGAAGAAAGAGCCAATGAGTAGACACCAGCAAGTTAAGAGGGAGGCCAAGAAACAACAGAGGGAGCTTTTGGCCCTTATGGAGAGTCATTCAGAGGAGCTAATGAAAGTACAGATCGGGCTCGCTTGGACTTCCCTCGCACTGAAGAAGCATAGGTTATCTGAAAGCTTATTGGCAGAGTCGCCTTCTCGAGTACAAGAAGTCTGAAGACTTCCTAGGGGAGGTAGCAAGGAAAGCTGCACCTTTCTTGCAACATGGTTTCCAGGCTTACAAGGATCAATTTGTGGCTAGGGGATATTCTCTACCAGGTGAGGAGGTTTCCTTTTTATAACCTTGATGTGGCCATGCAAAGTGCCCCCAATCCCTTTGCCGATACTCCTCGACCTATTGTTGAGAGCCCCCAGATGAAGCAAGTAATCAAGGTGCTCGCCTCTTGTCTGTTCTTAATGAGATCTTTACTCAACTACTTGAGCTATCACAAAAATACTTTCAAATGATGATTTAAATCATATACTTGAGGTAGTTGAGGCGGAGGCGGAGCCTTCCTTCCCTCGCTCTGCTGATATGCCAACTATTGTCCCAGAGGGTGCCTCTAAAGGGCATCCCTCTAAGCCTGTTGCCAGAGATATCTCCAGCCTCCCTAAAGAGCTTGTTGCTGAAGGAACCCCTCCCCCTTGTCCAAGCTAGATCCGGGTAAAAACGAGAAAGCCCTGTATGTAGGGTAAAGAAAATGATCCGTAATCCTTAAACTAATTTCTTTTGATGTGCCCTTTCCCCCACCGCTGGATGGGGATGAAATAATTTCTTTCTACTTTCCCTTTTCCCTTATAGTGAGATGGGATGAAACAATTGCCTAATTTTATGAACATTGCTGTTTTTTTTACCATTCTCAGTCAGTTTGGCTGAGGACTTACTAATGTATTTTTCTTCACTATATTAGCTTTGAGGCCTATTGCCTGCATATTTTGTTGAACTGTTATACACTCACTTTGAAGGCTTGCTGCCAGCATTGTTAATGAAGAAGAAAGGACCTGTACCAGAAAAGTTTCAACAATTGTAGGATTACTTGTTTTTTGTGTTTCTATGATGCTCTTTCTGAGTTTTGACGGACCTTTGTTAAGTGTCATATCTGTCTTCCAAATGAGAGCCTGCACCAGGGGGCAGGGTTTATTTTTGTGAGGGAGATCTACCTGGGGGTCAATTATTATTTTGAAAGGCACGCTTACTTGGAGGGCAGAGCTTATCTTTTAGGGGGATGCTTGCCTGTAGGGTAGAGCTTATTTTTTTGGAGTGTGCCTGCCTAGAAAGAAGGACATAGTTTTTTTAAGGGGATGCCTTCCTGGAGGGTAGGGCATATTTTTTTAGGGGGATGCCTGCCTGGAGAACAGGGCTTTACAAATAGAATTTCTTCAAATTATGCACGTACTGTGGACTAGTCTAGGGGCGACCTTCTCCATCTTCTAATTCATATACTCCATACCTAACACACTTGTGACCTTGTATAACCTTTTCCAATTAGGATCTAGTTTTGTCGTTGGTTTTAGACTGTCCACCCTGCGGAGAACTAAGTCTCCTACTTGAAAGTTATGGGCATTTACCCTCTTATTGTGAGCATTGATCATCATATTTTTGTATCTTGTTATGTGAAGGAAAGAATTTTCCTTAATTCTTTGACAAGGTCAAGGTTTTCCTTGAGGAGTCAATTGATATTTTTCTCTAAATAATGTGAAATCCTATGAGAAGGCATTCCCAGCTCGGCAGTCATGATGACCTCTATTCCATATACCAAGGTAAATGCACTTTTACCTGTAGAACCAGTGGGGGTGGTTCAATATGTTTATAAGATACTAGTTAATAATCCTCCTAATTCCCTCCTACAGGGTCTAATCTTCTTGTGATTCCTTGCAATGCGGTTAGGACTTCTACTTGCCCAATTACCATGGGTGAGATATTGAAGTGAATTTCTATTTTATGTGCAGGTTCTTGTACTAATTTTGTATCTTGCGCCCTTGGAACTATCGGCCGCTATTCAAAATTATTTTCGATGGAAGCCCAAAGCAACAGATGATGTTTTTCAACATAAATTTCATAACTTCTCCTTTTGTATTTCATGCGAGTGGCTTTGTTTCTACCCATTTTGTAAGATAATCAATGGCTATTATGAGGATCTTTCCATGACCTGGGGCCATAGAGGTTCTACTATATCCATGCCCCACTGGGAGAAGGGGCATGACTATGGAATTTTGGTAAGAGGTTTCGCCGATTGATGTATAAGAGTAGAATATTTTTGGCACCATTGCTATGCCTACCACTTGTTTGGCATCTTATTTCGTGGTATGCCAGAAGTAACTAATCTTTAAGTCCTTGTTAGCCAGAGCCCAGGTTCCTGCATGAGCTCTACAACGTCCATTGTGAATCTCCTTCAGTACATGCATGCTTTCTTCTTAGGATAAAATCTGAGCAGAGGATGTGTGAGGGGCTTTTTGTATAAGATGTCCCCTTGTGTCAAGAAGTGGGCTTCTCGAGCCTTCAGCTTGGTGGCCTCCCATCAGTTCTCAAAGAGATGTCCTTCATTCAACCATGCTACTATGGGTGTCCTCCAGTTTTACCTGGGAGGACAATTTGAACTTCTAGGGGGGTTCCAGGCCTTAGTAGAAGTTGTATATTGACTTTTGGGTTTAGTAATCACCCAAGGCACTTGCCAATTTGGATAAGTAGTCCGCCTTGGTATTTTCTTCCTAGCGGATTTGTATAAGTTGGAAACTTTCACACTTCATTTTGAATTCTTCTATTTGATGTAGATGTTGCACCATGTTTTCTTCTTTGGCTTCATATGTTTTGTCCATCTGTCTGACCATAAGCTAGTAATCTGAATAAGCTATTAGGTGTCTAGCTCCAACTTCATAAGCCATTCTCATGCTGGTTGCAAGAGATTCGTACTCACCTTCATTATTTTGAAGATTTAAAATCATACTCACAGTAAATTCCATGTCTTCCCCTTGGGGGGATGTGATGACTAAGTCAGCTCTACTTCCCTAAAAGTTAGCTCGCCTATCTATATGGAGTAGCTATACTTCTTTCCTAGGGTATTCCTCTTGAGAAGGACTTGTCATTTTGGAGACGAAATTGGCTAAGGCCTAAGCTTTAATGGCTGTTTGTGGTAGATAAGAGGTGTCATACTTGCTTACTTCTATTGCCCACTTTATCTACTTGCTTGAGCCATTAGGTTAGCCCACGTTTGCTTTAGAGAGAGGGTGGTCCTTATCCTCATGGGGCGTGAAAGGACATACAGATGTAGTCTTCTGCCCATGACCTCTAGGGCAAGCGCCATCTTTCCCAAGGGAGTATACTGTCGTTCTGCGCCATAGGTATCTACCTCCTAGCGTCCTCGGAGAAGGATAGAGCTGACAGTCCTGGAAAGGGGGTGCGGAAATGTAGAGATATAAGGTATCCCCCGACGACAGCTTAACCACCAACGGGAGTTTGGCTAAGTATTTTTTGAGTTCCTCAAATGCTAGTTGATAATCGGCATTCTATTCAAAATTTTTGACTTTCTTAATATCTTGAAAAATGGTAAGCTTTTTTCGGTTGATTTAGATCTAAAACGATTGAGAGCCGTTATCCTTCTCGTCAATCACCGTATTTCTTTGATATTGATTGGGGCCTTCAAATGTAGGATAGATTTAATTTTGAGGGGGTTTGCCCACTCTCAGTTACCATGAATCCAGGAACAGTCCTCCTTGAACCCTGAATGGACATTTGGCTGGATTAAGCTTTAATTTATATTTTCTCAAGACTTCGAATGTCTCCTCAAGGTATGCTATGTGATCTTTAACTTTATTTTTTTTCGATAAATATAAATTTTATTAAGTAAAAAGAGTACACAAGATATAATACATCAAACGTCATCCATGTGTATTTTCCATAGTCTATATACAGCTATAGTACTAATATTATAATGGAAATCCGAGCTCAAAATACGTTGTATGATTTCTTCAACCACAAGTGCCGCAACTATGGGCGCTCCTCTCTGATTGCTGGAATCTCCTGCAGTTACGTTCTTTGCAGATGTGATAGACCAATAATGCTAACAGTGCTCGATAGGCAGCATTCACGACATGCTTCCCTTTCCATCTGTCGGCCACCCAGATAATGATGTCCTCCGAGGTGCGGTGGGGGATCTACAGTCGCACCTGTCGCTTGATAGTTGCAAGACAATGGCGTGAATACTGATAGTTCAAAAATTGATGGCAGTGAGATTCTAACTGTCCACCATTGCAAAGAATACACTCCTTGTTTGCCACATTCAACCACGGTTTATCCAAATATGGATAACCTTCTCAATATTGCTAGCCAAAGTATGAAGATGCTGCGGGGATCTTCAAAGGCCCTAGTAGTAGTGAACCCCAATCTACTCTAGGGCCTGAAGGGCGAAAGAGGGAGTATGCTATGAGTTGTAGAGAAAGTGCTTCCATAGAATGTCCAGTTAATCATGTCAGGACCTCCTAGTAGATTTGGAAGGGTCTGTGTGATCTCCAAACACTCTATATTAGTGACAGGTGGCCATTGCCACACGCCATTATTGATTGTTGTACTAACTCTCGAGTCCAGGCGGATGCCCATAGCCTATGGTCCCCTAGGGAAATGAACAATGAGAATCCCTAATGCATGCCATGGATGGCGCCATAAGAAAGTCGTGACACTGTCCCTATAAAATATTCAATGTGAGGTTGTATAGTAGGCGTACAAGTTTTCACCAACTCCAAGAACCTACTGTCGCATTAATCGTTCAAATTGAGTTATCTTTAATACGGTACTGCCAAGTCCAGCTTACCTATATCAACGTCGTCCCTCGCGTTATGACGGCCCATAAGTGCTTACTCATCAGGCCCGAATTAAGTGCTTGTTAGTCACGAATGCCTATTCTCCTTCCTGCAAAGGAAGGGTGAGTTGGCTTCACGTTTGTTTTGCATATCCTGTCTCCGAGTGCCTCTTCTAGAGGAATCTTCTCATACGCTTCGCAATTTCCTTGATGACACCTTTCGGGAAAATAAATGCTGAGCCCCAATAGACATGGAACGCCATGATGACTGTCTTTAGCTTTCTTACGCTTCACAGACATATCATCAACATAAACTTCAATGTTTCATCCCAACTGATGACGGAATATCTTGTCCACCAAGCTTTGGTATGTGGCCCTTTTTTTTTAAGCCAAAGGGCATGGCAACGTAGCAAAAAGTGCCAGTGGACATGATGAAGCTGACCTTTTTATGGTCTTCAGGTGCTAGCATGATCTGATGATACCCTGAGAGGCATTCATCATACTTAAATAACTCACAATTGGACGTGGAATCTACTAGCTGATCAATTCTTGGTAATGATTAGAACTCCTTGGGAGAGACTTTATTGAGGTCTCGAAATTCTACGCATATTCTCCATTTGCCCCCTAGTTTAGGGACTAGCACAACGCTAGACAACCACTCTCGGAATTATATATCCTTGATGTGCTTGGCTACCATGAGTTTGTTTACTTCTGCTTGGATGATTTTATCCTTCTCGGGTATAAAATACCTCTTTTTTTGTTTGACCGGTTTCATACTAAGGTCTGTATATAAGTGATGCATAATTACGTCTGGATCTATTCCTTCTAAATCTTGTAGGGTCCATGCGAAAACATCTGCATTTTGTCGGAGACATCTGATCAGTTCTTCTTTGATTGGTTCTTCTAATTGAGATTTGATCGAGTAATCTTTTCAGATTTCTAGGTGATAACCCTACAACGAGCAATTCTTCGTGGATTGAACTTTGACTAGCTCGTCCTTATGGGTAGGGTAGTGTCTTTCTCCACGGGTATGGGCTCTTTCCCCCGTCTTTTCTGGAATTCTTTTATTGGTTGATCTTCCAGAGTTAGGTTTTGCCCCTTCTTGATCAACTCTACATAGCATTTGTGGGATTACAACTGACCTCCCTATACTTCCACTACACAAACAAAACTAAAACGGGGTTTATAGTAAAATTAAAATGAGAAGTGCAAGAAATGTAAATCAAGGATTACCTTTTTCATGATTTGTTTCGAACTTCTTTTGGTTGATTCATTCGCACAATACTTCAACGTAGAAGTCCTCTAAAGATATTCCACAATAGATCGGAATATGGGATCCCTTAATTCAATTTTCTAGAAAAGAACAAGGGAGAAAAAAACACCAAGTGTGCTTGGAGAAGGGGGCGGCTAATTTAGTGCCTAGGGTAAAAAATTAATTTGTTCGGCTAAGTAGTGAAACTATTCAAGCAGGTTCGCGTCGTTGGCAGGGCACGACCGTGGGTTATTTCCTCAGTAAACGGCCTTATTCTCATCATCTTGATAAATTTGTTCGTACAACTTGGCCATGCATTAAGAATGTCACGGGATTTTACTTCTTCCAACTTAAAATGGAGGCGGCTATGGAAGAAGTTATCGAAGGTGGGCCATGGTTGTTTCAAGGAGAACCGATAGTTCTATAGCGATGGGAACCGGGCATGGCACTTCATAAACTTTCCCATACTCAAGTTCTGGTGTAGATTAAGCTCCGACACTTATCGATGGAATTGTGGACCATAGGAGGCTTGAGTACAGTCGCTAGTGGTGTTGGGAAACCCCTCTATCCAGATAGCATCACCATGGCATGCATGAGACTGCACTTTGCTCGTGTTCGTGTCATGCTTGATGTCTCCTCTAAGTTGCCTAACATCTCATTATTATGGCGCCAGATAAGGAGGGGGGCGAGACCCCGTGTAAGATCGATGTGGAGTATGAATGGTTACCACCAAAGTGTACTCACTACACCACTTTGGGTCATTCTAAGACATCTTGCCCTACAACTAAGCCACCTTCAATGAAGCTGGTGCATGTCTATGTTCCAAAGCTGCGGTCTGAGCCGCCTCCTGCTGCTCCGCCTAAACTAATAGTGCAATCGAGGGAGGTGGAGTGGGAGCCTCCGGAGCCGAATAACTGAGGTACTGAGGTAGTCCTTCATAATGCGTGTAATGCTCTTCTGTTTGACGATACTATTGCAGAATATTCCTTGAGGGGTCCTAATCAATGCAGCCCCACACCGCTTGATGATAATTACTGTAGCAGTGTGGAATGTGTAGGGCCTGAATCGCCATGACCATCAGTTATCCGTTAGTGACCTTGTTACTGATTATCGTTCGGCTTTTGTGGGTTTATTGGAAACTAGGGTGACTGCTCCTAATAGTACTTGCATTCAAATGCAGTTGCTTCCTCGTTGGAAATGGTTTATTAATTATACAGGTCCTGATACTCGTATCTGGATAGCTTTGGATGATGATTTTGGGCTGATTGTGAGGTACTAGATGTTGGGACTCAACATATACACTGTCGCATTCTTATTCGTTTGTTGAATATACATGTGCTATTTACCATTGCTTATGGTGCAAATGATTTGGGCATGTGTTTAGAGTTGTGGCAGGATCTCGGTCGCCTAGCCCAAGGAATTGATGAGTCTCCCTGGCTGGTTGGTGGCGACTTTAACACTGTCCTTGATATAAGTGAAGTGTGTGGCAATTTAGGTGACATAGGGTTAGCCATGGCAGATTTCCTCGAGTGCCTTCACGACAAGGGTCTTCTCAATCTTCCTATGCAGGGGGAGACATTCACATGGCACAACTGTAGCATTGACAGTCGCGGTCTCTAGAAGAGACCAGATCGGTTTCTAGTCAATGATCGGTGGTTGGCGCAGTGGCCTTCTGCGCATTATGAATATCTTACACCACGTACATCTGACTATTCTCCATTGGTTATACGTGGTACTCCTGCTCAATCTACGGTAAGTATGTTTCGGTTAGATAATTATCTAGCTCTATCTTCAGAATTCACCCCTTCTGTGCAGAATGTGTGGTGGCACAACATTGTGGGAAGTGTTATGTATGTGGTAACCCGGAAATTGAAGGCCTTTAAACCTATCTTCCGAAAGCAACGAAGGAACAAGGGGGATCTGGCGGCTAACGTCCATATGGGAAGAGCTTTTCTCCATATAGCCTAATCTCTCTTGCAGTTAGACCGTCATGATTCGCTGTTACTTCAATTGGAGCACTGTTGGAAGTTGATTTTACTATTAGCTACTTGGCTTGAAAAACATATGTTACAGCAACATGCAAAGATGGATTGACTGAAAGGTGGTGATCAATGCTCTCAGAATTTTCTTCTGAATAGTGGCATCACGAAGATCTGCCAAACGTTTCCTCCAAATTACGAGCCAAGGGGGGTACATTATTGACGGATCAGACAATAGTTACGCATGAATTTGTTGATTTCTACCAGCGGCTTGTGGGAGGGGGTAGACAGAACTAAGCTTTTGATTCACAACACTTATGTCTGTGGGCTCGACGCCTGTTGTCGGATGCAGAAAGCCATGAATTGATGGCTATTTTTGAGGTTAAAATGGCGATTTTTGATATTGTAGAAGACAAAGCGCCTGGTCTAGATGGCTATACTTCTGGATTCTTTAAAGTGGCTTGGCCGGTAGTGGGGTAGGAGATCACCAGTGCAGTTATGGAGTTCTTTCGCAACGAAAAACTTCTCAAACAAGTGAATGCAACGTTGCTCGCACTTATTTCTAAGGTAAGCAATCCCAGCACGGTTGCTGAATTTCGGCCTATCTCTTGTTGCAATGTGCTATATAAGGTGATTACAAAGATTATAGTACAACATCTGCATGTCGTCCTGGATGATTTAATTAGTCCCTCGCAGAACACGTTCGTGCCAGGCAGATCGATTGGTGACAATGTTCTGCTAGCCCATGAACCTTTTTCTAGCTATAAGCAACAACGCCTTCCACCGAGATGTGCACTGAAGGTGGACTTATGAAAGGCATAGATACAGTAGAGTGGGACTTCTTACTGGCTGTGCTGCATCTGTTTGGATTTTAGGGAAACTTATCAGTTGGATGGAGGAGTGTTTCACCACGCTTGCTTATTCAGCCTGTCTCAATGGCACAACACACGGCTACTTCAAAGGGGAGTGAGGGTTGCGCCAAGGGGACCCTATGTCCCCTTATTTATTTATCCTTGTTATGGAGGTACTACGGATGATTGTACAACAACTTATTGATCAGGAAGGCGGGTTCTTGTTTCATTGGAAGTGTGAGGCGATGGGCCTATTTCAACTTTGCTTTGCTGATGACCTTATTCTCTTTTGTAGGGCCGATGAATCATCTATCAGGTTGTTTAAAAAGGGTTTGGACACGTTTGCAATGCTTTCCGGGTTATGTGTTAACCCACAGAAAAGCCACATTATTATCTCCAATGCGGCACACGGACTCCGCGACAAGTTAGTCTCCCTCCTATCATTCCAAGAGGGAGAACTCCCTCTTTGTTACCTTGGCGTCCCCCTTATTTCCTCTTGTATCACGATCAGGGACTACACTCCACTCTTGGAAAAAATTGTTAACTGAATTCGAGGATGTGAAGGAATTCGATTAACATTTGCCGGTAGGCTACAACTGATCAAATCGGTACTGATGTTGTTTCACACCTATTGGGCAGCGACATTTATCTTACCAAAGACGGTGCTTCGTGAGATTGAGAAACGCTTTATTTTTTGTAAATATAAATTTCATTAATAAATAGTAGTACATCGGTACAATACAATATGAAAGGCTAGGCAATCACCTCGACAGGTCAAGGGATCCGCCATAAATGAAAAAGTTGACAAGTACTAGTAGAAAGAGGTAAATCAACACTAAGTATCCATTGTCGAACATCTCCAATAATAAATTTTTCTACGGAAGGTGCCCCACGTATTTTTTCATCAAATCATCGAAGAGATTTGAGATACGCTTGTCGTACCTTTCTTTGGAAGGGTAGCACAGGAACGAGCTATCTGAAGGTCTCTTCGATACTTATTTATAGGCCAGTGGAGGAGGGGTGTCTTAGTCTTAGAGATATTTTAGCCCTAAATCGAGCTCCCATGTGCAAGCATTTGGAAGATTATTGTGTGACAACAGGACTCCATCTAGGTTGATTGGTTATTCCATACCCGGCTTGGAGCTAACACTATATGGATAGTCAGTGATAGAAGGGGCCATGGGGGTAGCGGTAGATTCTTTCTCTCTGACCAAGGCTATTATCTTATATCGACTTTTGGGTTGGTAATGGGGACCCTTGGCATCAATTAGGGCCATTGATTCATCACTTTCCAATTAGCCCGACCATTACGCACATCCCCCCGGCTACATTTCTACACTCGATCATTGCGAATGGGGAATGGAGCTGGCCGCTAATCATTAATGAATTCGTGGCGATCATTCACCTTTTGCCTATCATCCATGGTGGGGAAAATCATGTTATTTGGCGCTTGAATGGCTGTATTTTAACAACGGCGGCAGTGTACCACCTCTTTTGTCCTCAAGAACCTAAGGTAGGCAGGATTTCACTATTCTTGGGTCCTTTCAAGATTCCCTGAAACCATTTATCTTATAGATTATCATTTTGGGGAAGTTATCTACTCTTGAGAAACCATGGCTGCACCACACCGGTGGGGCATGTGTCCTTTGCCAAGATGGGATCTCTAAGACACATGAGCATTTATTCTTTCAGTGCCATTATGTTCATTAGTGCATTGCAAATATTCGGGGGATTGTATAGGTTCGATGGCGTCTTCGATCGTGGAATATTTCCGTAGAGTGGATGTCGCTTAATTTGAGGGGGAAACACGTTATCAACGCCTCATACTGCACACTGTTGGCTTCGTTAGTGTATCACTTGTGGCACAAATGGAATCAACGGGTCTTTCAGCATACTAGTCGTACATATGACACACTTGCTAGGATTGTAGTTGAGGAGATTAGACATTTCATACTTAGTTACACCCTCCCCTCAGTAGTTAGTACACCTGCTCTTTACCAGCTTTGGAGGATCCCTTGGTTTGACGGCGCTTTGACTGCTTGAACTGTGTTGTTATATTTCTCTTTTTATCTATTTATGCAATTTACTTTATCGGGTAAAAAATTAATTTTTTTGTATTGTGTTATGTTATTAGTTATTCCAAATAACTAATATATATACCTTATATGGATGTATAAAATGTGTATAGGTTCATTCCACAATCCATAAGGAAATAAATCCTTTATTCCAAATAAAGAATGACCAAATTAGAACTTTCCAAAAGTGATAATTGTTAGTCACCAATTTCCTTTCCTAAAATTTTCCAACAATCTTAATTAGGGGTGCTTTGGCCAAATTTATGGAGATAAAAATGCAAGGTCCAACTAATTTTAATTAAAAATCCACCTAATTAAACCCATCATGTCCGAGGACTAATCTAGTACTATCGGAACCAAGAATTCCATGGCGGTTCCTGCGAGTCAGGTCATTCAGTTGACTATCTTGCCAACTAACCCACTAGAATTGCAAAAACGACCTATATTACACTATTGAATATATTGTCAAACACATTTCTCTCAATGTGATGACATCAAGATTGTGTCGTATCAGATGCGTCCCCCAGTACTTGAGCTCCCAAAAGATGCTTTTCTTTGTCCACTTATGTTCGCTAATGTAGTTGGGTGGGAATGGCAACAGTATTTCAATTGCAGGTTTCACTCTGCAACCCAATCGAAGATCTGTTCTCCCGTCAATCTTGGATGTGCAACCTTCCTTTCTACTTAATTCTTAGTGAATGCTTTCTTGTTTCTACGATACGAATGGTCCTAGGGGAGGAACTGTCTATGGCAGTTAAAGTAGTACGCCTTCCTTATGTTCTACGAATAGAATGCACGTGTGTCATCCATACAAACTAGACACCTCATAACACTAGCAGTACTACATCCAGATGTTATCCCATAGACGGGTAGGTTATTCACGGTTCACATCAACGCATCGTGAATGTTTTGTTCTTTGCGTTGTCATGTGTCAATACACCCACATGCCACGAATTCTGCAACTCCTCGATCAGCAACTCCAGATAAACATCAATGAGATGTTTCGGATTGGAAGGGCCAAGGATCACCATCATCAGGAACAGATATTCAGAACTTATGCACATTCCCAGTGGGAGATTATATGGTGTAAGTATAACGGGCCAGCATGATACGTACGACCATACTGCCTATGTAGTGCGAACCCATTCGTGCACAAATCCAGTCTAACATTGTAGGGCTCTATTGCAAAATCGCGATATGTCCGGTCAAAATGTCTCCATGCCTCTAGATCAGATGAATTCACATGGATCCCTCCTCCGTTTGATGGTTGGCATGCCACGTCATTTGCTCAGTAGTCACTTCTGAAGCATACAACCTTTGCAAGCGAGGGGTAAACGACAACTACCTAAGAATGACATGCAGGATCTTCTTGCGGTTAGGATTTTGCTCCCTGGTAAGCTTGTACCTACATTCTCCAGAAAACTTGCAGTAGTTCAGATCAATGTCGTCCTTCCACTACAACAAACAACCATTTTACATGCATCAATCTGATCAACAGGTAAACCTAAGTCCCTTATCAACTTCTTCGTACTATAGTAATCTAGAGATAGGGTGTGGTCTTGGAAAATATATATTATTAGCCCAATGCAATATTTGATCATATGTTCACTCAGAAAAATGAGCCTCGACCTTGATATCTACCAATTCGTCAATAGATGCCAATTGAGATTGGGTGCAACCATTCCACAACAACTATTTGACAACATGCACTACATCGTAAAATTAATCTGCCAACCTAAACACATAATCATAGGGCCCCCCATCATAGAATGAACTAGGCCCGACATCAGTAGGACAAGACCGCGTACCATCATTATGTGCACCATGCTCGTTATATTTAAACTAGAAATTCGGCCCAGATGCAAGGGTTTAGGCCTACTTTTGGTTCAAGTTTCGTGGAATTTTGAGAATGCTAAAAAATTAGCTGTTTTACACGGCTTTATTCAAGAAAGTTTGTTTCCCTTTCATACTGACTTTGTGTTATTACTACGCTTAGAAACTTTACCATACAAATGCAAGGGTTTATGCCTACTCTTGGTTCAAGTCTCATGGAAAATTTTGAAAGCATTCAAAACTTAGATGTTTTACGCGGTTTTAATAAAGAAAGTTTGTTTCCCTTCCATACTAACTTCTTGTTATTATTATGCATAGAAATTTTATCATACAAATGCAAGGGTTAGGCATACTTTTGGTTCATGTTTCGTGAAATTTTGAAAACATTCAAAATTTAGCTGTTTTACGCGGTTTTATTAAAGAAATTGTGTATCACTTTCATACTAACTTGTTGTTATTATTATGCTTATAAATTTACCATACAAATGCAGGGGTTTAGGCCTACTTTTGGTTCAAGTTTCGTGGAATTCTGAGAACGTTCAAATTTTAGCTCTTTTACATGGTTTTATTCAAGAAAGTTTGTTTCCCTTTCATACTGACTTTGTGTTATTACTACACTTGGAAATTTTACCATACAAATGCAAGGGAGACCTACTTTTGGTTCACGTTACGTGGAAAATTCTGAAAGCATTGAAAAGTTAGCTGTTTTATGCGGTTTATTAAAGAAAGCTTGTTTTTCTTTCATACTAATTTCTTGTTATCATTGGTTAGAAATTTTACCATATAAATGGAAAGGTTTAGGCGTACTTTTGGTTCATGTTTCGTGGAATTTTGATAACATTGATTTAGCTATTTTACGCATTTTAATTAAAGAAAGTTTGTTTCTTTTTCATACTAATTTTTTGTTATTATTACGCTCGTAAAATTGCCATACAAATGTAGGGGTTTAGGCCTACTTTGGGTTCAAATTTCGTGGAATTTTGAGAACACTCAGAATTTAGCTGTTTTACGCGGTTTATTAAAGAAAGTTTGTTTGCCTTTCATACTAACTTCTTGTTATTATTACACTTGGATAATTTACCATACAAATGCAAAGATTTAGTCCTACTTTTGTTTCAAGTTTCGAAGCAATTCTGAGAACGTTCGAATTTTAGCTGTTTTACGCGATTTATTAAATAAAGTTTGTTTCCCTTGTATATTAACTTGTAGTTAATATTACTCTTAGAACATTTACCCTACAAATGCAAGGGTTTAGACCTATGTTTGGTTCAAGTTCCGTCAAATTTTGAAAATGTTCAAAATTTAGCTGTTTTACGAGGTTTTTATGAAAGAAAAGTTTGTTAACATTTTATACTAACTTGTAGTTATTATTACACTTAGAAAATTTACCATACAAATACATGGGTTTAGACCTATGTTTGGTTAAAGTTTCGTGCAATTCTGAGAACATTCAAATTTTAGTTGTTTTACGTGGTTTTATTAAAGAAAGTTCGTTTCCCTTTCATACAAACTTATTGTTATTATTACGCTTACAAATTTTACCATACAAATGCAAAGGTTTACGCCTACTTTTGGTTCAAGTTTCATGGAATTCTGAGAACGTTAAAAAATTTAGCTGTTTTACATGGTTTTATTCAAGAGAGTTTGTTTCCCTTTCATACTGACTTTGTTTTATTACTACGCTTAGAAATTTTACCATACAAATGCAAGGGTTTAAGCCTAGTTTTGGTTCATGTTTCGTGGAAAATTCTGAAAGCATTCAAAAGTTAGTTGTTTTACGCGGTTTTATTAAAGAAAATTAGTTTCTCTTTCATACTAACTTCTTGTTATTATTATGCTTAGAAATTTTACCATACAAATGCAAGGGTTTAGGCATACTTTTGGTTCATGTTTCGTGGAATTTTGAGAACGTTTAAAATTTAGCTGTTTTACGCGGTTTATTAAAGAAAGTTTGTTTCCGTTTCATAATAACTTTTTGTTATTATGACGCTTGTAAATTTACCATACAAATGCAGGGGTTTAGGCCTACTTTTGGTTCAAGTTTCATGGAATTCTTGGAACACTCAATATTTAGTTGTTTTACGCGGTTTATTAAAGAAAGTTCGTTTCCCTTTCATACTAACTTATTGTTATTATTACGCTTACAAATTTTGCCATACTAATGCAAGGGTTTACGCCTACTTTTGGTTCAAGTTTAGTGAAATTCTGAGAATGTTCAAAATTTAGCTTTTTTACACGGTTTTATTCAAGAAAGTTTGTTTCCCTTTCATACTGACTTTGTTTTATTATTACGCTTAGAAATTTTACCATACAAATGCAAGGGTTTAGGCCTACTTTTGGTTCAAGTTTCATGGATATTTCTGAAAGCATTCAAAAATAGCTGTTTTACGCGGTTTCATTAAAGAAAATTAGTTTCCCTTTCATACTAACTTCTTGTTATTATTATGCTTAGAAATTTTACGATACAAATGCAAGGGTTTAGGCATACTTTTGGTTCATGTTTCGTGAAATTTTGAGAATGTTTAAAATTTAGCTGTTTTGCGCGGTTTATTAAAGAAAGTTTGTTTCCATTTCATAATAACTTTTTGTTATTATGACGCTTTTAAATTTACCATAAAATGCAGGGGTTTAGGCCTACTTTTGGTTCAAGTTTCGTGGAATTCTGGGAACACTCAAAATGTAGCTGGTTTACGCGGTTGATCAAAGAAAATTTGTTTCCCTTTCATACTAACTTATTGTTATTATTACGCTTGTAGATTTACCATAGAAATGTTGGGGTTTAGGCCTACTTTTGGTTCATGTTTCGTGAAATTCTCAGAACACTCAAAATTTAGCTGTTTTACGCGGTTTATTAGAGAAAGTTTGTTTCCTTTTATACAAACTTGTAGTTAATATTGCGCTTAGAACATTTACCATCCAAATGAATGGGTTTAGAACTATGTTTCGTTTAAGTTTCGTCGAATTCTGATAACGTTAAAATTTAACTGTTTTACGAGATTTTATGAAAGAAAAGTTTGTTGACCTTTCATACTAACTTGTAGTTATTATTACACTTAGAAAAATTTACCAACAAATACATGGGTTTAGACCTATGCATGGTTCAACGTTTAAATTTTAGTTGTTTTACCTGGTTTTATTAAATAATGTTCGTTTCTCTTTTATACTAACCTGTTGTTATTAAACATTACCAAACAAATGCAAGGGTTTATACCTACTTTTGGTTCAACTTTCGTGGAAAATTCTGAAAGCATTAAAAAGTTAGCTGTTTTATGCGGTTTTATTAAAGAAAGATTGTTTTCCTTTCATACTAACTTTTTGTTATTATTACGCTTATAAATTTTACCATACAAATGCAAAGCTTTAGGCCTACATTTAGTACATGTTTCGTGGAATTTTGATAACATTAAAAATTTAGCTATTTTACGCGGTTCAATTAAAGAAAGTTTGTTTCTATTTCATACTATCTTGTTGTTATTATTACGCTCTTAAATTGGCCATACAAATGCAGGGGTTTAGGCCTACTTTTGGTTCAATTTTTGTGAAATTCTAAGAAAACTCAAAATTTAGCTGTTTTACGCGGTTTATTAAAGAAAGTTTGTTTTTCTTTCATACTAACTTGTTGTTATTATTACGCTTGGATAATTTACCACACAAATGCAAGGATTTAGTCCTACTTTTGTTTCAAGTTTCGTGCAATTTTGAGAATGTTCGGGTTTTAGATGTTTTACGCGGTTTATTAAATAAAGTTTGTTTCCCTTTTATATTAACTTGTAGTTAATATTACACTTAGCATATTTACCATACAAATGCAAGGGTTTAGACCAATGTTTGGTTCAAGTTCCGTCGAATTCTGTTAACGTTCAAAATTTAGTTATTTTACGAGGTTTTATGACAGAAAAGTTTGTTAACCTTTCATACTAACTTGTAGTTATTATAACACTTAGAAAATTTACCAACAAATACATGGGTTTAGACCTATGCTTGGTTCAAATTTCGTGCAATTCTGAGAACGTTTAAATTTTAGCTGTTTTACGTGGTTTTATTAAATAAAGTTCGTTTCCCTTTTGTACTAACTTGTTGTTATTAAACATTACCAAACGAATGCAAAGGTTTAGACCTACTTTTTGTTCAAGTTTCATGGAAAAATTCTGAAAGCATTAAAAAGTTAGCTGTTTTATGCGTCTTTTATTAAAGAAAGATTGTTTTCCTTTCATATTAACTTTTTGTTAGTGTTACACTTAGAAATTTTACCATACAAATGCAAAGGTTTAGGCCTACTTTTGGTACATGTTTCGTGGATTTTGATAACATTAAAAATTTAGCTGTTTTACGCGGTTTAATTAAAGAAAGTTTGTTTCTATTTCATACTAACTTGTTGTTATTGTTACGCTGTTAAATTGGCCATACAAATGCAGGGGTTTAGGCCTACTTTTGGTTCAAATATTTTGAAATTCTAAGAAAACTCAAAATTTAGCTGTTTTACGCGGTTTATTAAAGAAAGTTTGTTTTTCTTTTGTACTAACTTGTTGTTATTATTACGCTTGGATAATTTACCATACAAATGCAAGGATTTAGTCCTACTTTTGTTTCAAGTTTCGTGCAATTTTGAGAATGTTCAAGTTTTAGATGTTTTACGCGGTTTATTAAATAAAGTTTGTTTTCCTTTTATATTAACTTGTAGTTAATATTACCCTTAGCATATTTACCCTACAAATGCATGGGTTTAGACCTATGTTTGGTTCAAGTTCCGTCGAATTCTGTTAACGTTCAAATTTAGCTTGTTTTACGAGGTTTTATGACAGAAAAGTTTGTTGACCTTTCATACTAACTTGTAGTTATTATAACACTTAGAAAATTTACCAACAAATACATGGGTTTAGACCTATGCTTGGTTCAAATTTCGTGCAATTCTGAGAACGTTTAAATTTTAGCTGTTTTGCGTGGTTTTATTAAATAAAGTTCGTTTCCCTTTTATACTAACTTGTTGTTATTAAACATTACCAAACAAATGCAAAGGTTTAGACCTACTTTTTGTTCAAGTTTCGTGGAAAAATTCTGAAAGCATTAAAAAGTTAGCTGTTTTATGCGTCTTTTATTAAAGAAAGATTGTTTTCCTTTCATATTAACTTTTTGTTATTATTACACTTAGAAATTTTACCATACAAATGCAAAGCTTTAGGCCTACTTTTGGTACATGTTTCGTGGAATTTTGATAACATTAAAAATTTAGCTGTTTTACGCGGTTTAATTAAAGAAAGTTTGTTTCTATTTCATACTAACTTGTTGTTATTGTTACGCTGTTAAATTGGCCATACAAATGCAGCGGTTTAGGCCTACTTTTGGTTCAAATTTTGTGAAATTCTAAGAAAACTCAAAATTTAGCTGTTTTACGCGGTTTATTAAAGAAAGTTTATTTTTCTTTTGTACTAACTTGTTGTTATTATTACGCTTGGATAATTTGCCATACAAATGCAAGGATTTAGTCCTACTTTTATTTCAAGTTTCGTGCAATTTTGAGAATGTTGAAGTTTTAGATGTTTTACGCGGTTTATTAAATAAAGTTTGTTTCCCTTTTATATTAACTTGTAGTTAAT
>NC_026148.1:1818626-1860733 GCF_000512975.1 Sesamum indicum | reverse complement strand
AGAAAGATTGTTTTCCTTTCATACTAACTTTTTGTTGTTGTTACGCTTAGAAATTTTACCATACAAATGCAAAGGTTTTGGCCTACTTTTGGTACATGTTTCGTGGAATTTTGATAACATTAAAAATTTAGCTGTTTTACGCGGTTTAATTAAAGAAAGTTTGTTTCTATTTCATACTAACTTGTTGTTATTGTTACGCTGTTAAATTGGCCATACAAATGCAGGTGTTTAGGCCTACTTTTGGTTCAAATATTTTGAAATTCTAAGAAAACTCAAAATTTAGCTGTTTTACGCGGTTTATTAAAGAAAGTTTGTTTTTCTTTCATACTAACTTGTTGTTATTATTACGCTTGGATAATTTACCATACAAATGCAAGGATTTAGTCCTACTTTTGTTTCAAGTTTCGTGCAATTTTGAGAATGTTCAAGTTTTAGATGTTTTACACTATTTATTAAATAAAGTTTGTTTCCCTTTTATATTAACTTGTAGTTAATATTACACTTGCATATTTACCCTACAAATGCAAGGGTTTAGACCTATGTTTAGTTCAAGTTCCGTCGAATTCTGTTAACGTTCAAAATTTAGCTGTTTTACGAGGTTTTATGACAGAAAAGTTTGTTGACCTTTCATACTAACTTGTAGTTATTATAACACATACAAAATTTACCAACAAATACATGGGTTTAGACCTATGCTTGGTTCAAATTTCGTGCAATTATGAGAACGTTTAAATTTTAGCTGTTTTACGTGGTTTTATTAAATAAAGTTCGTTTTCTTTTATACTAACTTATAGTTATGAAACATTACCAAACAAATGCAAAGGTTTGGACCTACTTTTGGTTCAAGTTTCATGGAAAAATTCTGAAAGCATTAAAAAGTTAGCTGTTTTATGCGTCTTTTATTAAAGAAACATTGTTTTCCTTTCATATTAACTTTTTGTTATTATTACACTTAGAAATTTTACCATACAAATGCAAAGGTTTAGGCCTACTTTTGGTACATGTTTCGTGAAATTTTGATAACATTAAAAATTTAGTTGTTTTACGCGGTTTAATTAAAGAAAGTTTGTTTCTATTTCATACTAACTTGTTGTTATTGTTACGCTGTTAAATTGGCCATACAAATGCAGGGGTTTAGGCCTACTTTTGGTTCAAATTTTGTGAAATTCTAAGAAAACTCAAAATTTAGCTGTTTTACGCGATTTATTAAAGAAAGTTTGTGTTTCTTTTGTACTAACTTGTTGTTATTATTACGCTTGGATAATTTACCATACAAATGCAAGGATTTAGTCCTACTTTTATTTCAAGTTTCGTGCAATTTTGAGAATGTTGAAGTTTTAGATGTTTTACGCGGTTTATTAAATAAAGTTTGTTTCCCTTTTATATTAACTTGTAGTTAATATTACCCTTAGCATATTTACCCTACAAATGCATGGGTTTAGACCTATGTTTGGTTCAAGTTCCGTCGAATTCTGTTAACGTTCAAAATTTAGCTGTTTTACGAGGTTTTATGACAGAAAAGTTTGTTGACCTTTCATACTAACTTGTAGTTATTATAACACTTAGAAAATTTACCAACAAATACATGGGTTTAGACCTATGCTTGGTTCAAATTTCGTGCAATTCTGAGAATGTTTAAATTTTAACTGTTTTACGTGGTTTTATTAAATAAAGTTCGTTTTCTTTTATACTAACTTGTTGTTATGAAACATTACCAAACAAATGCAAAGGTTTGGACCTACTTTTGGTTCAAGTTTCATGGAAAAATTCTGAAAGCATTAAAAAGTTAGCTGTTTTATGCGGTTTTATTAAAGAAAGATTGTTTTCCTTTCATACTAACTTTTTGTTGTTGTTACGCTTAGAAATTTTACCATACAAATGCAAAGGTTTTGGCCTACTTTTGGTACATGTTTCGTGGAATTTTGATAACATTAAAAATTTAGCTGTTTTACGCGGTTTAATTAAAGAAAGTTTGTTTCTATTTCATACTAACTTGTTGTTATTGTTACGCTGTTAAATTGGCCATACAAATGCAGGTGTTTAGGCCTACTTTTGGTTCAAATTTTGTGAAATTCTAAGAAAACTCAAAATTAAGCTGTTTTACGCGGTTTATTAAAGAAAGTTTGTTTTTCTTTCATACTAACTTGTTGTTATTATTACGCTTGGATAATTTACCATACAAATGCAAGGATTTAGGCCTACTTTTGATTCAAGTTTCGTGCAATTTTGAGAATGTTCAAGTTTTAGATGTTTTACACTATTTATTGAATAAAGTTTGTTTCCCTTTCATATTAACTTGTAGTTAATATTACACTTAGCACATTCACCCTACAAATGCAAGGGTTTAGACCTATGTTTGGTTCAAGTTCCGTCGAATTCTGTTAACGTTCAAAATTTAGCTGTTTTACGAGTTTTTTATGACAGAAAAGTTTGTTGACCTTTCATACTAACTTGTAATTATTATAACACATAGAAAATTTACCAACAAATACATGGGTTTAGACCTATGCTTGGTTCAAATTTCGTGCAATTCTGAGAACGTTTAAATTTTAGCTGTTTTACGTGGTTTTATTAAATAAAGTTCGTTTCTTTTTATACTAACTTGTTGTTATGAAACATTACAAAACAAATGAAAAGGTTTAGACCTACTTTTGGTTCAAGTTTCATGGAAAAATTCTGAAAGCATTAAAAAGTTAGCTGTTTTATGCGGTTTTATTAAAGAAAGATTGTTTTCCTTTCATACTAACTTTTTGTTATTGTTACACTTAGAAATTTTACCATACAAATGCAAAGGTCTAGGCCTACTTTTGGTACATGTTTCGTGGAATTTTGATAACATTAAAAATTTAGCTGTTTTACGCGGTTTAATTAAAGAAAGTTTGTTTCTATTTCATACTAACTTGTTGTTATTATTACGCTCGTAAATTGGTCATACAAATGCAGGGGTTTAGGCCTACTTTTGTTTCAAATTTTGTGAAATTCTAAGAAAACTCAATATTTAGCTGTTTTACGCGGTTTATTAAAGAAAGTTTGTTTTTCTTTCATACTAACTTGTTGTTATTATTACGTTTGGATAATTTACCATACAAATGCAAGGATTTAGGCCTACTTTTGTTTCAAGTTTCGTGCAATTTTGAGAATGTCCCAGTTTTAAATGTTTTACGCTATTTATTAAATAAAGTTTGTTTTCCTTTTATATTAACTTGTAGTTAATATTACACTTAGCATATTTACCCTACAAATGCAAGGGTTTAGACCTATGTTTTGTTCAAGTTCTGTCGAATTCTGTTAACGTTCAAAATTTAGCTGTTTTACGAGGTTTTATGACAGAAAAGTTTGTTGACTTTTCATACTAACTTGTAGTTATTATAACACTTAGAAAATTTACCAACAAATACATGGGTTTAGACCTATGCTTGGTTCAAATTTCGTGCAATTCTGACAATGTTTAAATTTTAGCTGTTTTACGTGGTTTAATTAAATAAAGTTCGTTTTCCTTATATACTAACTTGTTGTTATTAAACATTACCAACCAAATGCAAAGGTTTAGACCTACTTTTTGTTCAAGTTTCGTGGAACAATTCTGAAAGCATTAAAAAGTTAGTTGTTTTATGCGGTTTTATTAAAGAAAGATTGTTTTCCTTTCATACTAACTTTTTGTTATTGTTATACTTAGAAATTTTACCATACAAATGCAAAGGTTTAGGCCTACATTTGGTACATGTTTCGTTGAATTTTGATAACATTAAAAATTTAGCTGTTTTACGCGGTTTAATTAAAGAAAGTTTGTTTCTATTTCCTACTAACTTGTTGTTATTATTACGCTCTTAAATTGGCCATACAAATACAGGGGTTTAGGCCTACTTTTGGTTCAAATTTTGTGAAATTCTAAGAAAACTCAAAATTTAGCTGTTTTACGCGATTTATTAAAGAAAGTTTGTTTTTTTTGCATACTAACTTGTTGTTATTATTACGTCTGGATAATTTACCATACAAATGCAAGGATTTAGTCCTACTTTTGTTTCAAGTTTCGTGCAATTATGAGAACGTTCGAATTTTAGATGTTTTACATGATTTACTAAATAATGTTTGTTTACCTTTTATATTAACTTGTAGTTAATATTACGCTTAGAACATTTACCCTACAAATGCAAGGGTTTAGACCTATGTTTGGTTCAAGTTCCGTCGAATTCTGTTAACGTTCAAAATTTAGCTGTTTTACGAGGTTTTATGAAAGAAAAGTTTGTTGACCTTTCATACTAACTTGTAGTTATTATTACACTTAGAAAATTAACCATACAAATACATGGGTTTAGACCTATGTTTGGTTCAAGTTTCGTGCAATTTTGAGAACGTTCAAATTTTATCTGTTTTACGGGTTTTATTAAAGAAAGCTCGTTTCCCTTTCATACTAACTGATTGTAATTATTACGCTTACAAATTTTACCATACAAATGGAAGGGTTTACGCCTACTTTTGGTTCAAGTTTCGTGCAATTCTGAGAAAACATTCAATATTTAGCTGTTTTACACGGTTTTACTCAAGAAAGTTTGTTTCCCTTAGATACTAACTTTGTGTTATAACCACGCTTAGAAACTTTACCATACAAATGCAAGGGTTTAGGCCTACTTTTTGTTCAAGTTTCGTGGAAAATTCTGAAAGCATTCAAAACTTAGTTGTTTTACGCAGTTCTATTAAAGAAAGTTTGTTCCCTTTCAGACTAACTTCTTGTTATAATTATGCATAGAAATTTTACCATACAAATGCAAGGGTTTACGCATACTTTTGGTTCATGTTTCGTGGAATTTTGACAACGTTCAAAATTTAGCTGTTTTACGTTGTTTATTAAAAAATGTTTGTTTTCCTTTCATAATAACTTGTTGTTTTTATTACGCTTTTAAATTTATATACAAATGCAGTGGTGTAGGCCTACCTTTCGTTCAAGTTTCGTGGAATTCTGAGAACACTCAAAATTTAGCTGTTTTACGTGGTTTATTAAAGAAATTTGTTTCCCTTTCATACTAACTTGTCGTTATTATTACACTTGTAAATTTTTACCATACAAATGCAGGGGTTTAGGCCTACTTTTGGTTTAAGGTTCGTGAAATTCTAAGAACACTCAAAATTTAGTTGTTTTATCCAGTTTATTAAAGAACGTTTATTTACCTTTCATACTAACTTGTTGTTATTATTACGCTTGAACAATTTACCATACAAATACAAGGGTTTAGGCCTACTTTTGTTTTAAGTTTCGTGCAATTCTGAGAACGTTCGAATTTTAGCAGTTTTATGCGGTTTATTAAAGAGAGTTTGTTTCCCGTTTATACTAACTTATAGTTAATATTACGCTTAGAACATTTACCATACAAATGTAAGGGTTTAGACCTATGTTTGGTCCAAATATTATCGAATTCTGATAACGTTCAAAATTTAGCTGTTTTACGACGTTTTATAAAAGAAAAGTTTGTTGACCTTTCGTATTAACTTTTAGTTATTATTACACTTAGAAAATTCACCAACAAATACATGGGTTTAGACCTTTGTTTGGTTCAAGTTTCGTGCAATTCTCAGAATGTTCAAATTTTAACTGTTTTACTCGGTTTTATTAAATAAAGTTCGTTTCCCTTTCATACTAACTTGTTGTTATTATTACACATACCAATTTTACCATAGAAATACAAGGGTTTATGCCTAATTTCCATTCAATTTCATGGAATTCTAAGAACGTTCAAAATTTACCTGTTTTACGAGGTTTTATGAAAGAAAAGTTTGTTGACCTTTCATACTAAATTGTAGTTATTATTACACTTAAAAAATTAACCATACAAATACATGGGTTTAGACCTATGTTTGGTTCATGTTTCGTGCAATTTTGAGAACATTCAAATTTTAGCTGTTTTACGGGGTTTTATTAAAGAATGTTCGTTTCCCTTTAATAGTAACTGATTGTAATTATTACGCTTACAAATTTTACCATACAAATGCAAGGGTTTACGCCTACTTTTGGTTCAAGTTTCGTGGAATTACGAGAAAACGTTCAAAATATAGTTGTTTTACAGTTTTATTCAACAAAGTTTGTTTCCCTTTCACAGTAACTTTGTGTTATTACTACGCTTAGAAACTTTACCATTCAAATGCAAGGGTTTAGGCCTACTTTTGGTTCAAGTTTCATGGAAAATTCTGAAAGCATTCAAAAGTTGGTTGTTTTATGCAGTTTATTAAAGAAAGTGTCTTCCCTTTCGTACTAAATTCTTGTTATTATTATGCTTAGAAATTTTACGATACAAATGCAAGGGTTTAGGCATACTTTTGGTTCTTGTTTCGTGGAATTTTGAGAATGTTCAAAATTTAGCTGTTTTACGCGGTTTATTAAAGAAAGTTTGTTTCCCTTTCATAATAACTTGTTGTAATTATTACGCTTGTAAATTTACCATAAAAATGCAGGGGTGTAGGCCTACTTTTGGTTCAAGTTTCGTGTAATTATGAGAACACTCAAATTTAGTTGTTTTACGCGGTTTATTAAACAAAGTTTGTTTCCCTTTCATACTAACTTGTTATTATTAAGTTTGTAAATTTACCATACAAATGCAGGGGTTTAGGCCTACTTTTTGTTTAAGTTTCGTGAAATTCTGAGAACACTCAAAATTTAGTTGTTTTACGCAGTTTATTAGAGAACGTTTGTTTCCCTTTCATACTAACTTCTTGTTATTATTACGCTTGAATAATTTACCATAAAATGCAATGGTTTAGGCCTACTTTTGTTTCACGTTTCATGCAATTCTGAGAACGTTCGGATTTTAGCAGTTTTATGCGGTTTATTAAAAAGAGTTTGTTTCCCTTTTATACTAACTTGTAGTTAATATTACGCTTAGAACATTTACCATACAATTGCAAGGGTTTAGACCTATGTTTGGTCCAAATTTCGTCGAATTCTGATAACGTTCAAAATTTAGCTGTTTTACGACGTTTTATGAAAGAAAAGTTTGTTGACCTTTCATACTAACTTGTAGTTATTATTAAACTTAGAAAATTTAGCAACAAATACATGGGTTTAGACCTATGTTTGGTTCAAGTTTAGTGCAATTCTGAGAACGTTCAAATTTTAGCTGTTTTACGCAGTTTTATTAGATAAAGTTCGTTTTTCTTTCATACTAACTTGTTGTTATTATTACACATTCAAATTTTACCATAGAAATTCAAGGGTTACGCCTACTTTTGGTTCAAGTTTCGTGGAATTCTGAGAACGTTCAAAATTTAGTTGTTCTACACGGTTTTATTCAAGAAAGTTAGTTTCCCTTTCATACCGACTTTATGTTATTACTATACTTAGAAACTTTACCAAATAAATGCAAGGGTTTAGGCCTACTTTTACCTCAAGTTTCGTGGAAAATTCTGAAAGCATTAAAACCGTCACCTGTTTTATGTTGTTTTATTAAAAAAAGTTTGTTTCTCGTTCATACTAACTTCTTGTTATTATTATGCTTAGAAATTTAACCATACAAATGTAAAGGTTTAGGCCTACTTTTGGTTCATGTTTTGTGGAATTTTGATAACATTCAATAGCTGTTTTATGCGGTTTAATTAAAGAAAGTTTGTTTCCTTTTCATAGTAACTTGTTGTTATTATTACGCTCGTAAATTTGCCATACAAATGCAGGGGTTTAGGCCTACTTTTGGTTCAAGTTTCGTGGAATTCTGAGAACAGTCAAAATTTAGCTGTTTTATGCGGTTTATTAAAGAAAGTTTGTTTCGTTTTCATACTAACTTGTTGTTATTATTACGCTTGAATAATTTACCATACAAAGGGAAGGGTTTAGCCCTACTTTTGTTTCAAGTTTCGTGCAATTCTGAGAATGTTCGAATTTTAGCAGTTTTATGCGGTTTATTAAAGAAAGTTTATTTTCCTTTTATACCAACTTGTAGTTAATATTACGCTTAGAATATTTACTATACAAATGCAAGGGTTTAGACCTATGTTTGGTCCAAGTTTCGTCGAATTCTGATAACGTTCAAAATTTAGTTGTTTTACGACGTTTTATGAAAGAAAAGTTTGTTGACCCTTCATACTAACTTGTAGTTATTATTACACTTAGAAAATTTACCAATAAATACATGGGTTCAGACCTATGTTTGGTTCAAGTTTCGTGCAATTCTGAGAACGTCCAAATTTTAACTGTTTTACGCAGTTTTATTAAATAAAGTTCGTTTTTCTTTCATACTAACTTGTTGTTATTATTACACATACAAATTTTACCATAGAATTACAAGGGTTTGTGCCTACTTTTGGTTCAAGTTTCGTGGAATTCTGAGAACGTTAAAAATTTAGCTGTTTTACACGATTGTATTCAAGAAACAAAACATGATTGTATTCAAGAAAGTTTGTTTCCCTTTCATACTGACTTTATGTTATTACTACGCTTAGAAACTTTACCAAACAAATGCAAGGGTTTAGGCCTACTTTTGGCTCAAGTTTCGTGGAAAATTCTGAAAGCGTTAAAAACGTCAGCTGTTTTATGCTGTTTTATTAAAGAAAGTTTGTTTCCCGTTCATACTAACTTCTTGTTATTATTACGCTTAGAAATTTAACCATACAAATGTAAAGGTTTAGGCCTACTTTTGGTTCATGTTTTGTGGAATTTTGATAACATTCAATAGCTGTTTTATGCAGTTTAATTAAAGAAAGTTTGTTTCCTTTTCATACTAACTTGTTGTTATTATTACGCTCGTAAATTTGCCATACAAATGCAGGGGTTTAGGCCTACTTTTGGTTCAAGTTTCGTGGAATTCGGAGAACACTCAAAATTTAGCCGTTTTACGCGGTTTATTAAAGAAAGTTTGTTTCGTTTTCATACTAACTTGTTGTTATTATTACGCTTGAATAATTTACCATACAAAGGCAAGGGTTTAGCCCTACTTTTGTTTCAAGTTTCGTGCAATTCTGAGAATGTTCGAATTTTAGCAGTTTTATGCGGTTTATTAAAGAAAGTTTATTTTCCTTTTATACCAACTTGTAGTTAATATTACGCTTAGAATATTTACTATACAAATGCAAGGGTTTAGACCTATGTTTGGTCCAAGTTTCGTCGAATTCTGATAACGTTCAAAATTTAGTTGTTTTACGACGTTTTATGAAAGAAAAGTTTGTTGACCCTTCATACTAACTTGTAGTTATTATTACACTTAGAAAATTTACCAATAAATACATGGGTTCAGACCTATGTTTGGTTCAAGTTTCGTGCAATTCTGAGAACGTCCAAATTTTAACTGTTTTACGCAGTTTTATTAAATAAAGTTCGTTTTTCTTTCATACTAACTTGTTGTTATTATTACACATACAAATTTTACCATAGAATTACAAGGGTTTGTGCCTACTTTTGGTTCAAGTTTCGTGGAATTCTGAGAACGTTTAAAATTTAGCTGTTTTACACGATTGTATTCGAGAAACAAAACACGATTGTATTCAAGAAAGTTTGTTTCCCTTTCATACTGACTTTATGTTATTACTACGCTTAGAAACTTTACCAAACAAATGCAAGGGTTTAGGCCTACTTTTGGCTCAAGTTTCGTGGAAAATTCTGAAAGCGTTAAAAACGTCAGCTGTTTTATGCTGTTTTATTAAAGAAAGTTTGTTTCCCGTTCATACTAACTTCTTGTTATTATTACGCTTAGAAATTTAACCATACAAATGTAAAGGTTTAGGCCTACTTTTGGTTCATGTTTTGTGGAATTTTGATAACATTCAATAGCTGTTTTATGCAGTTTAATTAAAGAAAGTTTGTTTCCTTTTCATACTAACTTGTTGTTATTATTACGCTCGTAAATTTGCCATACAAATGCAGGGGTTTAGGCCTACTTTTGGTTCAAGTTTTGTGGAATTCGGAGAACACTCAAAAAGTTAGCTGTTTTACGCGGTTTATTAAAGAAAGTTTGTTTCGTTTTCATACTAACTTGTTGTTATTATTACGCTTGAATAATTTACCATACAAAGGCAAGGGTTTAGCCCTACTTTTGTTTCAAGTTTCGTGCAATTCTGAGAACGTCCAAATTTTAACTGTTTTACGCAGTTTTATTAAATAAAGTTCGTTTTTCTTTCATACTAACTTGTTGTTATTATTACACATACAAATTTTACCATAGAATTACAAGGGTTTGTGCCTACTTTTGGTTCAAGTTTCGTGGAATTATGAGAACGTTTAAAATTTAGCTGTTTTACACGATTGTATTCGAGAAACAAAACACGATTGTTTTCAAGAAAGTTTGTTTCCCTTTCATACTGACTTTATGTTATTACTACGCTTAGAAACTTTACTAAACAAATGCAAGGGTTTAGGCCTACTTTTGGCTCAAGTTTCGTGAAAAATTCTGAAAGCGTTAAAAACGTCAGCTGTTTTATGCTGTTTTATTAAAGAAAGTTTGTTTCCCGTTCATACTAACTTCTTGTTATTATTACGCTTAGAAATTTAACCATACAAATGTAAAGGTTTAGGCCTACTTTTGGTTCATGTTTTGTGGAATTTTGATAACATTCAATAGCTGTTTTATGCGGTTTAATTAAAGAAAGTTTGTTTCCTTTTCATACTAACTTGTTGTTATTATTACGCTCGTAAATTTGCCATACAAATGCAGGGTTTTAGGCCTACTTTTGGTTCAAGTTTCGTGGAATTTTGAGAACACTCAAAATTTAGCTGTTTTACGCGGTTTATTAAAGAAAGTTTTTTTCGTTTTCATACTAACTTGTTGTTATTATTACGCTTGAATAATTTACCATACAAAGGCAAGGGCTTAGCCCTACTTTTGTTTCAAGTTTCGTGCAATTCTGAGAATGTTCGAATTTTAGTAGTTTTATGCGGTTTATTAAAGAAAGTTTATTTTCCTTTTATACCAACTTGTAGTTAATATTACGCTTAGAATATTTACTATACAAATGCAAGGGTTTAGACCTATGTTTGGTCCAAGTTTCGTCGAATTCTGATAACGTTCAAAATTTAGTTGTTTTACGACGTTTTATGAAAGAAAAGTTTGTTGACCCTTCATACTAACTTGTAGTTATTATTACACTTAGAAAATTTACCAATAAATACATGGGTTCAGACCTATGTTTGGTTCAAGTTTCGTGCAATTCTGAGAACGTCCAAATTTTAACTGTTTTACGCAGTTTTATTAAATAAAGTTCGTTTTTCTTTCATACTAACTTGTTGTTATTATTACACATACAAATTTTACCATAGAATTACAAGGGTTTGTGCCTACTTTTGGTTCAAGTTTCGTGGAATTATGAGAACGTTTAAAATTTAGCTGTTTTACACGATTGTATTCAAGAAACAAAACACGATTGTATTCAAGAAAGTTTGTTTTCCTTTCATACTGACTTTATGTTATTACTACGCTTAGAAACTTTACCAAACAAATGCAAGGGTTTAGGCCTACTTTTGGCTCAAGTTTCGTGGAAAATTCTGAAAGCGTTAAAAACGTCAGCTGTTTTATGCGGTTTAATTAAAGAAAGTTTGTTTCCCTTTCATACTAACTTGTTGTTATTATTACGCTCGTAAATTTGCCATACAAATGCAGGGGTTTAGGCCTACTTTTGGTTCAAGTTTCATGAAATTCTAAGAACACTCAAAATTTAGCTGTTTTACGCGGTTTATTAAAGAAAGTTTGTTTCGTTTTCATACTAACTTGTTGTTATTATTACGCTTGAATAATTTACCATACAAAGGGAAGGGTTTAGCCCATCTTTTGTTTCAAGTTTCGTGCAATTCTGAGAATGTTCGAATTTTAGCAGTTTTATGCGGTTTATTAAAGAAAGTTTATTTTCCTTTTATACCAACTTGTAGTTAATATTACGCTTAGAATATTTACTATACAAATGCAAGGGTTTAGACCTATGTTTGGTCCAAGTTTCGTCGAATTCTGATAACGTTCAAAATTTAGTTGTTTTACGACGTTTTATGAAAGAAAAGTTTGTTGACCCTTCATACTAACTTGTAGTTATTATTACACTTAGAAAATTTACCAATAAATACATGGGTTCAGACCTATGTTTGGTTCAAGTTTCGTGCAATTCTGAGAACGTCCAAATTTTAACTGTTTTACGCAGTTTTATTAAATAAAGTTCGTTTTTCTTTCATACTAACTTGTTGTTATTATTACACATACAAATTTTACCATAGAATTACAAGGGTTTGTGCCTACTTTTGGTTCAAGTTTCGTGGAATTATGAGAACGTTTAAAATTTAGCTGTTTTACACGATTGTATTCGAGAAACAAAACACGATTGTATTCAAGAAAGTTTGTTTCCCTTTCATACTGACTTTATGTTATTACTACGCTTAGAAACTTTACCAAACAAATGCAAGGGTTTAGGCCTACTTCTGGCTCAAGTTTCGTGGAAAATTCTGAAAGCATTAAAAACGTCAACTGTTTTATGTTGTTTTATTAAAGAAAGTTTGTTTCCCGTTCATACTAACTTCTTGTTATTATTACGCTTAGAAACTTAACCATACAAATGTAAAGGTTTAGGCCTACTTTTGGTTCATGTTTTGTGGAATTTTGATAACATTCAATAGCTGTTTTATGCAGTTTAATTAAAGAAAGTTTGTTTCCTTTTCATACTAACTTGTTGTTATTATTACGCTCGTAAATTTGCCATACAAATGCAGGGGTTTAGGCCTACTTTTGGTTCAAGTTTCGTGGAATTCGGAGAACACTCAAAATTTAGCCGTTTTACGCGGTTTATTAAAGAAAGTTTGTTTCGTTTTCATAAAAACTTGTTGTTATTATTACGCTTGAATAATTTACCATACAAAGGCAAGGGTTTAGCCCTACTTTTGTTTCAAGTTTCGTGCAATTCTGAGAATGTTCGAATTTTAGCAGTTTTATGCGGTTTATTAAAGAAAGTTTATTTTCCTTTTACACCAACTTGTAGTTAATATTACGCTTAGAATATTTACTATACAAATGCAAGGGTTTAGACCTATGTTTGGTCCAAGTTTCGTCGAATTCTGATAACGTTCAAAATTTAGTTGTTTTACGACGTTTTATGAAAGAAAAGTTTGTTGACCCTTCATACTAACTTGTAGTTATTATTACACTTAGAAAATTTACCAATAAATACATGGGTTCAGACCTATGTTTGGTTCAAGTTTCGTGCAATTCTGAGAACGTCCAAATTTTAACTGTTTTACGCAGTTTTATTAAATAAAGTTCGTTTTTCTTTCATACTAACTTGTTGTTATTATTACACATACAAATTTTACCATAGAATTACAAGGGTTTGTGCCTACTTTTGGTTCAAGTTTCGTGGAATTATGAGAACGTTTAAAATTTAGCTGTTTTACACGATTGTATTCGAGAAACAAAACACGATTGTATTAAAGAAAGTTTGTTTCCCTTTCATACTGACTTTATGTTATTACTACGCTTAGAAACTTTACCAAACAAATGCAAGGGTTTAGGCCTACTTTTGGCTCAAGTTTCGTGGAAAATTCTGAAAGCGTTAAAAACGTCAGCTGTTTTATGCTGTTTTATTAAAGAAAGTTTGTTTCCCGTTCATACTAACTTCTTGTTATTATTACGCTTAGAAATTTAACCATACAAATGTAAAGGTTTAGGCCTACTTTTGGTTCATGTTTTGTGGAATTTTGATAACATTCAATAGCTGTTTTATGCAGTTTAATTAAAGAAAGTTTGTTTCCTTTTCATACTAACTTGTTGTTATTATTACGCTCGTAAATTTGCCATACAAATGCAGGGGTTTAGGCCGACTTTTGGTTCAAGTTTCGTGGAATTCGGAGAACACTCAAAATTTAGCTGTTTTACGCGGTTTATTAAAGAAAGTTTGTTTCGTTTTCATACTAACTTGTTGTTATTATTACGCTTGAATAATTTACCATACAAAGGGAAGGGTTTAGCCCTACTTTTGTTTCAAGTTTCGTGCAATTCTGAGAATGTTCGAATTTTAGCAGTTTTATGCGGTTTATTAAAGAAAGTTTATTTTCCTTTTACACCAACTTGTAGTTAATATTACGCTTAGAATATTTACTATACAAATGCAAGGGTTTAGACCTATGTTTGGTCCAAGTTTCGTCGAATTCTGATAACGTTCAAAATTTAGTTGTTTTACGACGTTTTATGAAAGAAAAGTTTGTTGACCCTTCGTACAAACTTGTAGTTATTATTACACTTAGAAAATTTACCAATAAATACATGGGTTCAGACCTATGTTTGGTTCAAGTTTCGTGCAATTCTGAGAACATTTAAATTTTAGCTGTTTTACGCGGTTTTATTATATAAAGTTCGTTTCCCTTTCATACTAACTTATTGTTATTATTACACATTCAAATTTTACCATAGAAATACAAGGGTTTACACCTACTCTTTTTTCAAGTTTCGTGAATTTCTGAGAACATTCAAAATTTAGCTGTTTTACTGGATTTTATTCAAGAAAGTTTGTTTTCCTTTCATACTGACTTTATGTTATTACTACGCTTAGAAACTTTACCAAACAAATGCAAAGGTTTAGGCCTACTTTTGGCTCAAGTTTCGTGCAAAATTCTGAAAGCATTAAAAACGTCAGCTGTTTTATGTTGTTTTATTAAAGAAAGTTTCTTTCCCTTTCATACTAACTTCTTGCTATTATTACGCTTAGAAACATTACCATACAAATGAAAAGGTTTCGGCCTACTTTTGGTTCATGTTTCGTGGATAATTTTGAAAACATTCAAAATTTATCTATTGTATGCGGTTTAATTAAAGAAAGTTCATTTTCTTTTCATACTAACTTGTTGTTATTATTGCGCTCGTAAATTTGCCATACAAATGCAGGGGTTTAGGCCTACTTTTGGTTCAAGTTTCGTGAAATTCTGAGAACACTCAAAATTTAGCTGTTTTACGCTGTTTATCAAAGAAAGTTTGTTTCCCTTTCATACTAACTTGTTGTTATTATTACTCTTGAATAATTTACCATACAAATACAAGGGTTTAATCCTACTTTTATTTCGAGTTTCGTGCAATGTTGAGAACGTTCGAATTTTAGCTGTTTTACGCTGTTTATTAAAGAAAGTTTGTTTTCCTTTTATACTAACTTGTAGTTAATATTACGCTTAGAATATTTACCATACAAATGCAAGGGTTTAGACCTATGTTTGGTTCCAGTTTCGTTGAATTCTGATAACGTTCGAAATTTAGCTATTTTACGAGGTTTTATGAAAGAAAAGTTTGTTGATCTTTCATACTAACTTGTAGTTATTATTACACTTAGAAAATTTACCATACACATGGGTTTAGACCTATGTTTGTTTCAAGTTTCGTGCGATTCTGAGAACATTCAAATTTTAGTTGTTTTACGCGATTTTATTAAAGAAAGTTCGTTTTCCTTTCATACTAACTTGTTGTTATTATTACGCTTAAAAATTTTACTATACAAATGCAAGGGTTTACGCCTACTTTCGGTACAAGTTTCGTGCAATTCTGAAAACGTTCGAAATTTAGCTGTTTTACACGATTTTATTCAAGAAAGTTTGTTTTCCTTTCATAATGACTTTGTTTTATTACTACGCTTATAAATTTTACCATACAAATGCAAGGGTTTAGGCCTACTTTTGGTTTAAGTTTCGTGAAAAATTCTGAAAGCATTCAAATGTTAGCTGTTTTACGCGGTTTTATTAAAGAAAGTTTGTTTCTCATTCGTACTACTTCTTGTTATTATTATGATTAGAAATTTTACCATACAAATGCAAGGGTTTAGGCATACTTTTGGTTCATGTTTCGTCGAATTTGGATAACGTTCAAAATTTAGCTGTTTTACGCGGTTTATTAAAGAAAGTGTGTTTCCCTTTCATACTAACTTGGTATTGAATACCTCCCACAAGGCTTTTACTATGTAAATCGTAATAGTGGGGCATGAAAAATTCGCTTGTGGATCCCAAGCCCACTAGGAAAGGCTATTCCGGAAACTCCATTTGAGAGTGATGGGATTTTGTATAAATAGTTGGAGAGTTATAGACTAAAGACTATATCGTTAAGCTTAATCGTAATATTACAATCATTCGCTGATTTCTGTTTAATTTTCTATTGTCAAGAAAATGCCTAAGAATCTTTTAACCATATTAATGGAGACTAATAAATTCAATGGCACAAACTACAACGACTGGATGCGAAATTTGAGGATTATTCTAGATTTCGCGAACTAGGGTTATGTCTTAAACAAGCCACTGCCAACGGCCTTGCTGGAACGGCCCTCACCCAAAGAACCTGTCAAGTTCGAGAAGTGGTTCGGGACAACCGCTAGGTCCGGAGTATCATATTGGCTTCGATGTCCAATGACATCCAAAAGCAATATGATAGGGTGGATGATGCTCCCTCGATAATGCTCAACATGAAGGAAGTTTATGCGGTTCCTGATAGGCATATTAGATATGCCGCCACAAAAGCATTCTTCAGGACCAAGATGGCCGAAGGATCATCTGTACAAAGTCTTGGGATTAAGATGCTATCCCTAGTGGAGAAGCTCGAAGACCTTTAAGCTGGGCTTGATAATGACACGTACATTGATGTGATTCTTCAGTCACTTCCTCCATCCTACGATCCGTTTATTATTAACTACAACATGAACGAACTTGAAAAGTCTCTTCATGAGTTAATTAATATGTTGGTCCAATACGAGGCAACGACCCAAAAGGTAATTCTTGATTTACGATTTTTGTTCCTTTCATTTTTCATTATACCAATAGCTCGGTAATTTTATTTTTGTTTAATTTTAATAACTACATCGAATGTCCGAGAGCTCCAAGGGTACACCCCTTAGAATCATGGTTTCATTGCGATTTCAATTTATTTTACGCAATTTATTTTAACCGCTTCTGCTTGCGCATTCCCGCGTTGATCCACTCGCACCTGGCGGTGCCTTTCACCATTAAGCTAATTACCCATGTCACTCAGAACCTTCTGAGTATGAGCAATCTATGATATTGGCTCACTTTTGTGGGTCTATATTTTCTACTGGGTCTAAATTGTGACGCCCCAAAGATTATAATATATAATTGAGGGATTAATTAGTAAATTTTTATAAAACTTAATTAATTGGTAAATAAATTATAGGTCATAATTGGAATATAATAAAATTTGAACGAATTAAATTGAAGTTCGTTATAATATTTGGGGACAACTTACATTAATTAAGAAAATTCAGGAGGGACGTGATGGGTATTTTGAGAAAAAATTTAATTAATTAAATAAAATAATAATATTATTATATATATGTAAATAATTACATATGTATATTACTAACTAATATAATATATATAAGTATATATATATTAGGAGGTAATATAATATTATATAGATAAATATATGAGAATTAGAGGGAAGACCCACCAGCCCACCGCCTCACCTCTTCATTTTTCTTTCTTTCTTCTTTAATAACACACGTACACAACACAATGCAGTAAATTGCGATTCTTTGGGGGAAAAAGAAAAAGAGACAGAGGTAAGAAAATTATAATTATAATTTTTATTAATTTATATAATTATATTATTTAGTTAGTCTGCTTATTAAATATTTTTTATACGAAGCGATGTACTATTTAACCGGAATATTTCACGAGTTTGGCTATTTAAAATAGTATCGAATTAAATATCAAATCAGATATAAAAATATATCGTTGGTTAATTAGATTATTAAATTTATTAGATTTGAGTATTGATATAGCTGATTTATACAATTTCATCGAAATTATTAATCAAATACGCAATTCTGTGTATTATTGTTTAATTAAATTATATAATAGCGAGAAAGTGATAGAAAATCATAGAAATATTCCGAAAATTATATTTAAGAAATGGTATGTTAATAAAGAGGAAAAATGAAGATTTGTATTTTGATAGAAATGGAATATTAAAGAATTATTAGAAATTGTACGAATAATATTCAATATTATATTTAAAAGAAATTATGATATTCTCGATATATTAATTGTATGTGGTATAACTCATTATAGGATACGGGGTAAAGTGAAAAGACTGAACCACTACCTATTGGATAGATAAAAGCGTTGTAAGGTCGAGGTAAGTAAATAATTAGTATTATCTATATATGTCCCCTTTATATATGGTATTATTGTTATATTAATTTTTTGTTCATGTTGACATTGATTTATCTGAAAGTATATGAGTGATGGATGATTTGATTTGATTGACGGTATTGTGTACGTAGAATGAGGAAATGCGTTGAAATATTATGTTTGTTGTTTGATGTGTTGTGGATGTCTGGAATGAGAATATGTTGATATATTGTTTTACGTTACTAGTTGCTTACAAGAATGGTGATATGTGGAAAGGAGAGAGTGGTGGAAATTGAATATAATTGCGGTGTGAATACCCCTTGATGTGTTGAAAAGCCTATAAGGCGAAAATATGATATGAAAATAGCAATGTTGCGATATGAAAAAGATGTGATATGAAAGAGCTATGTGCGAAATGAGATTGATAAGCTGGTTGTCAAGGGGATTCACTTAAATTTATGTAACGGTGAGATTGAGTTGATGAAAAAAAGATGATATCACCTTTTGGTAAGCAAACTAGGAAAAAGGAAGTTTAATTGATTGTCTTATGTGAGATAGCTATGTGGTGTATACAGTTGATTATGTTGAAATTGAATTGACTGTATTCCATGCATGTTGCCTACTTATCTTATTTTGGGTTGTATTTGATATACATATATAGATAGGGCTGGTTATTTATTTACTGAGTGGCAGGCTCATTCCTCTGCTGACATTTTCTTTCAGTAGTAGATTTTGAGGTGTATGACTGTTGAAAAATAAGTCTACGCGTTATACTCAGGCAGGTCGGGCCAGTATGCCGTTTTCTCCTCTTTGTCAGTTAGAGTACAAAATCATATTTTGTTTGTATAGAGAGAATATAAGCGTACGGATTACTTGTGATGAATCACCTTGTGGTGTTTGATGTGCATATATGATGTTATAGGTTGATTACGCCTGTTATGACGTTGGGGCTACGTATGCATATGGATTAGATTATTATGTGCATTTATATATATAAACACAAGGATTACTATAATTATGACGTTTAGGGTAGATATAGCCCTTGTAGCGAAGGGGTGCTGCATACATGGTCTAACTGTATATTTCCTTCATCATTACTTCTTGTAAATGGTTGTTATTGTTAGAAATGGTGACTAGAAAGCCAATTGGATTGACAATTTTGGGAACCATTTAGTAATCTTTATGAATGTAATATTATCTTGATGAATGTAGAAAGCATTCATCTGTGGCACAATGTGTTTATTGTGCTTACTATTTTCGCTGAGTGGTGTTTTAACGTCAAAAAATGCGCACAAACCAATTGAATAACCCATATAGTTGGGCTGCGCATTGGATGGCAGCTATGGAACCAACTTTTGGGGGTTGGTTTGAAACGTTTCAAGTCGAGGACCTCGAGACTAGGCATCGAGAGTCCTAAGGAGACTTGCACTAAGTATTTGATTCATTAGATGAGTATCGTGTTTCATCGACGACAAACATGGGATGTCTATGGAATTTTAGTGGATTAGTTAACTAGGTTGTTAATTGATTGAACTGACTTGCGGGAACCGTCATATGGAAGCCTTGGAGGCATGGTCGGTATAACTTGAATTCCTGGTTTCGATAGTATAGGATTAGTCCTTGAACTTGAGAAATCATGACAGTCGCATGCATATGATGGCTATATCCCGGATCTGGCGAGAGATGACTGTGTCTTTGATGTGGTCATTATAAGCCTTGTCCAGTGAGTCGGATTATGTATCGAGGATGATGGATATCAAGATAGAATCCATCCCCTGTCAGTATATGATCGATATATCTCCTATGCTCTGAGATGGTTTAAACTCTCAAGTCGATGGTCATAGCAATTGGTCGAATAAAAAATAGTTTCCTTTGTGGATCAATAGAGTAAAAGCATATCAAATATTCAACGTAGTTGCCTTGTCCAAGATGGGAACCGATGCCCAATTCCATTCCTAGACTAAAGTCAGGAGAAGGTCGGCGGAATGAACGTACCTATATGGAACTCGAGAACCTATTCCCCTAGTCTCTAGTGCCATGGACCATTGCTAAACGGTCAGCCATGATGACGGGCGTGTCCGACTAATGGTTAATTGAAAATAATTATTTAAATTAGATTTAATTAATTATTTGTGTTTGACATAATGTCCAAGTCTAGCTGAGGGTGAACCAAAAGAGTCACACACAAATCACTATGAAATTGGTGTAATTAATTTAGAATCAATTCGAGAAGAAACAAATTAATTTTTTTGGATTACATTAATTCAAAGAGAATATATAAATGATTGAATCATTTATTTAACAGTCCATTTGATGAATGGCTCAAGAATTAATTGGATTAATTAATTTTGGGCCTAATACCTTTAAATTAATTGAATCAATTTATTTGGTTTAGCTTAATTAATTGATTGGATCAATTAATTAGAGTTTGTGCTTAGATTTATTTAATTGGATTAAATGAATCTTTGTACTTAATTGGGATAAAATTAATTTAATTAATTATTATCCAATGGACTTTGATTATGCTTAATTTAATTTGATTAAATCAAGTTTGGTCCACACTTGAAGTCCAAACCCATTTGAGGGAGGCTGGAGCAAGTTAAGAAGGAGTTTAAACTCAATACATGACGAAGATAATGGAGTGGTTATTTCATCATGGTTGAAAGCTATATGCATGTGTGTGAATAGGTTGCCTTAGAGGCAAGCGTGGTAGTTATTGAATTTTGAATTTAATTGTATGTTATATACAAAATTACACACATATCATGCATAACCAACACCTAAGCCCCGAAATTTGCTCTCTTTTCTTTCCAAAAATGTTCTCCTTTTTGTTCTATATTGAAATGGATTCAATTTAGAACATAAAATATTTCAAAAGCACTAAACAACAGTGTTAGTTTGGAATTATTTTTCTTCTTGTTCTTTATTCTATCTAGCAATAGAAAAAGAACTATATCTATTCCTTAGTGTGGTATGGACAAATTAGAGGAGTTCTAATTTTGGATCCTAAAGTGAATGGGAGAACGTAAAGAGAACAACGCACGTTGTTGCTCAACTATGGAAACAAAAAAGGTAAAGCTTCATATTTTGTTTCTATGGTTTTTGTTTCGCTCTCTAGCCACTTGTCTAGCATGTTTATACGTTTATGATTATGTTTTTGATAAACACCGAACGTGTAGCACCCCATACTCACTACATTCAATTGTCACTATTTCATTCTTTCCTTAATTAGAACTCATTCTATAAGTAATTTCTTTTCAACCCCATAAAATAAATTCTAATTTATCAATATAATATATATAGCACAAAAGATAATAGATACCACCAAAAGTTTATATTTACCCTCACTAGATGTCCTCATGTACATAACCTCAAGAAAAATAGTATCACAATTCTAAACATAAACCCGATAAAAGACTAGAATATTTAACAACCAAACAGCTAAAAACTTTGGCTTTAGATGTCACGGCTGACCCACCTAATAAAGACCACGGCACACCTCGATGTTCGATGTGGCTAGTCAATGTGACCTATCTCCTGAAAAGTACGTGGCAAGGAATGAGTTGCCTACACAATAAGTATAGCTAACCAGTCTATATATATACACGTAGACCGCAAGTCATGTACAATGCAATCACATCAATTAACAATTATTTGTCATATAGCAACAGCAAATATAAAGAGTAATGCATGTCCACGATTGTACATCAACGCACGATATAATATTTGACGCTATCGCTTATTAAATAAGGGCCCTACTTACTCTAATTGGAGTAGATTAGTCAATGGTTTTACTGGCCATCATCATCTCATCAACGTCATATCATATATAGCACAGGATACCCGTTGTATGTGATATCCCCACACTCTCTACTCCAGTATGTAGCAATATCAGGACAGGATATCACAACAAGTATGGCATCCCCACACCACCCCAGTGTGTAACTAATAGCACACGATATTTCCCGCTACCCGGAATACCCCTATATCTTAGGCGCCACGGTACCTAGCTTAGTTCATATATTTTTCGTATTACATCATCAATCACATTATCGTAAACTATTGACTATGTTCTCAATTAGGTAAGCACCATCTTTTATTTCAATTCACGATATCATTGTATTCTTTATAATAACCTCAATAACAACTCCCAATTTGATTTCATACAACAATCAATTATACGATCATCACATAATCATATCCAGCATGTCCCTACATTACAATCACACAACACATAGTAACAATTTTTCTGATATTATGGTAATCTGACAAATATTCCACAACTAATTATATAAATAATCAATAAATGAAATCCTCGTATATAAATATAAAGTTCACGATTAAATATAAGAAACCATTATATATAATGTATAATACTAAACATATCACTATATATATATAAATCCAATTAACTATACTTACCTTAAATCTCAAAATGCTTCGATTTCAGGAGGGATTGCTCAACCCTCTACTTTGTCGTCACGTCCTATAATAGAATATAATACGTATAATCAATATATTTAGAACATTATAAACTCTAAATAAATATTATTTAATGATCGTATATTTTCCACCAATCCTTTAATATTCCATTTATATTTGAATTGCAACCTCTGTTTCCTTTTATTTCGGATTTTCCACCAATCCTTTAATATTCCATTTATATTTGAATTGCAACCTCTGTTTGATTTTATTTCGGACAAAATGCATAAAATCCCCCTGTGTTTTAGAAAGTATGCAAAAAACACCCTCCTGTTTTCAGAATAGGCTAAAACCCCCCTCCTGTTTTGTTTTAGTCAGCAAAGAACCCCCATTCTGTTAGCAACTAACAGGAAGTGGAGGAGACGTGCGTCTACTGCGTTTGGTAGTCATTTTCTGTGGCTGAGGTTCATATTTAATGACACTTTGGACTAAAATACCCCTCTATGGGTCTATATAACATACAAAGGGCTTTTTGGCTTGTTTTGTGTGTTCCTTTTGTCATTTCTCACCTTAAAAAACAAATTAAATTTTGCCATATTAAATTTAAATTGTAATATTAAATTAAATTATATTTAAATTCAAATAATTTTATAGTTGTTAATTATTAAATCTAACTATTAATTTTAATTAATTAAATATATGTTTAATTACAATAATTATTATTAATTAGCCAAAATATTTAATTATTATAATTATTTAAAATATTCTTAATTAACTAAAATGTATTTTAATTAATATACTTAAAATTAATTAAAAAATTAAAAAAATGGAAAAATCGCGATTTTCGTTCCTTTTTCGCCGGAAACTTAGCCGTCCAGTACGAATTTTCGACGGCCAATGGTACCATTCGAATCCTCTCTTCAAGACAAATTTTTTCATACCTTAAATTTGAGTTTTCGTCAACATAGAGAGTGGGCTCAAGTCACAATCTTCGAAAATATTTGCCATCAATTCATCTCCGTCTGGTCGAATCTTGGTCTCAAACCACCACCATCAGACTTGTCTCTTCAAGACGATTCTAACGAGACCGGCCTCACTCAATTTGGTAAAAAATTTACGGAGATATGACGATTTTAATAAATATTAGGCATCGACGACGAGAATTGGGGGCGAAGCCAAGGTGTGGGGGTGGGGGTGGGGGTGGGGGGGCTATGGGGCTAGGGTGGGTAATTAGTTTTTTTTTTAAATATATAATAATAATATATTTTTAAAATTTTAAATTATTTATATATAATATAAGTTAAATAATTTGTTGAATCTAGACCTTTTATTTTTTTAAAAATCTAACAATTGAGATTAATTGATCAGATCTAACGATCAATATTTGATCAAAGAAGATCCAACGGTCATTAATATAATAAATAATATATAACAAGTAAGGGTATAGCGGTCATTTTTTAAACAATTAACACTGTTAGTTGGATTTAATAGAGAGGGGGCGATTGAGCTGAGTTTTATAAAACACAGGGGGACTTTTAGCCTATTCTCATAATAAGAGGGTTTATTTTGCAGACTTTTTAAAACAAATGGGGGTTTTATGCATTTTGTCCCTTTTATTTTAGATAACTAGACGTTCTAAACTTCCCAAACATATATTTAATTTATCAACTAATTCATAAGAATTCATTTAATCAAACACCTTATATATTTATAACTATCGTTTTAATAACGTCCGTAAATTATATTACCATTGAAACCTCATTTTCCCTCTTTAATAACATAATATTTCTTAAATATACTTTTTGAAAGATTTCTATGAATTTTCTACCAATTTATCGTTACTATATAATTTAAATAAAAGACAATACGTAGAATTACATATTTGGTTAATGATTCCGATGGAATTTTGTATATTAACTATAATAATAATTAAATCTAACAAATCTAATATTTTAATTAACCAACTATATCATTTTTATATCAAATGTGATATTTAATTCAACACTAATTTAAATAGCCAAACCCGTAAAATATTTCGGTTAAATAGTATATCGCTCACTATAAACAATATTTAATAAAAGAATTAATTAAATAATTTAATTATATAAATTAATATAAATTAAAATCAAAATTTCATACCTGAAATATGACGGAACTGTGTGTGTAAATGTGTGTGTGAATGTGAGTATTCCACTTTCCCAAGCATGTTACATATTTTTTTTTTTTTTGGGGGGGGGGGGGGGAGGCGGTGCCAACTCTCCCTCTTTTATATATTGTATCCATATATTTATATTTTTATTATTATTATTATTATTATTATTATTATTATTATTATATATTTAGTTTAAACTTTTTTAAATACCTTTCATGTCCCTCCTAATTTTCTTAGTTAATATAATTTGCCCCCAAATATTACAACGAACTCCAATTTAATCCAAATATCATCTCCAAAATTCAATTTATAATTTATTTACTAATTAAATTTAAATTCTTAAGTAATTACCAATAGTCTCCCAATTATATGAAAAATTCTACGGACGTCACAAAACGCCCGGGAATTTCAAAGGGATCACCCTTTTGAATCGTTTCAAATTATTTTTTATTTCACGCTTCCGCCGCGTTCTCGAGCCATACCGATTCTTTTACTATGCACTTGGAGATGCGTCTACGCTCTATAAAGCTGTGGCCACAATCATTGATTGAATAGGAAGAAGAGGTTCCTATGTTGAGCAATTTGGGTAACATGATTTCAAGTATTAAGCATACACGCCTAGTCCAAAATGAGAACCGAAGCCCAATTCCATGCCCTAGACTAAGGCCGGGAGAAGGTGTACGGAAGGACCGTACCCTTATATACTTGGGAGCCTAAAAGTTCACATGAAAATTCGGCTTGTTTCTAGTGCCATGGACCGTTGCTAGACGGCCACCCATGGTAATGGATTTCTTGATCAATTGTTGGTCGAGAATTATTAATGAAACTGAATTTAATTAATAATAGTGTTGGATACTAGCCCAAGTCTAGTTGAAAGGTGAACCTAAAGAGTCACACACAAATCACTAAAAAAGGTTAATTGGGAATTAATTTCATAAGTAATTGGATTACTTATATATAAGAGTTATCCATTGGATTGATAAGCCCAAGGATAAATTAATTGGATTAATTTATATTGGGTTTGCCCTTATTATTTAATAAGTTGGACTTATTATTTAATAAACGGTTATTAGACTCATATATTTAATTGGATTAAATATATGATGGGCTTAATTAAGTGGACTTTAATTAAATTGAATTTAATTAATAGGGTCTTGTATTTTAATTGATTAAAATCAGGCCAAGTCCATTAATTAAGTTGGTGAAAATTATTAGAAAAGAAAATTATTGACTAACAAATTCACTTTAGGAAAGTGCCATATTAGTCATTCTTTATTTAGAATAAAGGATTTTATTACCTTATGGATTGTTAAATGAACCTAAATATATTTTAATGCATACATTCAATATATATATATATATGTTTTTAGTCGTTTGCAATGACTAATGAATGAACACACAATACAAGAAAATAATTTCCTACTCTCTAATTTCCACTCGGCCGCCCCTCTTGTATGCGCACTTGGTGTGTATTTTTTTCCTAATTTTCTTCTAGAAAAGAGAACTGGGGGATCCCAATTCCGGTGTGGTGTGGACGCAAATTTAGAGGGCTTCTACTTTGAAGCCTTGCATGAATGGATCAAAATGAATGTGGTTCGAGGTAAATTAAAGAAAGAGGTAATTCTTGATTTACGTTTTTGTTCCTCTTGTTTTTCATTCTACCCATAGCCCCATTAATTTTATTGTCGTTTAATTTTATTAACTATATCGAATGCTCGGGAACTCCAAGGGTACACCCCTTGGAATTATGGTTTCATTGCGATTTCGTTTTAGTTTACGCAATTTATTTTAACTGCTTCCGCTTGAGCGTTCTTGGACCGATCCACTCGCACCTTGCAGTGCCTTTCAAAATGTTGTTCAGTTGAGGCTCCAATGCAGGAACCCTCTAATTCGTCCACACTACACCAGAATCGGAATCTCGATGTTCTTTTTGCTAGAAGAGTACAAGAGAAAAAATACTCCAAGAGTAGGAGAGAGGGGCGGCCGAGAGGTAGCTGGGGAAGGAGGGGAACTTTTTTTTGTTGTGTAATAATGTGATAATTATTTCTCAAATAATTATATAACATATATATATATCTTATATTGATAGATAAGAATGCGTCTAAATACATTTTTTTTATCTAGATGGTATATTTTTCTTTATTCCAAATAAAGAGATCACCAACAATGACTAAAATTGCACTTTTCAAAATTGTAATTTGCTAGCCATTTATTTTCTTATATGGAATTTTCAATAGGCTCAAAATAGGGGCTTGGCCGATTTTTAATAAATAAAATACAAGCCCAATAATTTTTTATTTAAATCTAATTTTAATATAATTTCATTTAATTGTGCCCAACTTGTATTTAATATAATTAAATACATAAACTCATATTGTCTTTATTAATTAATAAGATCCAACTTATCAAATAATAAGGACAAGCCCAATATAAATTAATGTCATTAATTTATTTTTGGGTCTTTTCCATCCAATGAATTTATCTTTTGTAAGTAATCTTATTACTTGTGGAATTAATTCCAAATTAATTCTTTATTCCTTTCCGATGATTTGTGTGTGACTCTTTACGTTCACCTTTCAGCTAAACTTAGGCTAGTATCTAACACTATTATTAATTTAAATCTAATTTAATTAATAATTGTTGATTAACTCTTAATCAAGAAAGCCGTCACCATGGGTGGTCGTCTAGCAACGGTCCATGGCACTAGAGACTAGGTGAATTTCTGTTTGAATATTTAGGCTTTCGATTCCGTACGAGTACAGTCCGTCTATCGTCTCCCAGCCTTAGTCTGGGGCATGAAATTAGGTGGTAGTTCTCATCCTGGACTAGGTGTCTATGGTTAATACATGAAATCGCGTTACACCAAGTTTGTAGACATAGGAGCCTCTTTTTCTATTCGATCAATGACTTTGGCCATAGGTTTATAGAGCATGAACGCATCTCCAAGTGCATAGAAAATACCTCTGTCACATACTAACATGGGACGTATCCTTTTCTTAGAACTCACCGTCCTCACTACACACTCCGATTACACTAGACAAGGATTATGGTGATCATGTCTGTGACACAATCACCTCCCAAGTAGATTCAAGGTACAATCATCTAATGAACGTGATTGTCGTGATTCCTCAAGTCTAAGGACTACTCCTATACTATCGAAGCCTAGGATTCGAGTCATACCAACCAAGCCTCCAAGGTTTCCATGTGACGATCATCTTGAGTCGGTTCAATTGATTCGACACCCAGTCAATCAACCCACCAAGATCGCATAGACACCTCGCCTCTGGCATCGATGAAACACGGTACTCACTAATTGAATGGGACTCTTAGTGCAAGTCTCCATAGGACTCTCAATGTCTATTCTGGAGGTCCTCGACTTGGAAATTTCAAATCCAACCTTTTGGCAATTAGTTTCATGATCGCCACTCAATGCGCGGCACAACTGCATGGTTGCTAATTGGTCTGTGGGTTTTGTTGTGATGTTCAAGCAAATACAAACATACAAAATGAGCATAACAAAACAAGCGAATACTCATTTTATTCTCTTGAAATAATATTACATAATATTGATTAAGTATCAGAATCGAATACATCCAAGCCAATGTAATTAGCTTTTTGGTCATCCATCCTAACAATCTCCCACTTAAACTAAAACCAATCACTGATCGAACTCAAGCCCATCTTATCAAGATGTTGAGCAATTTGTGACACCGATTTAGATAGTGGATCTGTTGTGTTTTCTGTTGAGTTGACTCGGTCCACCTGCACGTCACCTCTACTCACCATCTCTCTAAGCAGATGGTAGCATCTAAGTATGTGTTTGGAATGGTGATGAGATCTCGGTTTCTTATTTGAACTGTTGCCCCGTTGTTATCGCCAAAAGATAACTATTAATTCCGCAATGCTAGGCACTGCACCCAATTCTTGGATGTAGTTTTTCATCTAAACCGCTTTCTTAGCTGCTTCTGAAAGCGCAGAAGCAGCTATGTATTCAGCTTTCGTGCTAGAATCCAATGTGGTAGTTTGCTTGGAAATTTTCCAAGTAACCGCCCCACCATTTAGCTTGAATACAAAACCTGATTGAGACTTGGCATCATCATCGTCGGATTGGAAGCTAGCGTCGCTATATCCTTCCAATATCAATTCTCGACCACTGTAGATCAAGAACATATCTTTAGTTTTTTTTTCAGGTACTTAAGTATGGTCTTGACTGAGCTCCCGTGTGCTTCACTAGCACACGCTTGATACCTACTCATTATGCTTAAAGTGTATGCGACATTGGGCCTAGTACATTGGACAACATACTGAATACTACCCATGGCTAAAAGCATAGGGGATGCCCGACATTCGTTTAACCCTCATCAGTCTCGGGAGACAGTTTCATGGACAGCTGAATCACATGCCTCATTGGAAGGATCCTCGTTTTGAGTTTTCCATCTTGAATCTCTTCAAGACTTTCTCAATGCTCGGGGATTGGGTTAATCCTAACATCCTTTTGCATCTATTCCTTTAGATCTTGATGCGAAGGATGTAGGAAGCATCACCCTTATCCATCATGGAAAATTGAGTGGACAATCATGCTTTTATGTTTCTCAATATCTTGACATCATTCACAATGAGCAAAATGTCATCAACATAAAGCATAAGGTACGTAACTAAGTTCCCACTGGTCTTCTTGTATACACAAGGATCAGATTCATTTTTGATGAAATCATATCCCCGTATGACTTCATCAAAATGTGTGTTCCGAATTCGAAAAGCTTCTTTGAGGCCATAGATGGACCTTTGGAGACGATAGACATTCTATTTTTCTCCAGCGGAGATGAAACCTTCCGACTAATCCATGTAGATATCTTCCTCAACAAAACCATTCAAGAAGGTTGTTTTCACATCTATCTGCCATAATTTATAGTCATACCATGCTGCTATTTCGAGCAATATCTGAATGGACTTGGCCATTGCAACGGGCGGATAGGTTTCCTCAAAGTCGACCTCACGTTGACTGTACCCTTTTGTCACAAGCCTAGCCTTGAAGGCAGTAACCTCTCCTTTAGCTCCAAGCTTACGTTTGTAGACCCATTTGGAACCAACTAGCTTAATGCCTTTAGGTGGATCCACAATGATCCAAACTTAATTTAATCCCATTGAGTCAATTTCGGATCCCATAGCCTCAAGCCACTTATCTAACTTGATGCCCGACATCGCTTCTCCATATGTTCTTAGATCATTATCCAAGTGGTTAGTCAAGCCTAAGAATCCATACCTATCAGGTTGTTGTGATATTCTAGTTGACCTATAGAGAACTGGAGCACTATTACTGGGAACTGTAGGTACAAAAAGGTGTTACATTATCTTGATGAGGTATCTCTCTGGACATTTCAAGCAGTTTCTTATCACGTCGGCTATCCGTAGGAAAACCCTTAACCAAGAATGTTGTGTTCCTCAAGAAAAAATCTTTTGTTTCGATGGGCCATAGAAATAGTGCCCCTGTACTTTCTTTCAAATATCCAACAAACCTGCATAAACTAGGCATTGATTCTAGTTTGTCTCCCACTAGCCTCTTGACGTATGCTACCCCACACTCCCAAGTACTTGTAGGATGCAGGCTTGTCGTGCCATATCCCATAGCTGTTTGGGACACGGCTTTAGATGGCGCCATGTTGAGCAACTTGGCTTCTGTCTCAATAGCGTATCCCCATAAGAATAGGGGGCAATTCGGTAAAACGCATCATAGATTGAACCATGTCCAACACGGTTCGATTTCTCCTTTCGGCCATGCCGTTAAGCTGCGGCCTTCTACGAGGAGTCCATTCAAAGAGAATTCCATTCTCTTTTAGATAATCCATGAACTCACCACTTAAATATTCCGCACCTCGATCTGACCAAAAGGTTTTGATCTTATGGCTAGTTTGATTCTCTACTTCAAGTCTGAATTTCTTAAACCTTCCAAAGGCCTCAGACTTATACCTCATAAGGTAAATATAACCATACCGCGAGTGATCATTGGTAATGGTTTAAAAGTATGAGTATCTTCCTTTAGCTGGAGTATTTAGTGGTCCGCAGACGTCTGTGTGGCTTATCCAACAGCTCAGTGGCAAGCGTACTTTGTCCAACAAAAGGTTTCTTGGTTATTTTTTCTTTTAGACAGGATTTGCAAGTTGATAGTTTATCCAAGTCGTCTACCTCTAGACTCCTTAACTCTACCAACTCCCTCATCCTTCTTATAGAGATATGACCTAACCTCGCATCTCAAATCTATGCGTTTTCATGATCATCGAATTTTTGTTTATGTTGGGTAGTCATAATCCAATTTGACTATTGGAGAATGTAAAGACCGTTCGTTAATGAACCAAACAGATGAAAGTTATCATCCATCATCAAATAAAAATAATTTTTATTGATCTTAAATGCATAACCATCATTGTCTAAAACTGGAATAGAAATAATGTTATTGATCATGCTCGATGCATAATAACAATTCTTTAATTCTATTCAAATATAATCACTAATAGCTAAGTTGAGAGATCCTACGACTTTCGCTGCAATGGCCTTTCCATCATCAAACCTCAGGATCATCTCATCCTTACTTAACCTGTTGCTTCTTTCAAGCACCTGCAAATTATTGCAGATGTGAGCTCCACATTCGGTATCCAATAACCAAGATGCAGAATTAGTTGTCATATTTACTTCAATCACAAACATACTTGGGATGGAGAGGAGTTGTGGGTACTCCCTCTTTCGATGCCCATTCTGATGGAAATGAATGCAAATATCGTTTGCCCTCGATCGTTGTAAACCGTCATTCATCCCTTTCCATTTGCCCTTTCCTACTGGAGCAACAGGGGCGCTCGGAGCACTAGCAGTGGCTGCGACAACCTTTTCCTTTTCCTTTTTCCTCTTCCAGCGTCCGACCCTCTTTCCTTTCGCCTTAGAGGTCCAAGCCTCTCCTATGAATACTGCAGGCGCATACTTGTGGGTTGTTACCTTGTATTGGACTAGCATATTAATTAACCAAATAAACTTCTCAAGTTCATTGATGTTGTAGTTAATGATGAATGGGTCATAGAAGGGAGGAAGTGACTGGAGGATCACATCGATGTACGTGTCATTATCAAGTCCAGCCTTGAGGTCTTCGAACTTCTCCACGAGGGATAGCATCTTGACCCCATGACTTTGCACAGAAGATCCTTCAATCATCTTGGTTCCGAAAAATGTTTTTTGTGGCGGCATATCTAATATGCCTATCAGGAATTGCATAAACTTCCTTCATGCGAAGCATTATCGAGGGAACGTCTTCCAACCTATCATACTGCTTTTTGATGTCATTTGTCATCAAAGCCAATACGACACTATGGACCCTGTGGATGTCCTCATGCCACTTTTCATACATCACATGTTCTTCAGGCAAGGACCCTTCTGGCAAGGTGGTCCGGAGCAGCTTGTCTAAGACATAACCCTGGTTTTCAAAATCTAGGACAATCCTTAGATTTCACAGTTATTTGTTGTAGTTCGTGCGATTGAATTTATTAGTCTCAATTATCAGGGTTAAGGGGTTCTTAGAAATTTTCTACATAATAGAATTAAACAGGAATCAACAGACGATAGTAATATTATTGATAAGTTCAAAACATGGTCTTTAGTCTTTACCTCTCCCACTATTCATACGAAAGCCCTCCACTCTCAAACGGGGTTTCAAAAAAGCATTTCTTAGTAGACTTAGGATCTACAAGAACAATTTACCATGCTCCGCTTTTACGATTCACATGAAAAAAGTCTTGTGGGAGGCAACAGATGTCATTCTCATTCCATGACACTCCCAAGATATTTTGCCTCACCTCTTCACATGATCCTGAAGACTCCAAGTGAATCATGTTACATACTGTTTGGCCCGACCCATCAACCAAATCACACTTCAGCCGTTGCCCCCACGACTCGTGAGACAAGGAAGCGCTGAACGTGCTCTTTGTTCCCAACAATGATGCAGCTTTCCTCTATTCTAAGTGTGCCACGACTCATGAGACAACAATTGGGTAGTGGCAGCTTCCTCACCATATTGTTGTTGATGGAAGGCTTGGACAATCTTGATCCAAGTTTATTTGGGCCTAATATTCAACTTGGTCCAACCAAGTGAGAGTTATATTTGGGTGTCTGACTGAGACCTCATCAAATAATCATATTGCCTGCATAAACATCAAATGCTTAAAGCAACAAAAAAATCACTGCATGCAACAAAATTTAGCATACCTCTGTTGGATTATCACGAGCCCAACCTATGCGACTCACTGATTACGTAGTGAGTCTATGGTCAGTCTAAGTTGGCCCTAGACTTTTACAAAAAATAATTTACCCATCAACATGTAGATGGGCCTTGTAACTTCTCCATGGGCCTCATTCTCCACGGACCTCTTCTCCATGGGCTTGTATTAAAATAAAAAACCTCATCAAAAACCCTACGCTACTCTCATTACAACTAAAAAGAAATCACGATCAGAATTCGGAGGGAGTACGTAATGAGGGAGATAGCAAGACTTATTATTCCAAAGCAAAAAAATGAGAGGGAGAGAGAGGAAAACGTTACAAGGGCATACGAGCCCAACCACAAACATACAAGACATCATGGGCTTCATGACCATCCATCCATACATCACATAATATACGTCCCATGTAATATTATAATCCATGATATCCAATATCATAAAACTTAATTATACAAAGAAAACAAAAGCTCGAAATTTACAAAATCAAAAGGATGATAAAAAAATATGTGTATCCAATGCACATAATAAATCCATTTAATCATGCAATTTTAGTTTTAGAAAAAAATCAATTCAATTCAAAAAAATTAAAACAACATAATTAATAATAAAAAAATTTCAGAAAATCAAATTTCGAGAAAACAACAAAAACTGGTCCACTGTCGTCCCTGCCCGTGCACGCGTATGCGGCCTACCGGAGCTAGCGCACACTGCGTGCCTACAACGATAGTGCTGCTGCAATTTTCTTCCTTTTTCTGTGTTTATTATTTTATAGCAAAAAAAAAGCATAGTACAAAAAATTCTAAATTTTCACATGCTTGAATCATCCAATTAATTGCAGAAATCAAACGAGCTATTTTCACCATCTAATACCAAACGAAAAGCGATAAAACATGTTCAAAAATTTTAAAGAGCACGTTAACATGCTAATATCACATAACCATCAGCCCCTACATCGAATCGGCCTCCGATACCACTTGAAGTGGGAGTAGTCCTCAGACTTGATGAATCACGGCAGTCACGTGTGTATGATGACTGTATCTTGGATTTGTGCGAGAGGTGATCGTGTTAAAGACATAGTCATCATAAGCCTTGTCTAATGCAGTCAAAGCATGTAACGAGGACGATGAGTTTTAAGAAGAGGATCCGTCCTCTGTCAATACGTGACAGAAGTATCTCCTATGCACTTGAAGATGCGTTCACGCTCTATAAACCTGTTGCCACAGTCATTGGTCGAATAGGAAAAGGAGGTCTCTATGTTGACCAATTTGATGTAACGCGATCTCAAGTATTAAGCATAGACGCCTAGTCCAGGATAGGAGCTGACACCCAATTTCATGCTTAGATTAAGTTCGAGAGATGGTAGACGGAAGGACCATACCCGTATGGATTTGAGAGGCTAAAAGTTCACATGGATATTCACCTAGTCTCTAGTGCTATGGACCGTTGCTAGACGGTCACCCATGGTGATGGGCTTTCTTGATCAGAAGTTGATCGAGAATTATTAATTAAATCAGATTTAATTAATAATAGTATTTGACACTCTAGCTTAAAGGTGAACATAAAGAGTCACACACAAATCACCAAGAAGGGACGAGGAATTAATTCCATAAGTAATTGGATTATTTACAAATGAGAGAGATTCATTGGATGGAGGAGTGCAAAGATAAATTAATAGAATTAATTTATATTAGGTTTGCCCTTATTATTTAATAAGTTAGACTTATTAATTAATAAAGGCTTATTGGGTTCACGTATTTAATTGTATTAAAAAATTATTCCTAACCTAGGACACTCCAAATCGGCCGCCCCCTCCCTCAACACATTTGGTATGTTTTTTCTCCCTTGTTCTCTTCCAGCAAAGGGAATTAAGGGAATCCTTCATTTACGTTTCTTGCATTTTTCGTTTTAATTTAACCATAAGCCCCAGCTTAGTTTCTATTGCTTATTTTATAAACTACATCGAACGCCTGGGAACTCCAAGGATACACCCCTTGGAATCATGGTTTTATTTTATTAGGTTTTTAATTTATGATTTTTTATTTACTGATTCGAATTGCACGTCTCGGGTCGATCCACTTGCATCTTTTATTGCTTTCACAGCTAACCCACTAAAACTGCACAGACGACCTACATCTCCTGCCGACAAGACATGGCTACAGTACTTAATTTAATTTTCTATAGGACTCTCGATGTCTTGTCTCAAGGTCTACAACTTGGAACATTTTAGATTGACCCTCAAGAGTTGATTTCGTAGCTGCCAAACCTATACGTAACCCAACTCACGGGTTTAACCTTTCGATCTATGGGTACTTGGTTGTGAAATTGAAAACCAGTTCAACATCAGTGGTAAGTAGAGCAAAACACACTGTCGACTTTATGAACACTTGGTTATGAAATTGAAAACCAGTTCAACAGCAGTGGTAAGTAGAACAAAACACACTGTCGGCTTTATGAATTCTTACCGTATTCATCTATTCAATATTATTTGATAAAGTTTGACAAATGGTAAAACAGCCAATCCAATTGACTTTTAGTTACCCATTCCAATATCTCACACATCTTTCTGTTTTACCCATTAGTCTTGGGAGACTAAGTTTTGGAAAACTTAATCCCATGTCCCATGGGAAGGAACCCCTTTTCGAGTTTTTCATCTTAAACCTCTTCAAGACTTTCTCGATATATGAGGTCTGAGTCATTCCTAATATCCTTTTAGATCTATCTCTACAAATTTTGATGCCAATGATGTAGGAAGCATCACTCAAATCCTTCATAAGGAATTGCATAAAAAGCATTTTTTTATGTCACCCACCATCTTGGCATCATTCCCAATGAGCAATATCCATGTAAAGCATGTGAAAGGGAAACTAAGCCCCTAGTGACCTTCATATATACACATGCGTCAAACTCGTTCATAATAACATCATTACCTATTTATGACTTTGTCAAAATGAATATTCCAACTTCGGAAAGCTTGTTTGAGTCCATAAATGGACATATGGAGACAACAAACCTTTTACTCTTCTCCAATGGATATAAAACCCACCGACTGATCCATATAGATATCTTCCTCAACAAAATAGTTAAGAAATATCTTTTTCACATCCATCTGTCATATCTCATTGCTATAATATGCAGATATAACAAGTAAAATTTGAATGGATATTTTCCTCAACAAAATAGATAAGGAGTATCGTTTTCACATCCATGTGTCATATCACATTACTATAATATGCAAATAACTAGTAAAATTTGAATGGACTTGGTCATTGCTACAAGCAAATATGTTTCCTCAAAATCCACACTAGAGCTCTTAGTATAACACTTCTTAACTAGTCTGGCTTTGTAGATACTCACCTGCTCATCAGCTTCAAGCTTTTGCTTGTAGACCCATTTACACTAATGGATTTGAAGTCGTTAGGTGGGTCTAACATTAAATAAATGTGAATGAATTAATAAATGTGATCAACGATGTAGGCAGAGAAGTTCTTATGTGTGGTGTGGTAGAGAGTAGCTATCTTAGGTTGCCCATTTATTATGCGGACTCGAGAAAAGAGAAAAAAGTTCTTTTTAAGTATGAAAAGATGACAGATACTCCATACAGTTGGAAGATCGCCAAGTGTTTCAAGTGTTTGTTAGAGATTGATAGACGACTCAATTATTTCCAAAGACGTAAGGTTTAATTCTGTAAAAATGACTCAAATTTTTTGGGCAGAAATAACTAGGGCTGACAAACGAGCAGCTGGGTCAGGTCAGTGGTAAACATCTCTTTATATTTAATGTTCAAAATATTCAAATTTTAGATGATAAAAAGATGATCATTTTTTAATATAATTAAATTTGTATTATTCATTATTTTTAGAAAATAATCATGTACATTACAAATTCATTTATTAAATTATTAAATTAAAAAGTCATACATAAAATACTGCATTTATCAAAATAAATCATGAGTACAATCAACTTCTTCATAATTATTTATATAATTGAATTGAGAATTTTTAATTGTAATAATAATAGTTATTTCTCTATATTAATCGTACATGTTAATTTATTATCAATTATTATTAAATATTAATATTTAATATATGCATTGAAAATTATAATATATATGTATATTATGAATTTACTTATAAAAAAAATTTACATGGTTACATATGAAATTCAAATTGTTACTATTTTTTAATAAAAAAAATTTACATGGTTACATATGAAATTCAAATTTTAACTATTTTATAAAATCCAAACCATTTTCCTTTTGTTAGTACTCGCCATATGAAATGCAAATTTTACCATCATTTACTGTCATTTGTGAGTGTGGAGGATCTTTTCTTTTTATATTAATATAAATTAATTTGAAAACTGATAACTTATTAAATATATTTTGAGAAATTTATTTCTCATAAAAAGTAGAAGAAGTTAGTTATATATAGTACGATGAAATTAACGATGAATTTAAAAAATTAAGGCATGGATTAGACATATTTACGATCCATCACCAACCTATGGATGACTTGTAGTCAATAATACTTAATTATCTTAAAAATACTTAATATGTTTGGTAAATTTGTTTCTTATAAAAAACTCTGAAGAAAATTTAGAAAAATGAAAGTAGTTCGTAATATGAAGTCAACTTAATAAATAAAAAATTTAATTAATTAAACCATGAGTTAGACACATTTAGGACCATCATGAACTCATATAAAACTTATCATCAATTCATATTGGACCCATAATGTAATAAAATTTAATTAAATTCAACCCATTTAATGAAATACAGCTCATGTTGAACTCATTATTATATATACTAGTATCTTTCATTAATTTTGTTATATTATTGAAAATAAATTTTGATATTTTAATAGAAAATTTAACATGAATACCCCATTATAGAAACCATTAAAACCCATACAAGTCCCATAGTTTATTAAATTTGTCTAAATAAACCTATATTAGACCCATATTAAAAAATATTAAATCCAACCCACCTCAAAATTAGATAAGTTGAGTTATTAATTTTAACCTATATTACCACATCCTAGAAAAAACTAATGGTTCCCGAGCATTCATCACGTGTAATTTTAAACCATGTTTACTATGTGGGATTAAGCAGCATATCCACCTCAATCCACGTATTAGTGTGTTTACTTATGAAATGTGTGGCCCGGTATAATTCGGGATGAACCTGCTTCCACGATCCAGCGCTAAAGGCATGGATAGCAATCCCAACCCACTATCCTATCATTTACGTAGAATTGTTTTGCCATTAATACCCTCAAAACAGCCATATGAAATGATGGATTTGGCCTTCTAAACGTACCAAATTAATCTGTTGTCATCGACTTCAAACACACTGTCTTCTCCACCGGTGCAAATAGAGGCAGAAAAGGGAAGGGCTTAGATAGAACAAACCTCTTTGTGGCCCTTAGGTGAGTTCATTGTGGCCCCTGACTTGGGTATTCGTGACATTGTTTTTGTATAGCTTCGTATTTTACCCTCTACTTATCTAATGTAGAAATTTATTTTCAAGCCAAGTGTTTTTTTTTTTTGGCAAGAATCCTCGTCGGAGCTGCCATTAACATTGTTGCTGCCGGTCTGCTTCGCATTAAGTTGTGTTGTTTGTCGTTAGCTCGAGAATCCGTCGAGATCTGAAGGTGAGTTATGCTAAATGCCTCTGTTACTTTTTGGCTGGTTTGGTGCATCCTTTTCAGTAATCTTGTGATATACAGTGTAATATTGGCAAATCTTGGCTGGTTTGGTTCATCCCACTATTTTTTTTAAACAACGGTTGTGTAATTTTGACCAAAGTATTAAACGGCTGTGTAGTTCTACTTTATACCCCATTCATGTAATAAATATGAAAATGTGACATGAAATATTGCAAATTAATTATCCCTTCATTGCACTTTGTGTTGACAATACTGCTTTTTGATGGGTGTCGATTCCACAAAAAATAATTCCTACGAACACTTTTGTAGAAGTGTGAGTAGGGTCGAATCCACAGGGATTGGTTTTAAATTAATTCCTTCAAAAATGAAAATAATTAGGGGGAGTTTTGATTGTTAAGAAGAATAAAACTAAAAAATCTAATAAAATTAGAAGAGATAAATATAAGAGAAAAGTATTCCAGTTAAAAACAGGATCACGCTTAATTCCACGGTTGATCATAGATGCAAAGATAACAATTATTCATGATAGATAAATTGGGATCACGCTTAATTCCACGGTTGATCATAGATGCAAAGATAACAATTATTCATGATAGATAAATTGGTTATAGCCATTGGTACGACCTAACGACCTCACCTTTTCTTACCTTATGGATAGTCAAGGAACGTCCGTTGACTAAATCCCTAATCAGTAAACAACCTTGGAAACGTCCTCAAGATTTAATTTACCGATAGCATTAAAAACTAGAAAGGCCCAATTCTAACCAATAAATTCCTACGAGGATTTTTTTAAGTTAGATTGTGCATTCCCCATAACATAATCGAAAACTTCTACATAATCAATTATGCTATCTTACCACTAGTTATCGAACTAAACAAATAATTACGGATTTGGAAGTTCAATTGGCTAGACAAATATTCTTGACAATAAATCAGATTATTTGTAATAAAAGCACAGAGAACAACACAAATACCAATATGAATAAAAGTAGAAAGCATAAATTAGATCTCACAACTCGTCGGATTTAAGCGTTCACCAAGTTTTCAATCGGAATAAGAAAACTAGCTAGACATGCTAATGGAAAAGCACATGAAAAGCAAAGTAAGAAAATATTATAAAAACGTAGAGAAATAGAAGAGTTCAAAAGTTTTTCTCTTAAAGTGAATTACATCACCTATTTATAATAGCTAAATACCTAGTTCTACTAGGATTAGAAGTAGATTTCTAGTTGAACTAAAAGACTTATATAGATAAAATTATAATTCTAGTTAAACTCTTCCTTCATCAGAGGTAGAACAAGAAGCTCCAAACTCTTGCCAAAAATTGAGTTTGAGTCTTGTTTGAATTTCCATTTTTGTGCTTTTCTTCATTTTCCAATTCTTTTGTCCTAATGCTGCAAAATAATATTTAATTAGGAGCATTTGGTCACAAAATAGGCTAAAATATTATATGAAATAAGCACAAAATGCGATTCTATCAAATATCCCCCCACTTAACCCTTTGCTCGTCTTCGATGCAAAGAAATAGAGATAAACTAGTTGAAGAATTTCATTCCAAACTTTATGGATCGCAAAGGAAAGTAACAAGCAAGAATCTAGTTAAGTGTTCAAAGAATGGTACATCATATGATAAAAGACAATTCAACAAGCTTCAAACAAGTTTTCACAAGGTGATCTTCATCAAAACTAAGCATGAAAAATAAGTGGACTATGCTCTCATATCTCCCAATCTCTCAAGTATTTTTGGTTGTTGAGTGTTTCGCTCAAATGCTTATGAAAATGCTTCACCATAGGCTTGATTATACACCAAAATCTCCACCACTTATAAATATGCACACACTTGAATCAAGAGGTCTTATATTTTGGTTGTAATGGGGCTTTGGTTTATGGGTAGAAAGAATAAGGAAAAATGAGGTGAAAACTCAAGAAACTACATTAGAGCACCAAGTAATAGATGTAGGAATCCAAACTTTTCAAAATTGATTTATCTCATGCTCTTTCATGTCCAACTTTTCTCAACTTGAGCTATGCCTTTTTTTTTTTTTTTTTCAAAGAGAGTATTTTTTTTCTCTCGATTCTTTTCTTTCTTTTCTTTTCCCCTGTTTTTTCTCTTTTTTTTTTTATTAAGGCATAGAACAAGATTTTCATGTGACATGTTAGCTCATAAACGTCCTTTACAATAATTGAGATATCCCCCCACTTAATGTCAAAACATATACTTAGAATACATCTTTATTTCCTTGACGCTCTACTAGTCCTTGGAAGGGCCAAACAAGGATAATAAAAAGACGGTAGAGTTTGTTTATACTTGAGGTTGCATAACAAGGAATGAAGGCTTATAAGACTCAAATAGGCTTACTAAGGGGAGTTGTATGTAGGTGGTCTTTTTAAGCTTAAAGGATTTTTATCCTAGTGCCTTTATCATTTTCAAGTGTATGCATAAAGATGTGGCCTCGATATGGTTCAAAGCAAGTTCTAGGAAGACAAAATCATGAAGCATTATCTGTCAAGAAAAGAAAAATTGTAGATTTTTATGAGTGTATAGGCTCAAAATTCCTCTCAGGTAGGTTATGTCCACCAATTTTCCACATTCAATTTTCAAATTAAGTCACCATTTGCAAAAATAAGTTTTAAACCGTAAGTTGTCAAGAGTCATTAGATGCACACCCTTATCACATATTACCAAATTATTACTTGATTAGCCTAAGTCTTTGATAATAAAGCTAGCATGAGGACAAGAGAAAAAAAATGGGCTCACAAATATGAAAGGAGTAGCAGGCATCAATCAAAACAATTAATTCACCAAGACTCATTTTTTCTATCAAAGCAATCATCAAAGAACCTCCCCCCACTTAATTCCACATTGTCCCTGATGTGGTAAGCATGTATATCTAGGATGATAAAATAAGAGAAAGGGAGAAAGAGAGCGTCCCTTAGTGATTCGGGGGTAGGTGGTGGAACTGCTGGAGCTCGAGAATTGTGAGACCTTGAATGAGAGGGAGAGTTCCTTGTGGATGCTCATACCTTTTGACCTGCAAAAATCGATTGTAATGGTATCACATCATTCACAAGAAGTTAGAGGAAAAAAAAATTGAGAAAAAGAGGACATGGGTTGCCTCCCAAGAAGCGTCTTTCTTTAGCGTCTTTGGCTAGACGTTGTTGTGCCTTAACTCAAATGAGTTGGATACTCTAAATCCACACTTCTATGTAATGCACCCGGTGATGGTGTGGATTTAGGAGAACTTGGCGGTCCATGAATGACTTCTTCCTTGAACTTATTTTGTCATGAAAGACTTTGTTCTTATAAGTTCTTGGACTCGAGGTGAGGCTTTTGGTAATTGTTGTCTTAAATGCTCCTCCACCATCGAACATAGTATTTTTTTGCACCAAATGATCAAGAAAATCAATAAAAAAAATAGAATGCACATCATTAGAATATTTCATGGCACCACCAATTCTAAAACTCATAACCTCATTATCAAATTTCATAGAGAGAATTCCAGCATCAACATCAATTTTGGTTTTTGAGGTTTTAAGGAATTCCTAGCAAA
>NC_026148.1:1803382-1818583 GCF_000512975.1 Sesamum indicum | reverse complement strand
GCAGGAAAAACCAATTCATTAACTTGCACAAGAACATCCTCAAGAACTCCTTTGGGGTAAACTACGGAATGATCGGCGAGTTGAAGAATGACCCCCGTTTTTTTCAATGGGCCAACATTCAAAGATTCATAAATGGTAAGAGGCATAATATTAAATGAAGCACCCAAATCACACATTGTTTTTTCTATTCCAATCTTTCCAATTTTACAAGGATAGAAAACGTACCTGGATCATTGCATTTAGGAGGTAGTTTTCTTTGAAAAATGGCACATACATTTTCTCCCATACTTACCCTTTCATTATCTCTCAATTTGGATTTGTTGGTACACAATTCCTTGAGAAATTTTGAATAGCGAGGTATTTGTTTAATTGCATTGAGTAGGGGAATATTTACCTCAACTTTGAGTAAAGTTGTAAGAATCTCCTTTTCCTCTTCCTCCTCTTTGGACTTGGCGAATCTCTCCGGGAAGGGAGGTTTGGGCATGGACACCTTGGGACTGTCTTCGCTGACTTGGTTGGGTTTTCCAACTTGTTTTGGATGAATTTTGAGTGCATCCTCTGTTTTGCCCTGCTGTACGAGCCCACGCCTAGTGCTATTTTCGAGTTGTAGCTCTTTTTCACTGCATAAGGTAATAGCACTAACATTTTTTTTAGGATTAATAATAGTTTGGGAGGGAAACATACCTTGAGACTCCAATCCGAAGTTGGCTCATTTGGGATTCCAAATTTTGTATGCTTAAGCGGGTTTCTTGTTGGAATTTGTGAGTTTCTTGTTGGAATTGTTGGGTGCTCAAGGCGAGTGTCTTCACGATATCCTCCAAGGGCATACCATTATTGGGATTGGTTTGAGGTGGTGGTGGTGATTGTTGGTGTGGAACCCTTTGAAAATTTTGAGGTTGATTACCATACCTCAAATTTGGGTGATCTCTCCATTCGGGATTATAGGTATTGGAAAATGGGTCATATGTCCTTTGTTCTTGCCCAGAAAATCCACCAACGACGTCAGCATGTTCGGTTGATTCTTCGTGAAGTGTAGGACAAGCGTCGGTGTAATGCCCCGAAGATGTACATATCCCACAAGTCTTGACTTGTTGAATGCTTCCCCCTATAAACTTTTCAACAAGAGAAGTAAGTTTATCTAAACGTTCATCAATAGAAGTACTTACCTCGTTTACCCTTTGTGGGGGGTTGTCGTTTCTACTACCAAATTGTTGATTATTAGCCGTCATGGTTGTGATTAGCTTCCGTGCTTCAATAGGAGTTTTGTCATACACCTCCACTAGCTGCATCCACCAAGCTTCTGTTTGCCTCAGACAACCCTTCATAAAATATTGAATTAGAAGATGGTCGGGAATTTGGTGATGAGGACAACTCTCCACCAATTGCTTGAATCTCCCCCAATACTCATAGAAACTTTCACTGGAGAATTGGCGTATTCCACTTATTTCCTTTCGAATGTTTGTAGTCTTTAAAGCGGGGAAGTAGTTCTCAAGAAATTGTTTCTTGAGCTCGTTCCAACTAACAATAGATCCCGAAGGTAAGGAGTAGAACCAATCTTTTGCTTTGTCGCCCAATGTGAATGGAAAGGCCCTTAACTTGACTTGTTTTCAGTGACTCCTTGAGGTCTCATGCTGGAACACACCACATGGAATTGTTTGAGGTGTTTGTGTGGGTCTTCACCTGCAAGGCCACGAAAAATAGGAAGTAAATGAATTAGGCCAGATTTAAGTTCAAAATCAACATTTAAATTAGGAAATTCAATGTAGAGTGGTTGTTAATTTAAGTCAAAGGAAGTCATCTCTTTGATCGTTCATTCCAGATTTTGAGCCATGACTTCGTCTTTAGAGTTATTAGACGTGGACACGTCTAACTCAGAGTCTGCTGCTGGTTTGGAAGAACCTCTTGTAGGATCGAATCCACAGGGATTGGTTTTAAATTAATTCCTTCAAAAATGAAAATAATTAGGGGGAGTTTTGATTGTGAAGAAGAATAAAACTAAAAAGCTAATAAAATTAGAAGAGATAAATATAAGAGAAGAGTATTCCAGTTAAAAACAGGATCACGCTTAATTCCACGGTTGATCATAGATGCAAAGATAACAATTATTCATGATAGATAAATCTGTTATGGCCATTGGTACGACCTAACGACCTCACCTTTCCTTACCTTGTGGATAGTCAAGGAACGTCCGTTGCTTTCCTTACCTTGTGGATAGTCAAGGAACGTCCGTTGACTAAATCTCTAATCAGTAAACAACCTTGGGAACGTCCTCAAGATTTAATTTACCGACAGCATTAAAAACTAGAAAGGCCCAATTCTAACCAATAAATTCCTACGAGAATTTATTTAAGTTAGATTGTGCATTCCCCATAACATAATCGAAAACTTCTACATAATCAATTATACTATGTTACCACTAGTTATTGAACTAAGCAAATAATTACAGATTTGGAAGTTCAATTGGCTAGGCAAATATTCTTGACAATAAATCAAATTATTTGTAATAAAAGCACAGAGAACAACACAAATACCAATATGAATAAAAGTAGAAAGCATAAATTAGATCTCACAACTCGTTGGATTTAAGCGTTCACCAAGTCTTCAACCGGAATAAGAGAACTAGCTAGACATGCTAATGGAAAAGAGCATGAAAAGCAAAGTAAGAAAATATTATAAAAACGTAGAGAAATAGAAGAGTTCAAAAGTTTTTCTCTTAAAGTGAATTACATCACCTATTTATAATAGCTAGATACCTAGTTCTACTAGGATTAGAAGTATTAAAGTGAATTACATCACCTATTTATAATAGCTAGATACCTAGTTCTACTAGGATTAGAAGTAGATTTCTCGTTGAACTAAAAGACTTATATAGAAAAAATTATAATCCTAGTTAAACTCTTCCTTCATCAGAGGTAGAACAAGCAGCTCCAAACTCTTGCCAAAAATTGAGTTTGAGTCTTGTTTGAATTTCCATTTTGGTGTTTTTCTTCATTTTCCAATTCTTTTGTTCTGCTGCAAAATAATATTTAATTAGGAGCATTTGATCACAAAATAGGCTAAAATATTATATTAAATAAGCACAAAATGCGATCCTATCAACTGCTTTTTTTTTTGCAAAATGTGTCACACAGAAAATGTGTGGGAAGTATGGATGCTCTTAGGTATTGCGATCGTGAAAAGTTTTTGTACTGTGAATAAATATTTTTTTGCTATTTAGGATGAGGTCAATTCAAAAAGTTACATTGGCTTTAATAGTTTTACAGCAAATCATGGACGAGGTTGCAGTCGCTCTGACTATATTTACTTCTGTTATAAAATACCTCACCTTCGAAAACCCTACTGATGATCGGTCTCGGCGTTGGAGATACACAATCAATACTAGGATACTAGACCAGGTTGGCCACCTGCATAGGCTACTTTCTGTTTTCGATGAGTCTTGCCTGCGTAACCTACGTATGGACCATAACGCCTTCGGACGGTTATGCTATCTACTTGAGTATTTTGGAGGCATTTCACAAACCAAACATCTTACAATACCAGATAAAGTTGTGATATTGTGTGGTGAAGCATGATTTTCTACGTTCTGGTCGCACGATTAGCAAATATTTTCACCGTGTGCTAAATTCAATAATTAAATTATACAATGTCCTGCTAGCTCGGCCGACTCCGACTACAGAAGAATGTGTGGACCCCCGCTAGCGATGGTTTAAGGTACTACTACTATTATATATTTCTTTCTCGATTAAGAAGACCTTGTAATATGCCTATTTGTACTTAGATGTTCTCATTATATTTAATTATAATTTCTGATTGTAATCCATACGATAGGGATGTCTCAGTGCTTTAGATGGTACGTTCATTGATGTACGAGTTCCCGAACATGAAAAGAGACAGTATCAAACACGCAAAGGTCAAGTGGCCGTGAACGTAATTGGGATGCAATCCCAATATGCAATTCATATACGTCCTTACCAGCTTGGATGGGAGCGTAGCGGATAGTCGTGTTTTATGTGATGCCGTCCACAAACCTGGTGGTCTAAGAGTTCCTACAAGTATGACTCTGCTCCTTACATGCTTGCAAATTTGTGTATATTACTTAATATGTGCGTTGGGTATTGCAAGTAATAAAATTATTGCGTAACGTACGCTTATACCATGCGTAGGAAATCACTACTTATGTGATAATGGCGATGCGAATGTCGAAGGCTTCTTAACTCCGTACAGAGGTGTTCGCTACCATCTAAGAGAATGGGACATTGGTACCGGAAGACCTTAAAACTATCAAGAGTTGTTCAACATCAAGCACTCTTCTGCACGTAACGTCATTGAGAAAACGTTTGGTCTACTTAAAATTCGATGTAGTATTTTACGGAGTCAATCATTCTACCCCATCAAGGTGCAAAACTAGATAATCTTGGCTTGTTGCCTGTTGCACAAATTTTTAAGGAATGAAATGCCTGATGATCCGCTAGAAAATGACTTACAAAGTCATGGTGATGCTGGGACCGATGCTGAGGTTGACTGTGTGTCAACTATTGACCGTAACCCCTCATGGTCGACTTGGAGGGATATAATGGCCACATCCATACACAACGAGTGGACTAGTCGCCTTTGATGTCACATGCAACTCATTAACATATATCCTGATCTCATTGCTTATGGTCATAAGTCTAATGATGCGCGTGAGATGTATTATTCCGGAGGTTAATTGTAATCAGTGTTATGTTAGCCCCTTATGTGTACCGAAAGTTGTCTGGAGACTTTGTATGATTCCTCAAGGACCCGTGTTTTAGAATGACTCGTTTCAATTGTAGCTATGTTGAAGTCCAATTGTTGCAAACGACATTACTATGATCCCCTTTCTACAAGTGCGTTTTATTTTTTGTTTGACATCATTCTCTGCACAATATTTACAGCATTTGTACATGGTGTGTCCTAGTGAATTATATATTTGGATTTACCTATTTATCCAACACATATACTTTTTGGTGCAGGTTTTACCCAACTAAGCCGATTCGATTGTCCCTTGAAAGATGGAGCTCAGACCTGATGAGGTAGCAGCAGGCCGCGTTGGCAGGGAGGGAACAAATATAGACCTTTTCGTTGCCGAACGTGGACGATTATGGAAGAGGAATGTCTTATAGCAGGACTTAAGCATTTGGTTGTAACTGGTTGGAAATGTGAGAATGGCTTTAGGAATGGTTATCTCGCACAATTGGAGGCTCATATGGCCAAGAATTTTCCACAATGTGATATTAAAGTGGAACCACATATTACTTCTAAACTGTAGTCTGGAAGAAGCACTACTCGACACTGACCACTATGATAACGAAGTCGGGATTGGGGTTGGGATGAGAGCCGAAATATGGTAACAGTGGAAGACGATAATGCCTGGGATGATTACGTGAAGGTATGAAATAAAAACTGCCATATTTATTACTTTTCAACAAAAATGGATCTTTTTATTTATACTGTTATTAGCTTACTATATGTGCGGTTTCAGATGGATTCTAACGCAAAGGGGATGTGTTATAAGATACGGCCTTTCTTTAGCTCATGGAGAGAAATCTTTGGGAAGGACCATGCGATTGGGGATCATGGTGCAGACCCTTATAAGGATGCAAATGACATTAGAAATGAGGAAATGGCCGACACGCAAGATTGTTATATCCTCAACACTGAATGCAATCCAGACATAGGGTTTCTCGGGCTGGAGGAGGAGCCAACATCCATTCAATGTGAACGTCGATCCCACGGTGAACTCATCTAGTGCAACGAAACATATGGGCAGCACTTCAAGAAAATGCAAGATACGCGATACCAGTGGAGATATCCCAAAGTTGGTTGAAATGGTGTCTACCTTTTGTCAGTCAGCCAACACGCGCTTAGGAACGTTGACTAGGGTGCTTGAAAATGAATTTGGAGACCCGAAACATCTCGCGTTAGTCCTGCAGCATGTTAGAGATTTAGAAGCATATGATGAGAACAAATACTTGATGGTGGCAAATAGGCTTGTGAAGGACCCCAAAGGAAATGGAGCTTTTCCTGGGTTTGTCAAACGATTCTCGGGTGAAGATGGTGAGACTAATGCTTGTCGGTAAGATTTAATGACTGATCATCCCATAACAGTCCCTTACCTAATATTATTAATAGTTTGCTAAATATCAACGTACGCCTCTACACAAATACTGCCAAGGCCTAACCATGATTTGGTATCAGGAATTTTGTTTGGTGTAATCTTGTGTACTGAACAAGCTGTGTGAAGTGGTTATCTTCATACCGATCATTTATATATTCGTTAGTTTTATTATTGCTTTGTTATTGATTTATTTGTATGTTTCGTTTGTTCTTTTTTTAATATTCAATTATTCATCCGCAAGAATAACCTGCAATTTCAATTATAATGTTTAATATTTCACACTGTAAATGATTTTTTTATTACTGACATTTGCAAATTTCGACTGCTGAAAAACTAAGATAAAAAAAAATTGGGACAAAATGCATAAAACCTTCCTGTGTTTTAAAAAGTATGCAAAAAACACCCCATATTTTCAGAATAAGCTATAAAAACACCCTCCTGTTTTGTTTCAGTCAGCAAAAAACCCCCATTCTGTTAGCAACTAATGGGAAGTGGAGGAGCGTGTGTCGCTGCATTTGGTAGTCATTTTCTGCGGTTTAGGTTCATATTTAATGACACTTTGAATTAAAATACGCCTCTATAGGTCTATATAACATACAAAGGGCCTTTTAGCTTGTTTTGTGCCTTCCTTTTGCCATTTCTCACTCCAAAACTCAAGAATTAAATTTTGCCATATTTAAATCTAAATTAAAATATTAAATTAATTTAATTTATTTAATATTAAATATTAAATTAAATTATATTTAAATTCAAAGAATTTTATATTTTTTAATTGTTAAATCTAAAATTATTTTAATTAATTAAAATATAAATAATTACAATAATTATCCAGTATAATTATTCTTAATTAGTTAAAATATTTAATTATTGTAATTATTTAAAATATTCTTAATTAACTAAAATTAAAATATTTAATTATTGTAATTATTTAAAATATTCTTAATTAACTAAAATATATTTTAATTAATATAATTATAATTAATTTAAAAAAATTAAAAAAAAAGGTCAGACGGCAAAGTAATGGTGGTGGTACGCGACCTGAAAATTTAGATGTATGTATAGAGTTGATGAAAATCGGTGGCACGGGACTCATTCGATTCGCAAGGAGGAGGCGAAGCAATTGGTGTTGTCTTGCGACTGTGGGTCGCTCCGGTGACGGCGAATCGACGGTGGAAAGCTTCGGTGGTCGTGGTGGTAGCCCAGCGTGTATGGTTGATGAAATTCTAAATTGGTAGTCGTGACGGGAGACGTGACGGGAGTTCTCCGACGGTCGGCCGGTGGCAGCGGGGGAAGGGGTGGGGGTGGGGTGGGGGATAGTGAGTTTTTTTTATATATATAATAATAATATATTTTTTAATTTTAACTTAATTTTTTTAAAATCTAACGATTGAGATTAATTGATTAGATCTAATAATCAGTATTTGATCAAAGAAGACCCAACGGTCATTAAAATAAGAAATAATATATATTAAATAAGGGTATAACGACCATTTTCTAAAAAATTAACACCGTTAGTTGGATTTAACGGAGAGGAGGCGATTGAGCTGAGTTTTACAAAATACAGGAAGGCTTTAAACCTATTCTCATAACAAGAGGGTATTTTTTGTAAACTTTTTAAAACACAGGGGAATTTTATGCATTTTGTCCAAAAAATTATTAAATATTTTTACTATGCTAAAACAATAAAACATAGGATCCCTGAATAGAAAAAAACGAAAACCATTATTACATTAGTTTTTTTGGTCACGAAGTCAACCTAATTATAATTTTTACAAAATAATAGTAATTATTAAAATCCATAAAATTTGTTAAAGTGAATAACTAAATATTCTTATCACTAAATATATATAATTAGTAACAATATTAAAAGTCGTCATTTAATTTTTTTTGTCACTAATCTTCTATTGTTTTGCATTGATTTCCTAACAACTTAATAAAATCAAACAAAAACATCACCACGGAAGAAAATGCTTATTTCTAATGGGTTTTTGCGATGGATTATAAATAAAAAAAAAAAAAACTATCATGCACAAATTTAATATCCCGACAGGATTTCCAATAGCAAGATATTAATTTAAATTATCACCCAAATGCATCAAAAAAAATGTCACAAAAACCGTCCAGATTTTTGTAATGAAACCCATTGTGAAAATGGTTCCAAAATATTTTGGTACATATTGAACTAGCATTGACCCCGTGGATATGCACGATTACATATTTTTAATTTTTTAAATTAAATAAATTTATTTAGAATATATTATGCTATAAAATGAAACCTTTACATAAACTAAAAATTTTCATTTTTAATGGATAAAATATAGCAGTTTGAATTTTTAATCTAATTTGATTATTATTGACAAACATAAATTTCCTAACAACAATAATAATTTTTACATTAAAGTGAACTTTTACGGAATTGGACTAAAAATGCCGAAACAGTCATCTTCATTTTCATCTCCATGGTGAATTGGTGGTGGTGAATCTTCCTTGTCACTTTGAATTTCCTCAAGAATTTTCTGCATTTCTTTAGTTGTTGTTGCTTTTGCAATTCTTGCGGACAAATTGTTTTTCTTCAATAAAAATTGTTCCTGCTCTGAATTGAATTCTTTACCAAGAATTGTTGTCGTTTTGCACATCATAGGATTTTGCTTGAACCACTCCAATATTGTTGTTTGCTCAAAGGTTTCTGTGTTCATTTTGTCCCACCATTTTACACAATATTTTTTCCCTAAGGAAAATATGATTGTATCTTCATCAATTTGAATGGGCTTGAATTGGGGCTCAATTTTCAGAATCCAGGTCAGATTAAATTAGACATAGAACTTGAGTAAATTGGGGAGATGTTTTCCTGGAAACATACTGGTTTTGAGATTTTCTTTGAAGAATTGGAATGCATCTTGGACTGGTTTAGGAAGAATATGTGGTTCTGGGCCAAAATAGTACCACCATCTGACAAACCAGTTTGGAATTTTTTCGGGAGAAATTTTGGTGCCAAAAAGGAAATAAAAGGACATGGTATTTTTCTCATTTTGTTTTAGAAGGAAATGTTGGAAGGCTTTGATATAGTCCCAATAAGATATCAAAGGATATTTTTTATTTGGTATGTTTTTGAGCTCATAGGGACTTTTTCCCTAATCTGTCAAAGAAAGGATGGAGTTTATGAAAATTTTCGGTAGCCAATTTGTGAGGAGTTGGCTGGGGCTCCTTTGGGAGGCATATTTTGAATAAAGATGGATCTGGTAGAGACAAGAATGTCGTCATAGAATTGTTGGGTTTTTTGAGGATCTTCATAAATCCTGTTGTGATCTTCATCAAGAATCATTGTTGCCATTAAAACAGGATTGTCTTGGGTTTGGTCATTTATCCACTCATCCTCAATTATGCAATCGAGGTGGAAATCTGTTTTCTCAAAATATGGGGAAACTGGTGAATTTGATTGGGAACTGATAGGCCTAGCAGTAGAAGACCCTGCTATGTCTTTATAGGTTTGAGTAAGTTTGGAAGGTGCCAAAGGAATGGTTTTCCCAACGGGGTAAATCTGTTGACAATTTGAATGGGAGTTTGTGTTTTTTGGGTTGTTTGAGCAAGACTTTGTGTTTTTGGTTGGAGAGATGGGAGTAAAATTCGTAATGGTTTTGGATTTTGTGGGATTTGTGGCTTTGAAATTTGAAGATTTTGGGGTCTCAATTGGGTCTTCTCTGGTGTTAGAGAAGGGTATTCTAATTTGAGAATTTGGGTGTTGGTTTTTGCTAAAGGACTTACCTTTAGCTTTGAATCTTCTCCTGATTTCGACATCCCTGCAAAAACTCTCTTGTCAAGTAGTCAGGAATGTGATTTTGAACTCCTTAGCTTCGAATCTTCTCCTGATTTCGACATCCCTGCAAAAACTCTCTTGTCAAGTAGTCAGGAATGTGATTATGAACTCCTTTAATATATTCAATATCAAAATCAAATACAGATAGTAAAGCTTGCCATCTTGCAAAAATTTGTTTTGAAACTAGATTTTTAACATCTTTTGTAAGTACATCTTTTGCAGCTCGACAATCAAATTTTTAGAAGAAATTTTTTATTTAACAAATCGTCTTGGAATTTAGAAATGCACAATACAATAGATAATATTTCTTTTTTTTATTGTAGGATAATTTTTCTGAGCTGTAGTTTTCCAAACTCCAGAATAATATCTTATTATTGTTTCTTTATTGTTAATAATTTGACTAAGAATACCTCCATATCCTAGTTCGGATGCATGACAATGGTTCCCTGATGGATTTGGTGTCCTAAAAATCTGATATTAGTTTGGAAGAGTTTTATTTTAGGGGCTGATACAACTAAGCCATTGTCTTTAATAAGTTTAAGAAATATTTGTAAATGTTTCCAGTGTTTTTCTATATTTTCACTGAAGACTAAAACATCATCAATATAAACAATGGTAGATGAAGTATATGGAGTGAAAATTTCATTCATAATTTTTTGGAATTCTGAAGGAGCATTTTTTAACCCAAATGGCATAACATTCCACTCAAATTGACCAAAAGGGAGAGTGAAGGCTGTTTTATATCTATCTTTTTCATCAATTTGAATTTGCCAGAATCCAAATTTCATATCAAATTTAAAAATATTTTTGCATTATATAATCTTTTAAGAAGATCTGTTTTATTAGGTATAGGATACCTAATCCAGCTTACTGCTTTATTCAAGGATTTATAATTTATAACCAGTCTAGGCGTCCCTCTTTCCAATTCTGCATTTTTCTGAACATAAAAAGCTGGACAAGACCAAGGGGACTTTGAGGGGCGAATTAATTTTTTATTAAGAAGATCTTGAATTTCTTTTTTGCAATATTCTAATAATTCTTGGTTCATTTGTATTGGCCTAGCTTTAGTAAGGATTTGTCTTTCATCAAAATCTGTTTCATAAGGGAGAGTAATAACATGTTTTTTTTCTTTCCCAAAATGCATTTGGCAGTTCTGAACAGATTTGTTTTTGGATTTGATTTTGAAATTCAAGAATTTTCTTTTGAATGAAAGGTGCAGAAATTTGTTCTTCGATTTTTTATGAGAAATTTCATCATCTTTTAGGAAGAGAATTTGTTTTTCTTTATTACTGATTTCTTGAAATATAAAAGTATCTTGTACTACTTTAATATCTCTTTGGGTTACAGGGAATTGGAATTGAAATAGAATATCTTTTCCCATGGTTTTAGTTCTAATCCCTTCAGAATTTACATTAATTGGATAGAGCATTTGGAGAAAAGGATTTCCTAAAATTATTGGAGTATTAAGATCTTTTACAAACACAAAACTAGTTTTGAAACAAATTCCGTCATTGCACACATGGGCTTTGGAAAGCTTGAAGTTAATTTTAAGACTAGCTGAATTAGCAGCTGAGAGTTTTTCTTTAGTTTTTTCAAAATATTTAGTGGGGATTAATCCTTCTTGATTACAATTCAGTTTGCTCCTGAATCTATTAAAGCTATAGCATTTAGTTTAAAATCTTCAATAACTAAATTAATTTTTACATACCATTTCTGATAAGCAATCCTGGATATTGTATTAACGAATGTTTCTTCTTCTTCAGAAACTTTAGATGGAGATATTTTATTAGAATTTTCTTTGGAAATTTGATTTTGGAGTTTTATGATTAAAATTTCCTGTTGTAATTGATCATGGTTTTCTTTTAAAGTCTTAACTTCCTTTTTTAATTGTCTAACTTCATGTTTAAGGTCAGATATTGAAACTTTAGAATTGGAAGAATCAAACATATCCATAATTTCTGAGAAATCTGTTTTATAGGGGGTTTTATTTTCTGAGGATTTTCGTTTGAGATTAATTCTTGAAGTTTATGGAGGTAAATTTCTTTATCTTCCGGATTTTGGATTTTATCAATAAGGTCTAAGATTAAGGAAAATTGGTTAGTTAAGGTAGCTATTTGTTTATTACAAAGACATAATTCTGGTGAACAACTGGTACATTCATTATTGTTTTCCGAATTAGCGTTTTGGGATTCTTCTTCTGAGGAGGAATATCCTTCATCTGTTTGAATTTGATCTAGTTGTTCTTCTAGGCTAGAATTATCAATTTCAAATATTTTTAAGTCTTCTTCATCTAGAATTCTTAATAATTGATTTGTTAATTCTTCTCCGAAACTTAATTCATAAATTTTCTTTCTCATTCTACAACTACTGGCATAATGACTTGGTTTTTGGCACTTATGACATATACTGAGTTATGGACACTAGAATACCTTTTCTTTTGGAAATTCTTCTTTTGGAAATTCGATTTAGAAAAGGGTTTATTAGTAGATTTAAAAGGAGTTTTCTTTGTTGATCTATGTCTATGATTGTTATAATGTTTTGGCTTTGATGAAGATGATGGTGACCTTATTTTTTTAAATCCAAATTGTTCACACCAACTTCCTAATTCTTTTCTAGTTGTGAGATTTTGTTTCTTCAATTGGGCTTTTAGGGTAAAATCATTACACAATTGTAATCCTACTAAATTAACATGATTTATAATTTCTCCATAAGAAAGGGATGCAATATTTTCGTATTTTTCTTTGATTTTTTCACGAACTTTTTCTGCAAATGATTTAGGTAATCCTGAAATAAATTTTTCTTTCCAAAAGTAACTATCTGCATCATTTCTTTCATAGATTTTGGACAAGAAGACATCTTTATACCATCTAAAATCATGGAGTTTTCTACATTTTAAATTTTGTAAAAATTCTGTATTCCTTTCTTGATATATTTGAGGATTTCCTATAAAATGAATAATAATTGTATATATTAGAGAAGATATTGCATTAGAAATGGGTCTCCCTTCATCATTATTAATGATATTTCCTTCTTGATCTTTTTTAACACTAGAAAGAATTTGATTTTTGGCTTCAGGTGTTATAGTATTATCCCACCAACCTTTCAATTATCCATTGAATCCTAATATAAGATTTTTAGCAGCATCTTCATCTGTTAACCCTGCTCTTTCTTTGTAAATATTTGATACCATAACCATTTGTTTACATAAGCTAAGAATTTGATATTCGGACAATGTATCTAGATTCCATTCATATATTGAATTTCCATTAAAAGACCTAAAATTTTGGACTTCCTCTATTTTTAGATCTGGGGGAGTTGGTTTATAATAATTTTTATAAGGTGATAAATGTTGGACAGGGTTAATAAAATTTAAATTTTGTTCATTATCAGAATTTTCAAGATTTTGTTCAATTGTATTAATGACTTTGTCTATTCCTAGATCTCTCAATCTATCTTGAATTCCTAAGAGAATAGATTTTTCTGAGTTTAATTTTGGTATATAATCAGAAATTTGGAAAGGGAGATTATTAGCATTAATATGAAAAGTTTGATCTTTAGATGTTATTAGAGAAGATGATGAAGGCTCTTTCTTTTCTAATCTTTCTTCAATTTTGTTTTCTATTCGATCTAACTGTCTTCCTATGGAATGGAGGATTAAATTTGAAAAATTATTTTGTTTAATTTGTACAGTGCTAGTTTCACTAGTAGATGGTTCACTAACTGGAAGACATTTGATGATTTGGCCTTTTATAGAGATACCGGATTCTTCTAAAGGTGGATGTTCACTCGAGATTATTGACCCATCAAGCTTTGTCCATTTTTTGAGAGTTTTTTGAATGACTGCTAATTTGTCATTTCCATATGTTTGGTATAGATAGGAGAAAAAAGGAATATTTTGTTTAGTATATGAAATGTACTCATACCATTCAGATCTGATGTTTGCTCTTTGGGATTCAGAGAAATTAGTCATGAACCATTTTCTATTAGAAATATTTTCTTCAGAAAGAAAGTCTGTTTTAAGAAATTCTTTATCTATTAGAAATTCTTTGGTAATAGTAAGAATTTGCGATGGTGCAGAATTTGGGGAACCAGTTTCTTCATAATCTTGATATATTGGTTGTGCAAGGTTTTGATCTATTCTTATTCCTTGAAATTTTGAGGTAGTAGGTCTAATTGTTTCAGATGTTGAGTGTCTGGAGGGGGTGATAGGATGAGAGAAGGATGTTCTATTTGTTTTTAATGAATTTTGTCTACAAAATTTTATTCTTACGGATCCATCTTGATGTTGGGTAATTTGATCAATTTCTGAATTTTCTATGGGTTGAATCGGGGGAATTGATCCTGGTGGTAAATTTCATGTTTCTGGTAAAGTAACATTTTTCCATTCTATAGTTTTTGGAACTAAAAGATTATATTTGGCTCTATTGATTTCCCAAAATATTTTTTGATCTGGTGATTTAGTGTGTGATATGGCTTGAATATCTAGGCCAGTATTAGTAATTTTGTAGTGTAGCCTATAGAATATTTCATAGATATGAGATCCAGATTTCATGTTATAATTATAGTTTTTTACATTTAAAGTTAAAATATCCAAAATATGAGGATCATTAAGGGAAATAGTGAAATTTGGAAAAGAATTGAAATAAATTGGGCCATTACAGAGAGTAGTTTCTACTAGACCGAGTAAGGAATCATAAAAATCTAAGTGTCGACAGTCTCTTAAGGCTAGAAACACACTGGTGTCTAATCCTTCTCTTGTTAAAGGTTTTATAGCAATTTGAACAAGACCAATATGCAGAAATTTATATCCATTTTTAATATGTTTAATAATAGAAGCTTTTGAAAATAAATGTAATGTTTGTTGGTCAGATACCAGGGGTAAAACTTGTTCTTCTGTTTTTATAGTATAAGCTGACTTAAAATCAATAAACAATTTTTTATAAATTTTTTTAGTATTGATTTTGGGAGGTTTCCAATCAAATAGATCTCTGTCTTCCCACAGTGTCTCTCCTGTGGTAATTATATTCGAGTTTTCTTGGTTGTCCCCTGATGATGAGGCTCCAGAATTCATGCTTTTTATGAATTTATCCATAATATTAGATTTTCATATTTTGATCTTTCGAATCAGACAACGATTTATTGCGGCACAATAAAGTCAAGTAAGCCGATTTATAACGTGTCGAAGTTCGATTCACAAACTATGAACTTCTAAATATGGATATACTCAAGATTTGCATGGCTCTGATAC
>NC_026148.1:1801639-1803352 GCF_000512975.1 Sesamum indicum | reverse complement strand
ACTTATATATATATATATATATATATATATATATATATATACTCCTAAGGACTTACTACCAACCTATACCTCAAGGACTTACCTACCAACCTTAACCTCGACCTTCAACTTCTCTCAGTCAATCTTTTTCAAGGGAGTTCTATTGGATGTAGAAGAGCCCACTTGGCCTTTAGATTTACGGTAGGAGGGCTCTCACAATTCGGAAGCTTCGGCTTCTTTTGGGAGCACGCCAGGTAGAGGCAACACTGAGTCGGCATCTGACTGACATCCATAAAATTCATCCATGAAGTTCCACGAAGATGAACTAGACGACGAGCTATCTGATACATAAGCAAACGGGCAAGGATCGTTTGGAACTTCTCTTGATACTTTAGTTGTTTCAACCAAAGCAGGAGCATCAGGCCCTTTCTCTGACTTAACTTCGTTCAATTCGCTCTCAGGTTCCCCCACTGTTCCTAAATAAGAATCAACCGGTTGCGCGAACAACTGACAGAGTTCCTCCAACATGTCTTCGTACGTGTTCACATAGCATTTCCAATACGCGATTCCTAGAATACCATATTATGAAAGAAAAAAATATGTGGCAAAACAGTATCAGACTTTTAGCCGCAACAAACATATTATAATTTGTAGATCGATTGGTTTAAATTGAGAAATCACCTTACAGAACTCCTTTCAGGTACCATCTAGAGCAGTGACGAATCTGAGATGCTTATTCTAAACGACGTCGCGTCAGCTGAAGAGCTTACTGAAAACATCGTGCCTTTCCCGAAGGAACTTGAGCACGTATTTTTCCCACCCGAAATCAATTTTACCATCGTGGCACTTAACCACTTCATCTAAAGAATCAGAAATAGCAAATTTATTTTCAGGATTCGAGTGAAAACGACCCTTTTTGACATGATCCAGCAATTTATGAACAAAGATTGTTTCCCATCTCTTTGGTCCACTTAGAACAGTAGAACATGTATCGTTAGTAGTAGTACCCATCAGGCCACATGTTTAGTTATTTTTAGAAAAAGTAGTGTGGGGTGGACCAGTAATGCTGCAGGTGTTGTTGCAAATGCAAATAATGCAAATGCGCTGACATTGGAAGGGGAATGGAAGTAAATCTAATTGCATGCTTTGGCCAATCAACTTCCACAACTGTTTGTTTATAATGATGTATGCCACTGGTACATTGGCATTAATTTAGGTATTTTCTTCTACTAAATCCGGTAGGTGTGATGAATTAATCCATATTTGTGGCAGTTGGTTGGGATTGGACGTTTGTTAGCGGTAAATGCTTGGGCTGAAAATGGACAGAGTGGGATGTTGCCTCCATTCTGTCCACGTTGATACCATTTATAAATGCTGACAGACAGGGAATTAATGTTGACTGTTTTGTCAACATTAATGAAGTAGGTGGAGATTGGGTAGTTGAAATATAAATGAGTCACAGCAGTTTTTTTCAGTTTGTGGTAAACACGGACCGAATTAATGTACTACAACTTATAATTATATACTTATGTATGAAATCGTGTATGAGGCAAACACCAAACATTGTGGAAAATCATCCCTACAAACATTACAATTGAACATCAATGACATGCTAGGGGTGGCAGGTGAGTCGAGCGGGCTCACGAGCTCAGCGAGCCGGCTCGACTTTGAGTCGACTCGAGCTCGAGTCGAGCCAGCTCGAGCTGGGGTTTTGTTGTTCACCCGCTCGCGAGC
>NC_026148.1:1656486-1801461 GCF_000512975.1 Sesamum indicum | reverse complement strand
ATTTATAAATTTATGTCAAAATTTAGTAATTCCTATGAATTAAGCTAAAAATCATAATAATAATAATATCAACAACAATATTAATAATAATGATTATGATGATGATGGTTGAACTTCTAATTATTATTTTATTATATATATAATGAGATTAAAAAATTTAATCAATAATTACAATATCTTAAAATCCGGACTCCTGATTCATACGAAATTTAAATATATACAAGACTGTGTCCATTAGATCATATCAGACAGTATGATTTAAAATCACATGGCCTGATTCAACTATATACCGTCTTGAACAATTACTCTTACATTTCGAGTATGATATCTTGACATCCGTATGTCCAATAAGTTTAAAACTTTACGAAATGTATTTTTTTGTAAGTTTTATCATATCTAACGGTCGGATCTAAATTTTGATGGCCCGATTAACCCATGTTGTTCAACAATGTAAGATGATAAATCAATGTTAGAAATATAAAAATTTTGTAAATTGTGAACATATATTAATTTCAATTATATCTATCTAAAAATTTTATGATTTGATCTGATGATTTAAAATAATAATAATAATAATAGTTGTAATAATAATAATAATAATAATAGTTGTAATAATAAAAATAATAATAATAGTTGCAATAGTAATAATAATAATAATAATAATAATAATAATAATAATAATAGTAATACAAAAAGTCAAAATCAAAACCCATCACTTTCTCTCTCTTGTTCTCGTTTCTTCTTCCTCTTTTCTTTCTCTCTTTCTGTTTCTTCCCCATTCTCTCCTCTCAAATTCTCAATTCTTCCCCAAACCCATCTCTTAGATCCCTAACCCAAAACTCACGGCAACAAGAACGGCAGGTCGGCAACGAGTACGTCGACGAGTACGCCGACGATCTTTCTCCTCATTTCTTCCCCAAACCCATCTCTTAGAACCCTAGTCCCAAACTCACGGCAACAAGGACGGTAAGTCGGCAACGAGGACGGCGACGAGTACTGCTTTAAGGTAATCCTTCTCTCCGTTGCATTTTGCTCGTTCTTCTTTTTCTTGGGTTTGGGTGTCTTTTTAGCATCTTCTTTAATATTTTTTCTTGGGTTTGGTTGCGTTTTAAGGGGATTTGTTTAATTCTTGTTTTTCTTGGGTTTTTAGGGGATTTTTTTTCTTGGATTTGGGTGTGTTTTTAGCATCTTCTTTAATTTTTTTTCTTGGGTTTGGTTGTGTTTTTAGCGGATTTGTTTAATTCTTGTTGTTAGATTCCTTTCCAGCCTTAGTTCCTTACACTTTTGTTTGCTCTGAGAGTTATTTGTAAAAGAGTTGTAATGTTGTAAGAAAGACCATTATCAATTAGTAACATTTCTGAATTTCCTATCGTCTCTTTCTTCTCTCCTTCCCACCTCCATTCTGCTGCAATGTTAAATTTTTCTGCTACAATTTTCTGGAACAAGTGCTCGAGCTCGACAAATCGAGCTCGAGTTCGAGCTCGAGCTCGAGCTCAAAAATGCTGCATCGAGCTCGAGCTCGAGTTCGACAAAAATGGTCGAGCTCGACTCGTTGACAGCTCTAGTACGCACAACACAAAAGAACATTGGTCACAAATAGGTGAAAGAAGTGGATACACATGTAAGCAAAAACGACACACTTGGATTCATACACAATTACAATTACACGACTAACTTATCAATTGTACCGCACATGAAAAGGTGTACAAGTAAATAACTACGACAGGGACCAAATATCTCAACAATAAACAAAATATACTAACAACGACGGATTGAACAAAGTTAACCCTTGATAGCAAATGAAAGGGTGAATCGCCAAACAACTAGTAAGATGATATAATACTTCTGTAAACTACGCCAATGCGTCTGCTTAGCTTCGAGACGTTCATTGACACATTTAATGCGAGTTTCATATTCAGAGATTCTGTTAAGCAGTCCGGGAATTATCTCTTTGGACCTACGGCACATGGCGGGCTCAACCCATTGGAATGTGCCACAGTAACGGCCATAAATATAAAATAATGTTATGTGATATATGTACCTATCCTCAATTAGACAAGCGCAACAAATGTAAAAATTATTCGTTGACACTGTGGCTAACCAATAACAGTTATCGGCCTACTATTTTTTGGAGATCATTACATTATTGTAGAATGAATCTCACTACCAGGGAAACCGCGAAATCTTCTCCATGGATTTAGACCAGTCCATGAAGTACGTAGAATGAAATCCTTACCGCAAGTGCAAAAGCGCACAACATCGTCGGATGACCCAGAGGAACATTGCTTACTGGTCGATCTACCCCCAGAATTTGTACTACTGAAATTATGTGTGAACTCAACATTCTCCATGTATTATTCATATAGAATAATTGCAGGGATGCAATATTACGATCATAATATGGAAGATATTAGATGGCCCTGAGTGATTTCTGTTAGAAATGATGACCAGAAAGCCAATTGGATTGGTGGTTTTGGGAACCATGTAGCAATTTTTATAAATGTAATATTATCTTGATTAATGTAGTAAGCATTGACACCATGTGTTTGTTGTGCTTACTATTTACGTTGAACGAGGTTTTAACTTCATAACAAATGCCCACAGACTAATTGAATAACCCATATAGTTGGGCTGCCCATTGAATGACAACTGTGAAACCAACTTCTGAGGGTTGGTCTGAAACATTCCAAGTCCAGGACCTCAAGACTAGGCATCGAGAGTCCTATAGAGACTTCCACTCAGTATTGCATTCATTGGATGATTACTGTGTTTCATCGGCAACTGACATGAGATGTCTATGCAATTTTAGTGGATTAGTTTACAAGGTTGTTAACTAATTGAACTGACTCGCGAGAATCGACATATGGAAGCCTTGGAGGCTTGGTCGGTATGACTTGAATGCCCGGCTTCGATAATACAGGATCAGTCCTTGGACTTAAGGAATCATGGCAGTCGCATGCATATGATGGCTATATCTTGGATCTGGCGAGAGATGATTGTGTCTTAGATGTGGTCATTATAAACCTTTTTCAGTGTAGTTGGATTATGTATTAAGAATGGTGGATTTCAAGATAGAAATCGTCCCCTATCAATATATAATAGATATATCTCCTATGCGCTCTCAGATGGTTTAGACTCTCTAAGTTTATGGCCATAGCAATTGGTCGAATAGAAAATGGTTTCCTTTGTCGATTAATAGAGAAAACGCATCTCAAGTACTCAGCATAGTTGCCTGATCCAGGATAGGAACCGACGCCCAATTCCATGCCCTAGACTAAGGCCGGGAGATGGCCGACGGAAGGACCGTACCTGTATGGAACTCGAGAACCTAAATGTTCACACCAACATTCACCTAGTCTCTAGTGCCATGGACCGTTGCTAGACGACCACCCATGGTGACGGGCATTTTTTATTAATGGTTAATTGAAAATAATTAATTAAATTAGATTAAATTAATTATTTGTGTTGGATATAATACCCAAGTCTAGTTGAGAGTAAACCTAAAGAGTCACACACAAATCACTATGAAATTGGTGGAATTAATTTAAAATTAATTCGAGAAGAAACGAATTAATTTAATTGGATTAAATTAATTCAAGGAGAATATATAAATAATTGGATCATTTATTTAATAATCCATTTGATGAATGACTCAAGAATTAATTAATTTGGATTAATTAAGTTTTGGCCTGACACCTTTAAATTAATTGAATTAATTTATTTGGTTTGGCTTAATTAATTGATTGGATCAATTAATTAGAGTTTGGGCTTAGATTTATTTAATTGGATTAAATGAATCTTTGGACTTAGTTGGGCTAAAAATAATTTAATTAATTATTGTCAAATGGACTTTGGTTGGGCTCGATCCATACTTGAAGTCCAAGCCCATTTGAGAGAGGTTGAAGCAAGTTAAGGAGTAGAAACACCTCAACATGATGAACATAATGGAGTGGTTATTTCATCATGGTTGGAGTTTATATGCATGTTTGTGTATAGTTGCCTTGGAGGCAAACTTGGTGGTTATTGAATTTTGAATTCAATTGTATGTAATATATAAAAACTACACACATATCATGCATAACCAACTACCTAAGCCACGAAAATTTGCTCTCTTTTCTCTCCAAAAATGTTCTCCTTTTTGTTTTATATTGAATTGTATTCAATTTAGAACATAAAACACTTCAAAATCACTAATCAATAGTGTTAGTTTGGAGTTATTTTTCTTCTTGATTTTTGTTCTATCTAGCAATGGAAAAAGAACTATATCTCTTCCTTAGTGTGGTGTGGAAAAATTAGAGGAATTCTAATTTGGATCGTAAAGTGAACGGGAGAACGAAAAGGGAAACAACGTGCATTGCTGCTCATTTGTAGAAATAAAAGGTAAAGTTACATGTTGTATGTCTATACTTTTGTTTCATCCTTTAGCCACATGTCTAGCATGCTTATTTCATTTATTATTATGTTTTTTACGAACACCGAACGCCCAGTAATTTCGAAGGAAACACTCCTTTGAACCGTTTTAAATAATTTTTTATTTCACGCTTCCGCTGCGTTCCCGGGCCATACCGATTCTTTTAGTGGTATCAGAGCCAGTTCGGTGTTTTGGCTTTAGGATTAACATGTTATTATTTGTTGAGCATGAACACGTGTTTAATATGCTTTTGGAAAACATGTTTAATGGCTTTGAAGCATGGTTATGTATTTAGATAATACGTATTAATTTTGCTGTTAAATTATATAATTCTACGCATTTTTTAAAATTGGATTTTTTGTAAATTCATGATTTTATTTTAGTTTTTAATTGCAGAAATTCAAAAATAAAAAAAAATTGAAAAGCGAAGTTGTAGGGCCGTTGCTGCCCTGCCGGCCGGTCACTGGCCAGTAGGGCGCGCGGCCGAGAGCGCACAAGTAGTGGCCTGCACGCCGCCTGGAGGGCACCCCTCGTGCGTGCAGTGTGCGAGCATAGTCGCGCGCGCCAGCAGTAGACAGTCGTCTGCTGTCCGAACAGCTGGGCCGTTTTGTGTCGTTTTTTTTGAAAAATTTGGATTTTCCTGGTTTCTGCAATTTTTCTGATATTATTAATTTTGGCTAATTTTAATTTTAGTTAAATTGAATTTTTCTAAAATTAAATTGTGCCTTAAATTAATTTGAAAATGGTTTCCAAACAAACAAAAAGAAAATAGTACATTGGATGTATGGTTGATATCTAGTTTTTAATTGCATTATTAGTATGTTATTTTTTGCATTTAATTATCTTTTTTGTATTAGATATTGGATATATATTATCAAATACATGGATTGATGTTTAACATGTTTATATTTGATATAAATGTTAGTTACTGTTTATTGGATAAACAATGGGAATGATCACAAAGCCCATTGGCCGAATGCATGGTTTAATATTATGTTAGGTGAGGCCTGTGCGCCTCTTTGTTTTAATTTCTTCTTTTGTTTTTAGCCGTGAAATAATAAGGTTTGCTTTCTCCCTTCTTTTGTCCTCTCCAAACTTTTGATTGGGGTTTTCAATTTCAATTGTAATGAGTGTAGTTAGGAAAGTGAGGTTTTATTTATTTTGAATAAATGTAAGCTTCCAAGGAGAGGAAGACCTAGGCCCGTTGGACGGAGCTCACAACGGAAGAAGAAGAAGAAAGAGGAGGCCTATTAGAATGATAATGGATTACTATTTTGTAATAGTTAGGGCCACACCCTAGATTGACCATAGACTCACTGCGGGCTCAATGGGTCACTTAGGATTGGGCTTGTGATCATCTAACAGGGGCGTGCTAAGCTTGTTTTTGCATGTGGCGTATGTTTTAATATTTGGAGTATGATATATTTGGAATGCATATGTTTATACTCAATGATTAAAACTAATGCACGCAAAATCTTATAACGATGAGGTCTTAGTTACAACAAACTTAACTCTCACTTGGATGGTTCAAGTTAAATATTAGGTCCATGATAGATTAAAATTCAAATAGTTTGATTAAATTCAAGCCTTCCATCCACAACAATGTGGTTTGGATGCTACTTTCACCCATTCGTAGTCTCACGAGTCGTGGTACACTTGGAATGGAAGAAAGCTACACTATTATTGTGAATGAATGGAATATACTCCTGTTTTCCTATCTCACCAGTCGTGGGGGGCGGAAGTCGAGATATTCGTTTGGTTGATGGGTCGGGACTAACGCTAAGTAGCGTGATTCGCTTGGAGTCCTCGGGATCACGTGAAGAGGCAAGGCAAAATAACTTAGGGATCTCATTAGATGAGAATGGTATAGGTTACCTCCCACAAAACTTTTTTTTCATGTAAATCGTAATAGCAGGGCATGGAGAATTTCGTTTGTGGACTCCAAGCCACTAGGAAATGGTTTCCGTAAACCCCACTTGAGAGTGGTGGGCTTTAAGAAATAGTGGGACGAGTTAATGACTGAAGACCAAGTCTTAAACTTGATGTATAATATTACAATAATCTACAAAATTTCTGTTTACATTTGATGTAAATGTCTAAGAATCCACTCACTGTAATTCTCGAGACTAATAAATTTAATGGAATAAACTACAATGATTGGCTGTGAAATCTTAGGATTGTTCTTGATTTTGAGAATCAGACCTATGATCTGGATAATTCTCTTCCTCGGGCCATGCCGGAAGGGTCCACATGCGACGAACATTTGACGTTAGAGAAGTGGCATGTGGACAATTGAAAGTTCGCAGTATCATATTGGCACTAATGACCAATGACATCCAGAAATAGTACAATAGGCATGATGATGTCCATCGATAATGCTCCGAATAAGTTAGGTTTATATGGTTATCGGACTGGCATATTAGATATGCTGCGATAAAAGAATTTTTTCGTTGCCAAGATTATTGAAGGGTCTTCTGTACAGGAGTATGGGGTAAGATGATATCCCTTGTCGAGAAGTTCAAGGACCTTAAGGCTGACTTGAAATAGAGGCGTACATTGACGTGATTCTTTAGTCTCTTCCTCCCTCCTTTGACCCATTCATGAGTTGATAAACATGTTAGTCTAGTATGAGGCAACGATTGAAAAGTCTGCACCGTCAATATTGGTACGGGAGGCTTCAACCTCAGAAGCAAAAGGCAAAGGGGTCGGACGTTGGAGGAGGTAGAAGGGTAAGACAGAATCAGCTATTGCAAGTGCTCAAAGCGCTCCTGTTGCCCAGTTAGGCATGGGCAAAGGGAAGAGAAAGGCGGTTCAGTAGTCATGGAATCCTCTATAATAATGTATAATTTATTATTAAGCCTTAACATGACTACTACTACACTTCTTGGGTATTGAATACCAGCTGTAAAGTGCAAATCTGCAAATGGTTTGCAGGTGGTGAAAATGAGTAGAAGGCTGAGATAAACGGTCCTGAAACTTAGCAATAGCAAGGTTGTTGCTACTGTGGTTAAAGGACTAGATAGTCTTAGCTATTAGTGATCATGTTAGGATAAAGTTGATAGGACATAATTATGTAACATGACATGATCAAATTATGTTTCTCCATTATTCGACAAATTAGATTACATGATTTCGATCAATGATAGTTAATTCATTTGACAAAGAATGGTTATTCTTGTCTGCTAGGTTGTTTACGTAATTATTTCAACACTATCTCATAATTGGATTATGAATGCTCAAAACAAATGGTCAAATGGATAATCAAGATAAACTCATAGATCTGGCATGCAAAGGTAGGTCACATTTCTCTAGTTAGGATAAGAAAGTTGGTGAATTCAACGAGTCTAGAAATAGACGAGTTGAGTCTACAAGCTTGCAAGTCCTTCTTGAGCAAAATGAGGACCGAGAAGCACTTTGTAGGACAAAGTGTGGTTACCAATGGTCTATTGGATTAGATCCAATTAGACATCTATGAGTCATTGAATACACAGAGCCAGAAGGGGGTTAACAAGTCTAAGACCCTTTGGAAGGTTCGGAGAATTAGACTTGAAATGGAGAACCAAACTGGTTGCAAAATTAAATCCTTCAATTAAATTGATGTATTGTGTATTTAGTGGGAGTTCTTGAAATATCTGACGAGAATGGAATTCTCACTCAATGGAGTTTTTCCTTAGAGCACCACAATTGAACGTTGTTTCTAATAAGGGAGGGATCGAACCTTCTTGGGCTTGGTTCGATTGTTCTTTCACTGAACTACTTTGGCCCATGTAGCATGGCAAGCCTGTTCCACAATTACTTTAGTATATGGGATGGTCCTGTATACATTAAGGGACTAGTGGGAGGCAAACTTGGTTTGTACAAGTTTATTTGTTATCCTAAGAAAAATTGGATTTCATTGGATAACTGACGTGAAGAGTAGCTCCTTGAGGAATCAAATGAAGAGACACCTCAGTCAAATGTAGCAAACATCATTTGTAATCAAATTCTTCCACTAACTCACTATAATCCAGCCTCCTGATGGATGACTAAAACACATTAGTTTACCTAATAGGTACAGGTTTCTGTTTGACCAGTCAATTGGATTATGATCCAAAGACATTAAAGAGAAGCGATGTAGGACATCGAGTTGGATGAATAGCTTGGAGCCATGAGATTCGACATGGAGTACAAATTAGGTTTGAAACTTCCTATATCTGGAATATTTTTCTAGACAAGGTCATGGAGGGTATGACTCAAGTCGAGAATGAGTTAGAGGTTAGTTGGAGTTTAGTTTTGTTCCTAGTGTTTTAGGTGTGAACGTCTTACTCATCTGGAATGATATGAAGATGTTGGAAAACACTGAAGCACAAACATTATTCACGCAATTCTCCATGAAGGAATTGGATTCTTTCCCTTATCATAAGATTAAGCCATCCAAGACTCAGTCTTCGAGGACTGATGAGGAGATTAGAAAGATGCTTGACATCCCCTATGTCTTTTTTCGATGACAACATAAGTATGTGGTCCAATGCACTAGACCAAATGTTGTGTATGCTTTGTGCACAGTAATGGATATCGGGCGTATATCGAGAAGGCACTGCGTAGGAATCAAGATTACTCTTTAGTACCTGAATAAGGATTAAAGAAGTGTTCTTGATGCAAGTCAATGGAGAGTTGATTCTGGAAGGCTATGGCGATACTAGCTTCCACTTATATGTGAATGGTGACTAGTCTCAATTTGAATGTACATGATGTGGTGGCTTGGAATGATTTCGAGTGGGATGCCATAATGGTTTTTACCATGAAAGTCAAATGTATAGTGACTTTAAAGTTGCTCAGAAGTGTTTTCAATGAAAATCCACATCCAATGGTTGAATGTGGAGCCTAGCACAGCCAAACCAGTAGTTACCTAGAGGATAACAACTAGGCAATGGCACAAGAAAAAGAGCCGAGATCTCATCATAGATCCAAGGAATATTCTTAGACGCCACCATCAGTTTGAAATGATGGTAGAAAGAGGTGACGTGCGGTTGGACCTCATCATTTCTGTAGAAAATATGGTAGACCCCTGAGACCGAGTAGGTACCGCAGATTGCTTACTCAGATAGGTCTGAGGGGTATGGAAAATTGGCTTTAGGTCAAGTGGGAGATTGCTAGAAATGGTGACCTGAAAGCCAATTGGATTGGTGGTTTTAGGAACCATTTAGCAATCTTTATGAATGTGATATTATCTTGATGAATGTAGAAAGCATTCATCTGTGGCACCATGTGTTTATTGTGCTTACTATTTACGTTGAACGGGATTTTAACGTCACAACAAATGCCCACAGACCAATTGAAGAATCCATGTAGTTCGGTTGCACATTGGATGGCAGCTACGAAACCAACTTCTGAGGGTTGGTCTGAAACGTTCCAAGTCGAGGACCTCGAGGCTGGGCATCGAGAGTCCTATAGAGACTTGCACTAACTATTGTATTCAATGGATGAGTGTCGGGTTTCATCAGCAAACAGACATGGGATGTCTATGCAAGTTTAGTGGATTAATTGACAAGGTTGTAATTGATTGAACTGACTCGCGAGAATCGTCATATGGAAGCCTTGGAGGCTTGATGGGTATGACTTGAATTTTTGATTTCGATAGTACAGAATTAGTCCTTGGACTTGAGGAATCATGGCAGTCGCGTGCATATGATGGCTATATCTTGGATCTGGCGAGAGATGACTGTGTCTTCAATGTGGTCATTATAAGCCTTTTTCCAGTATAGTTGGATTATGTGTTGAGGACAGTGGATTTCAAGATAGAATCCATCCCTTCTCAGTATATGATAGAGATCTCTCCTATGCGCTCTGAGATGGTTTAGATTCTCTAAGTCTATGGCCATAGCAATTTGTCGAATAGGAAATGATTTTCTTTGTCGATCAATAGAGTAAACGCATCTCAAGTACTCAACATAGTTGCCTAGTCTAGGATGGGAACGACGCCCAATTTCATGCCCTAGACTAAGGCCGGAAGATGGTCGACGGAAGGACCGTACTTGTATGAAACTCGAGCGCCTAATTGTTTACGCCAACATTCACCTAGTCTCTAGTGATGTGGATCGTTGCTAGACGACTACTCATAGTGACGACATTTATAATTAATGGTAAATTAAAAATAATTAATAAAATTAGATTTAATTAATTATTTGTGTTAGACACAATGCCCAAGTCTAGCTGAAGGTGAACCTAAAGATTCACACACAAATCACTATGAAATTAGTGGAATTAATTTGAAATTAATTTGAGAAGAAACGAATTGATTTAATTGAATTTAATTAATTCAAGGAGAATATATAAATGATTGGATCATTTATTTAATAGTTCATTTGATGGACGGCTCAAGAATTAATTAATTAGATTAATTAATTTTAGGCCTAACACCTTTAAAATAATTAGATTAATTTATTTGGTTTGGCTTAATTAATTGATTCGATCAATTAATTAAAGTTTGGGCTTACATTATTTAATTGGATTCAATGAATCTTTGGACTTAGTTGGGCTAAAACTGATTTAATTAATTATTGTCCAATGGACTTTGGTTGGGCTTAATTTAATTTCATTAAATCAAGCCCAATCCATACTCGAAGTCCAAGTCCATTTGAGGGAGGTTGGAGCAAGTTAAGGAGTTGAAACTCCTCACCATGATAAATATAATGGAGTGGTTATTTCATCATGATTGGAGATTATATGCATGTGTGTGTATAGGTTGCTTTGGAGGCAAACTTGGTGGTTATTGAATTTTGAATCCAATTATATGTAATATACAAAAACTACACACATATCATGCATAACCAACTATCTAAGCCACGAAAATTTGCTCTCTTTTCTCTCCAAAAATGTTCTCCTTTTTGTTCTATATTGAATTGGATTCGATTTACTTTATATTACTCTCAATTATATGAATGTAAAGCTAATCAGCTGCAACCTAAAATGTATTCAGGCCTCAATCTGGAGGAGGACAGTGTAAAATACCCATTAACCTAACTTATGGTGTACTCTCAACCAAATGAATGTAAAATTAGCTGCAACCTAAAATGTATTCAAGCCTCAATTTGGAGGAGAACAGTGTAAAATACCCATTATACCTAACTTATGGTGTACTACAAGACAATCGAAAGCACGAAGAGTGGTGAAACAGACACAGTTACAAATAACATTAGTGTAAAGGTATTGTGTAGGCTGATAGTGCATAACGATGTATAACAAGGTAAATCCAGAATGTTTGGTATATTATCGCGCATAAAACAGAGTATGCTAAAATAAATTGAGACTCAAATTACAATCTACATGTCAACCAATTCTAGAAATTACGAGTAACAAGCAGTGATAAATTGACTTACAGTGCTTGAACGGTGGAAGAACTACTATCGATTAACCCTAGATTTCAAAAAAGGAGAATTGCAAAAAATTACCACCGGTAAATGAGTTAAGAAATGGTTGCAAACCGAGAAGGTGTTGTCGTTACTTACCTCGAAGATTGTTGTCGACGTCGTGTCGTTAGTCTGTACAGGCAGATGCTCCGGCTTCGCCTGAATAGGTGAATGGGAATAAACAGGAATGGGAGAATGAGGAGAAATACGAAATAGGGCGAAAGCAAAGATAAGGTGGATTTTCAAATTCGAAGGGTACAAAAAAGTAATTTCACATTCAAAGTATCCCAATTAATCTGAGACAGTAAACATGTTTTGGCGGATAAAATGTGTACTGTGTATGGCCAAGTAAGCTTCGGTCTACCCTGTTCCATTTGGGACAATCCATCGCACTGTCCCAAATCAATCCCAGAATGAGATATCCATCTCATCCAGTAAATACCGCCTTACAGTTCGGTACTACCGTCCTAACTAGCATCTAACGAGCGGAAGGACGCTTCAGCAACTTAGAAAGCAGGAATATGATTAACGTCCACTGATTAGTTAATTGTGAAACATTCTAAAATTTTAATTTAATTGATTATTTTTAACTCCTCTTCTGTTAAGATTTTTCCCTCATGTATATTTTGATTTCTCCAACATTATTTATTATTATTGTTTGCAACATTTTTTTATAAATCAAATATTATTGTATTAACATATTTATTTAGGTACTGTTTTTTCTATAAATATTTCTAATACAATTTCAATAAATATTTCATTTTAATTCAATTTTGAAAACTATGCACATACCAAACTTATTAGTACTATATATTTTCAAATTGCTTTATTTTCGAACAGCAAATGCTAGTCACACTATTGGTTCCAACAAAGCAAATTTAGTAATTATTAAACTTGAGGATAACAAAGGTATTACCACGAAAAAATTCAAATCTCAAGCTCGAAGAAGTGGTTATGCAATAAAAAGAACTACCTGTCATATAACTGTTACATTGAAAAATATACCTTTAAATGAGTATGAAGAGATAAATTCGTTAAAAAAACCAAGATGGAAAAAGAAGAAAAAACAACCCTTTAGTGTCTTCCTTTTTTCAGTCTGCTTTCTTCTTTCATATTTAATTTATTTTTTATTTATTTATCTGACTTCTCATTACCTCACTGTCTTTATATAGATAGTTTTTTTCATGTATTTTTTTTATCACCACTTGTGAATATAAAATTAACATATTAATATTTTGTGGATATTTATTAAATAATAAAAAAGTCTATTTAGTATTTTTAAAAATATTAAAAAAGATTATATATACATAGAGTGTGCCACAAATAAAACACGCGTTTTTGTTAGTTGATAACTTTATATATAACATCGACTTGCCCCTGGAATGACAAAATAGGGGAATAGTCCTCAGCCGCACTACAACTGCCATTCTATTGGAGATATTCCCAATTTCTCCAGGATCTGGTTTGTCCGAGAAAAGTGCCTGTGCCATGAGTTCAAAAATTTCCATTAGTAACAAGAAAAAGTAATTTCCTCTCTGGTTACCTGATTATCCGTTTATAATCTTTCTTTGGAAGAAAAACATACACAAACATATTACAGAAGACAATACATGGGCAATGGGCGGTATCTTTATGTCATAGTGGAAGACAGCACAAAAGTTAATTAACATTGGCAGATTGTCAAATACAATGGTATCAAACTGCACGAGACTTCCTAAAATGACCTAGGATATGGAACTGTCCCAAGTATTGTAATATTTCAAACAGTGCTGATTTTATCAACCTCTTCATTCCATTGCATTTTACTTATCTTCCGTTCATGGAGAAGGGTACACTCAACAGCATATAATCCTACCATGTGATGTATCAAAATCCTTGCTAATAGCCTATAGTCTAGAAATAACAGGTATCAAACTTTTGAATTTCTACGTGTTACAATGGTGGTAAAAAAAGGATGCAATTGAACCAGATATGTGATTTCCAATTAGCTGATCCCTTCTAGACTCTTACGATGTGATCCGGTCTAGATTGGGGTGGAGATTGCTGTAGCATATGTTTTTCTCTCAGACTCAAATTATGTGTTAATGGATTCAACTATTTATTCCTGAACTGATAGTTAATGGAGCCAGGTATTTGAAAATAAGCTCCTCAATCACTTTTTCTCTAGGAATCATAAGAAAAATCTACTGTTGGTAGAGTGGGGCGCCTTAATGAGAACTAGAAATTAGAAAGCCATATAAAAAAATTTACCAATTAAAAGATGCTACAATCTTCATCTAACAATTCGTAAAGCATACCACACCACAACTAATTCTCAAAACTTAACGTCCATCCTTCAACCAATGAAGTCAGATAAATGCCAATACAAGCTGAATACCTCACAAAACTCCAAATTGCCCCAGATGACTTGTGAAGACACGAGTATCATTTTCCCTTTGTAAATCATGAACCAGATCAATTCTAGACATTAGAGATAAATCCTCAAGTCTCAGAGAAGAGAGGGTTCAATTCTCAATTCCTTGCGTATTGTTACTCAGACATTCTTATGCAGGAAATGCAAATGATGAAAATATGCCAGCCACGCTCATCCTGAAAATTGCGAAATGACCAAGCTCACCTTTATGATCTAATTAGATTTATTTAAATGGCTCTGACTAATAATCCTTGACACCGAAACTCTCTTCTGATTATTACTAATTTGGTTTACGCAATTTAAATCACATGGTCCAAACCCAACTCCAATCAAGTTTGCATATCTATCCTTTCCTTTAAAACCAGTCCTATATAGTACAAACACTGGAGTCATATATTATACAAAGGTAAATTTTACAGTAATTAGAAACAAACCTGCATCCAAAGAAGCCCCTGTTTGCAGATAAACCAGAAGGATGTGCTGATCTGAGAACATAGTGCTTTGATTCATCTATCAACCTGCATAAACAATTTCAACAGAACATGTAATATAATAAATTTGCTATCAACTTCCACATACCATAATTCTCTTACACTAGGTTGACATTATTACTTATTATAAAAGAACTCTCAGGCCTAAATAGAGATTTCTAGCTAATAACACTTTCCACCAAATTAGGCCAGTTTAAAGTCAGAGTTGGTCAATGAAATCTTTAAGCAATTTTATTGTGCGTAAGAGTTTCAATAAATTCATCGGTGCATGCAGATTTGGGAAGTAGTACGAAATGACCCACAGGTGATCATGTCCAGACCGCTAGTTGTCCAGATAAAGATGGTCCAGAAATACAACATAGCTTCATGCCTACATTAGATGATTATCTACTATGCTGTCCAGTACATCAATCATACACATAATGATGGCGTAAAGAAAGGTCTGGAAATGGAACAGAGCACGAGAATAAGGTAGATGATTTATATTACCTACATGCAAAAAGTAACCAATTATCAAAATGCTATAGCAACCTCACAAACTATTATCAACACGATTTCCACAGTTCAGTAACCTAAGTTCACATCAAGGAAAGCCACCGAAAAGATCCTCTTTTTTACAACATTTAGACTTGAGTAATAATCTGGAGTTGCTGGCAAGTGCTTAACACTTGTCTGGGGCTTCTCCTCATATGTATAGCCCTTCCAGTAACAAAACTTTATTGTATCTAATATGATCCCTAACAAAATTTAGCTTCACTCAACAAAATTGATTTTCTTACACGATCACAGTTTCCAGATTCATAACTATCTTCCATCACGCAAGGTTAATTGCACTCTCCAAATATTCATTTAGCTTTCAAATGAAGGATTCATCTCCGGGCATGCAGGAAATTTGCCCTCTTACTTTGACCATACGAGTTATCAAGGATCTTCCTCGTGTTTTTATCACATGAATCCCTATTTTGTCAATTCAATTGTTTTCAACTGTTCCTAGGATAATTGTGTTCGAACAATTCGATGATAATTCCACCCCAAGTTAGCTTCTCTATCAGTCTGTGATATATCATGCAAGAATAGACAAGATAAAAATCAGGATGACATTTTTTTGGTCTACAGGCAAGAAAATTATTCAGGATTAAGTTTCGCTTATCTTGCAAGTTTTGGAAGGACCCCATTCCCAATTTGGGAGAAAAGTTTTCTCCCTCATGCAAGGTAAACTTTAACCACAAAATTCTCAGTGATCATAGATAGGATTCTCATAGTATTAGACAGAGTCAAAAACTTCTACGGCAGTTGACAACTTAACAAGGCCATTCATCAAAACCATGTTGCCCAGTTACACATGTATAACAGAATAACTACCACGAAGGCATGTATAACAGAATAAACTACCGGGATTTGGCTTGTGCGTAGTTTCCCCAAAGAAGAAAAACAACTCCTTTTCTTTTCTGAGAAATTGCTCCAATTACAGCATCAGTGAACTGCTCCCACCCTCTTTTAGCATGAGAATTTGCTTGATGTTGTCTAACTGGAAAGTCAGAATGGAATTTATGTCAGACTTGGAAAGTTCAATATAAAATGACAATGTACTGCACGTAAATTTCAAACTCATCTTTTCAAAAATAAGAATAAACAAAGAGGTTTCTGTCAACGCTCTCCTTTCTCTTTGGAAAGTTGATCCAATTCTTAAGGGTTCCTCAACAAGTAAGAACTCCAAAAGGTGTCCCTCAATCAATATCATCTCTCACTCTAATATGCTTGGGCTATGAGTTAAGCCTGCCTAATAGTGAGAAATATCCTCATTCTCTCATTCTCCCTACTTTACATAAGTAACTCAGTCTTAAAGGAAGCTGCCCATGTGCCTAAGGCCGTTTTGCAGGAGACCCCCTTGATGACACTACATGGACCGCCCAAATATCACAAAAACAACAAGATCAGAGGAAACAGAGGTTACCTTAACAGCAACTTCTGCCTTGTAAGGCCTGCCAGCACCCCATATGATCAAGCAAAACACCGTAAACAGCACGATAAACCCACAAAGCGCCATCAAAGCCTGGCACCGCCGCGTAAACGCCTTATCATCATCAAACTCATCATAATTCCCCTCTTCTACAATCACATTGCACTCAGGCCACCCTTTATCATTTCTCTTCCGGCCACCCTTTCGCCCTGAGGATGACCGGAATATGCCGGAGAATCGGCTGGGGGGGGGGGTTGCGGGGCGGGGGGGGGGGGGTGGGGGTAGGGGGCGTCCCGTTGCCAATTTAAATAATATGTTGCTTTCAATCAATGCAATTAGTTGCTTCTTTAAATTCTCTCGCAATCTAATGCACTGTTGTTGTCGCTATTATCTTTGTTGGCACCCATCGAGCGTGTTGATAGGAATTCATCGTTGGCTTTCCCGACACAAGTGATTGTTCACTGCTAGACTAACAGCCCAATGGTCCCCTTTCCCTGCCTTGCGAAAGTCACTTAAAGGGAAGTGTATTAAGCCTCAATTCCTAAGCCGTACGACCGAAGTGGTTTTCTATGACCCACAATTTCCACAAAAATGTAAGCCAAGATGCTAAGGCCGTGAGACGGGTCATGATGCCCAATGAAACACTGTTGTCCGAGAGGATGAGAACTCCAAGTTGCAAGATGTCATGACGGCTTTCGAGAAGGTCAAAAGTATGGACTACGAGATCACTGTATCGAATAACCAAATGGACGAGTGTCTAAGAGTGAGCTGGAGCCTTGAGGGCAAGTAACATTGTTGAAATGAGGCTAGAAATGGAGCAAATTGACATGCTTCAACGAGTAGTGAGCAATACCATGTTGTTGCTCCTGATCCTAGTGTTAGGCTTCAAATTCCTGAGCTCAAGGTCTATATCGATGCTCGTGATGCAAAAAAGTCAAGAACTTCCTTTTTTGACATGAAATAGTACTACTTGCATATTGAGTATGAGTGAGAAAGGTATCAACTACTAAGATGTACCTGACTAATGGCACACCAAGCATGCAAATATTCAAGTAAAAACGATGCATCTAAACACCTGTGGCTTTTTTGAAGAGGCAACAGATGGGTATTAGAGCATATATGTGCTCCGTTAGAGATTATGTAAAGCGTTCTTCGCACTCATGTTGAACATTTGGTACATCACAGAGATAAAGCTCTTTATATTACTGGATTGTTTAAAACTATGAACACAAAAATCCAACTACAGCACCAGAAAGTATAGACTTGCGTTTGACGATGACGCGGTTGAAGGCTTCATGTATTACAATCCGAGTCCTATAGAGAAAGACAAACGACATCTGACCTGCACAAAATACGGTGGCACGGGCAAAATCCTTCATAAGCAATTCAAACAAAGGTGGAGGAGACTGACAGCTTCATATGCAGGGCAGTCCTTAGACTAGTTCAAGTCAAAACAAACCCAAGGAGAATAAATAATGACATGACAGTAGGGTGAAGGGCGACAGGTGCTTTGTGTGCGATAGCCTCATTGATATAGAGACTGTTCAAAGAAAAAAGAAACAACTTTTGAAAGCACTAGCGAGCCTCACTAACTATTATGAGGAAGAAGCACCGCTCTTATGTAGAAGTCAACCCTTTGTTCGTGATGCTTTCAATGCGACGACCAACATCAATACATAAACTGTAAAAAAATCTCTTGCCACTATAAAGAGAAAGCACCATAGTAGTTAAAGGCGCACGATGCATGGCTCGAAGGTCCCTAGAGTTATGGCCAGTTTGCCTTTCTAAAGCATGGCACCAAAAACAAATTATATATTTATACATTAATATCATTTAACATCAGTATTGCAGAAACAATTAAAAATTGTTAAAATATTAATTTGGAGATTTATGTATAACAACATACTTGTAGTTGCTATATTTGGTACATAAATATTATTACACGATTGATTAGGAAATTTGTGTACATCTGTTGGTGACCAAAAAGCCAATTGGATTAGCTTTTCTTGTTTGTCAATCTTTATCAAAATAATATTGAATTGATAAATATGGTAAGAATTCATCAAACTGGCATTGTTTTTGTTGTGCTTACCACTTACGTCGAACGATGGTCAATGTCACAACGAAATGCCCATCCACCAAAAGGTTGAACCAATGGAGTTGGGTTGTTTATAAGTTTGGCAGTTATGAAACCAACTTTTCAGGGTTGGTCTGAAACGTTCCAAGTCGAGGACCTCGAGACAGGGCATCAAGTGCTATATAAGTATTGCAACCCTGTTTCGTCGGCATGAAATGTAAGTCATCTATGCAATTTTATTGGGTTAGTTGGCAAGGTAATCGACTGACTTTATTGACTCGCGGGAGTCATCATATGGAAGCCTTAAAGGTTTGGTCGGTATGACTAGGATTCCCAATTCCGATAGTACGAGATTAGTCCTTGGACTTGACTGAGTAACCATGACAGTCATGTGCATATGAAAACTATATCTTGATATGGCGAGGTGGTTGTGCCGTGAGGCATAGTCATCATAAGCATTATCCAATGCAGTCACATTATGTAGCGAGGACGGTGGATTTCAAGATAGAATCCGTCCCTGACAGTAATGTGACAATAGTGTCTCCTATACGCTCTGGGACCCGTTTATGCCAAAATCTTTAACCACAGTGACTGAATGAATGGGATAAGTTTCTCAGTTCAATCAGTATGGTAAATGAGGACTCGAGTTATAAGTATACATATCTAGTCCAGGATGAGAATCGAGGCTCAATTCCGTGTTGGGAGACGGTTGACAGTAGAACCGTACTCGTATGAAACTCAATGCCTAAATGTTCACGCCACTATTCACCTAGTTTCTAGTGCTATGGACTGGCCACCATGATAACAGGCTATTTCTGGTTATTGGATAATTGAAAATAATTAATTAAACTTAATTTAATTAATTGTATTGATCACAGACGCCCAAGTCTAGTTGAGGGTGAACCTAAATAGTCACACTATACCACTAGAATGGGATGGAATTAAGTTGAAACTAATTCCAGAAGAATCGAATCAATTTAATTGGATTAAATTAATTTTTGGAGGGAATAAATGATTAGATCACTTATTTAGACCAATCTAATAGATGGATGACTTGAAATTTAATTAATTGAAATTTTAAATTAGTCCTTAAATTAATTGGATTAATTTATTTGGGCTTGGTCCAATTTATAAGTTGGATTTACAAATTGAAAGAGAGAAAAATGGGCTTAGATCTTTTAATTGGATTAAAACATATGGAATTTATTGATGGGCTTGTAATCAAATTTGATTTAATTGAAGTCCATTAGATATTGGTTTGATTTAATTTTAATTAGTCGAGCTCTATCCATTAAACACAAGCCCAAGGCCTTAGAGGACCTTGGCTAGGTCAAGAAGGAATGAACCTCCTCCTTTGGAGAGTGGTTGACTAATTTTTTAATCTAGAAAAATAGGCCACATGCCCTTTTTTAATGAGGATTGGTTGGTTGGTTGGAGCTAACTAGGTTATCTCATTTGTGTATGTGACTTGGTCGTATATATCACACATAAAAACCCTAGCCGACTAGACTACATGCACAACACACTCTCTACTTGTCAATCCAGCCTCTCTCTCTTTCTCTCCACACTCTCTCTTAGTCTTAGAGATCAAAGAGATTCAAGAAGATCGAGCATTAATTCAATAATGTTTGTTCGATTTCTTGTTGTTCCGTGATCATTCTTGCTAGCACGAGAAGATCACATCCTAGTGGGAGCGTGGATATCTCTGGAGGATCTCTACGTAGAGATATAGATTTGAGGAAGAGAATCAACGCTTATAGCTGATTCAAGAAATCAATGAGTGTAATGTTCTCGATTTATTTACTCGTTCCTTTATGGTATTCTTGGCCTATGCAATCGGATTATTTTAGACACCAAACACCTTGGAAAGATCAAAGGAACACGCCTCTTGATTGGTATTTACGTATGTGTTCTCGATTAATTTCAATTTTTTGCACTTCCGCCGCGCGTCCCTAGCCGATCTGCTTCCTACAAGATCGTTGTTGATATTTTTGGTAGATAGAGCAATCATATCAATAAATGTTGTTAGAAAATTGATTAGGAGAGTTGTGTATATTTACTTTATTTGTAGTTTATATTTTTGGTAGATAAATCAATCATAACAAATATTTTTAGAAGATAGCTCAGGAGATTTGTGTATATTTACCTTATTCGTAGTTCATATTTTTTGTGAGAATCAATCATATCCATACAATATTTGTAGTTCTTGTTGGAATGAATGACCAAAAGCCAATTGGATTGAGTGTTCGCGATTAGCCAATCTTTCTCAAATAATATTAAATTGATGAATACGATAATAATTCATCAAGTTGGCTTTGTGTGTATTGTTGTGCTTACCACTATAGTTGAATAGGATTTCTATATCACAACAAAATGCCCATAGACCAAAAGGTTAACCTGTGGAGTTAGGTCGCGCATAGGTTTAGCAGTTACGAAACCAATTCCTGAGGGCCGGTCTGAAACGTTCCAAGACAAGGACCCCAGACAAGCATCGAGGGTCCTATAGAGACTTGCACTAAGTACTGCAGGCGTATTTTGTCAACAGAAGACATAGGTCGTCTGTACAGTTTTAGTAGGTTAGTTGGCAAGGTAGTCGACTGATTAAACTGTGTCGCCGGAATTGTCATATGGAAGCCTCTTAAGGCTTGGTCGATATGACTGGATTCCTAATTCCGATAGTACGAGATTGGTCCTCGAACTTGAGGAATCATGGCAATCATGTGCATAAGAAGACTATGTCATGGATATGGCGAGTGGTGACTGTGTCGTGAGGCATGGTCATCATAAGCCTTATCCAGTGCAATTGGAGTATGTAACGAGGACGGTGGATTCCAATAAAAAATTTGTCCCCTGTCAGTATGTGACACTGAGATCTCTTACACATTCTGAGATGGTTTGGACTCCAATAGTCTTTGGCCAAAGCAATTGATCAATAAGGGATAGTTTTCCTAGATTGGATCAATAAATGAATCTCGAGTATTAAGCATAGTTACCCAATCAAGGATGGGAACCGATGCCCAATTTCATGCCCTAGACTAAGGCCGACAAACGATTGCAGTAGGACAGTATCGTATGAATTCGGAGCCTAAATGTTCATGTAGTTATTCACCTAGTCTTTAGTGTCATGGACTGTTGTTGCTAGACGACCACCCATGCTAACGGGCTATTTCTGGCTATGGGATAATCAGAAATAATTATTTTAGATTAATTAATTATGTTAGTCACACACACCCAAGTCTAGCTAAGGGTGAAAGTAAATAGTCACAAGATACCGCTATAACGAGATGGAATTAATTTGGGATTAATTCCAGAAGAGTTGAATGAATTTAATTGGATTAAATTAACTCATAGAGAGAATAAATGATTGGATCATTTATTTAGAGCAATCCATTGGAGGGATGACTTGAAATTTAATTAATTAGAATTTTAAGTTAGCCATTAATTAATTGAATTAATTTTATTACGCTTGGTCCAATTTATAAATCAAAAGAGAGATAATAAAAGGTTTAAATCCTTTTCTTAGATTAAAGAATGTTTTAATGTTAGGCTTGTAACTAAACTAGGTTTAATTAAAGTCCATTAGACGTAGACTTGATTTAATTTTAATTAATCCAGTCCGATCCATTAGATACAAGCCCAAGGCCTTGGTTAGAACTTAGCTAGGTCAAGGAGGATATTTTGAAGAGACAAGGCTGATTTTGGAGGCTCAAATTCATCCATGATAGGTTGCTAGGTTAGGGTATGTATGACTAGGTCATATATATAGTTACATTAAACCCTCGCCACACACAACATATACTAGCCTCTCACACTCTCAAACTCGTCCTCTCTGTTTCTCTCTACTCTCCATCTTTTTAGTTTTGCCTTTTGGTCTTAGAAATAAAAAAAAAACAAAAGAAAATCAAAACACGTTAGTTGATAGTGGTTGTTTTAAACTATACTCTTATGTAATCATTCTTACTACCACGAGAAGATCATGTCCTTGTAGTGGGAAGGTGGACGATTTTAGAGGATCTCATAGTCAAGATCTATCCATGAACGGACCCTACAACGAGGAATCAATGCTTGTAGCCGTGCAAGAAAAACGATAAGGGTATAATTTCTATTTATAATTCCACTTGTTTATTATTCTTGTGATTCTATGGCCATTGTTTATTTTTATTATACATAGAAGGCTCGGGAAAAGATCAAGGGTACACCCCTTGATCAAGTTTATTGCATGCTTGAATTGTTAATTTTTTATTTTTTGCGCTTCCGCCACGCTTCCCGGGCTAATCACTCCCTTTAACTCGTAACAGAGCCCGATTCAGTGTCCAGGCCTAGAATCTAAGATGTTTTGCATGAATCAGCATGTTGACATGTTTTAATCAGCTTTGGAAGCATTATTCATGTGTGTAATTGCATATCTAGATTTAGGGTTTATATCATTAATTTTGGGCAAGAGAAACTTCTTGAAGTTTGGGATTTCTAAATTTAATTGATTTTTGTTTGTTTCAAAAACTACAGGAAAAAAAAAACACGAAGTTTCAGAGAAATGAGGAAAAAAACGTAGGAGACTGCCGCTACCAACTGGCAGGGGCACAAGCATGAAGGCCTAAGCACGCAAAGGTTTGCACTCCACATCGGGCCGCACACGTGCGCAGGCTCTGGCAGGGACACGACCGCGGCAAGCAGGGGTGCCTGAGCACGCGCGTGACTGGCTAGTGACTGGCCTGTCGTGTGGACCAATTTTTTCTATTCTTTTCAAAAAATTTCTGTATATTTTTCTGAAACAATTGATTTTGATGAATTTAATTTTGGTTGAGATTTGGTATTTTTCAAAATAAAATCACTAAATTAATATGAATTGGTTTTTCAAACAAGAGTTAATTTTGCTTAGGTTGCATTTATGTCCATAATTAAGTTGCATTATTTTACATAAAATTCCTTAGATTGGATATCTGATTATCTTATGATATTGAATATCATGTTGGTGCATAATTATTTGGAATATTTCATGCTATTTTGTTAATTGGATTAACATGGATGATCACAAAGCCCATTGGACCTTATGGATGATTTATTTTCTGTTGGATCAGGGCCTGCGTGCCTCGTTATTTTTCCTTATCTCATCGTTTTTAGCCTAATTTATTAAGACTTGCTTTCTCCCTATTTATGTACTCCCCCCAACTATTGTTTAGGGTTTCTTTTCAATTGTAATGAGTGTAATAGGTCAGAGAGAGGTTTAGTTTTTGTTGTATAACATTTGCAAAGAGCAAACACAAACGATAGAGGCGCATGGAGGTGACATGGGTTAGCCCATGGAGATCAATGGAGAAGAGGCCTAAGGGACGGAGCCCACAATGGAGATGAAGAAAATAAAGAGAGATTACAAGGCCCTATAACATGTTAAGCTACTCTTAGAGTCCTAGAGTGACCATAGATCCACTACAGGCTCAGTGGATAGTATAGGTACTTGGGCTTGTGATACAAGGGCGTACTAGGCATTTATTTTGCAGGCGATGCATTTTAGTTGATGCTTTTAATATGTATAATATTAAGCGTGCAAAATACTAAAATGTGATGAGGTCTCGATCATAATAAATTAATAACTCTCACTTGGTTGGACCAAGTTGATAATTAGACTACGGGGTGTAAACAAGTCGAGCTCGAGCCCAGCTCAACCATTTATGATGAGCTTGAACTTGAGCTCGCTTTTAAGGTTTGAGCTCGAGCTCGACGAGCTCTTAAGGTTTGAGCTCAAGCTCGACGAGCTCTTAAGGTTTGAGCTTGAGCTCGAATTACATGTAGTGAGCTCGAGCTGCCTCCGAGCCTTCGCCCAAGGCGGATATGGAGGCAGCGGATGGTGGTGGCATGTGGAGTAGGAAGTACAATAGCAGCGGCAGTAACTGGAGGTGGAGGGTGGGAGAGGTGGTTGTGAGAAGCCATTATTAGTTTCAACTTTTGAGGGAAGGAATCTTTTCAATGTAGTTGTTCTAATGCTACTCCTCCCAATCCCTTTCTCCATCGAAGAGAGGGACCCCTACAAAGGTTGAGCAAAACCTATATCCCTTCCCAAATCCTCAGATTTCTGCCTTACAAGTCGTGCTCCATCTCGCCAATGCTCAGATGCGTTACTCCCCCCCCCCTCCGAACAAGCCGACTATGCGACCAAGAATATGAGAAGAAATGGCAAACTTGTTTGAGTTCTTGATTGGCCAAGTGCCGGCGCTAGCAATCGACTTCCTCGTCACGTTGGTAGATGGATTTTGCAATAGTTGGTTCGGGGCTAGGGTTTTAGAATTTAGATTTAGGGAGAAAGAAATTGGTGAATGTCAAGTTGCGGAATGGGAAGAGTGAGAAAGAAATTGAGTTTTAGAATTTAGAGTTGTGACTTGTGAGGAAGAAAGAGAAAGCGATATACTACGGTAATCAATGGTACAAGATCAAGGGTACATACAAAAATTTAAAAATAAAAATATATATATAAAAAATTAAAAAAATAAGAAAAGGCTCGCAAGCTTATTAACAAAGGTCATTGATCTCGAGTCAAGCTCAAAATCGAGCCTCGCAAACTGCCTCAACTCATTTGTCACCCCTATATTAGACCTTTAAAATGGAAATAACAAAGGATTGTTATTTCATGTCTTCCATCCACAGTAATGTAGTGGGGAAGCTAATTTCACTCATATGTGGTCTCATGAGTTGTGGCACGTTCCGACTGAAATGAAGCTATACTATTATTGTGAATGTAGTGAATACGCACCTATTTCCGTGTCTCACGAGTCGTAGGGGCGATAGTTTGCGCTATAACTCGGTTGATGGGTCGGGTCTAACACCAAATAATGTGACTCGCTTCGAGTCCTAGGAATCATGCGAAAATGGTGAGTCAAAATATCTTCGGGATCTCGTAGGTCAAGAATAGTATTAGATACCTCCCATTAAAGTTATTTCCATGTGAATCATAAAAGCGGGACATGGGGAACTTCACTTGTGGACCTCAAGCATGCAATAAACCGATCAAGGATTGTACCCTTGATCTTTTCCCAGGCATCGGTGTACAATAAAAATAAACCATGGTCGTAGAATCACAAGAAAAACAAAGAGGCGGAAATATAAATAGAAATTATACCCTCATCATTTTCTTGCATGACTACAAGCGTTGATTCCTCATCTCCGGATCTGTTCACGGGTAGATCTCGATGAGATCCTCTAAAATCGCCCACCCTCCCACTACAAGGACGTGATCTTCTCGTGTTAGCAAGAATGATCACGGAAGAGTAGAGATCAAAACATCCGCTATCAAGTAACGTGTTTTGATCTCCTTTCGTTTTTCTTTGATCTCTAAGACCAAAAGATAAAACTAAGAAGATGGAGAGTAGAAAGAGAGAGGACGAGTATGTGTTGTATGTGTGGCTAGGGTTTAATGTAGGTATATATATGACCAAGTCATACATATACAAGGTCCTAACCTAGTTACACTCCAAAACATCAAAACCTTTACATAGCAACCTCTCATGGACGAATTTGAGCCTCCAAAAAGCCAAATCTCTTCAAATATCCTCCTTGACCTAGCCAAGGTCTAATTAAGGCCTTAGGCTTGTATTTAATGGATCGAGCTTGATTAATTAAAACTAAATCAAGCCTACGTCTAATGGATTTTAATTAAACCTAGTTTAATTACAATGCCAACATTAAGACATCCTTTAATCCAATTAAAAGATTCAAACCTTTTATTATCTCTCTTTCAATTTATAAATCCAATTTATAAATTGGACCAACCTAATAAAATTAATCCAATTAATCTTAATGGCTAACTTAAAATTCTAATTAATCCAATTTTAATTAAAAAAATATTATTTTTTTAATAATACTACCATAACTATATAAATGAGACAATAATATAATTGAAAGCTTATTTTTTTTGTAAGTTTATATGTGCATGTTGTACGCATTGAAATGTTACAAATTTTAGAATGTGTTACTTAAATAAACATTAAAACATTTATAAATTATTTATATGATTATCTTAATTTATAAAATAATTAAGTGCGTCTATAATATGTAAGTATAAATAAATTATACATATTCTTTATAGATGTAGAAATATATATTATTATAAGAATATATAAAATATACAAAATATTAAAAAAATAATAAAGGCAAGTCCGGATCCTAACCAACTATTTTTTTTTAATTTGGACGGTATTAATTTTTTTTATCGTCCCTAACTACTAACTAATTCTATAAGGTGCACAAGTGTGTGATTTCATGCCAAGGTATGCATGAAGTATTAAAAATGACTTGGACTAGAGCTTTCACATTGTAAACTTCTAAAATACATTGACACAAACCTATTAACTCATCCAAGCTACTTGAGTTATCATTAAGTTGCACAAGCAAAAATCCAGAAAGTAATCTAGAATCTAGAATCTCTGGATGTAGCTTCTTAAGCCTATACATTTCCATGCCTCTCATATTAAAGTTAAAGAAGTTGCAATTTAAGTATGCTTTCATCATAAATGAAATGAAAATCCATTCCTGCAACTTAGCAAACATCAACCTAAAATGTCACATTAATGAATCTCAAAATACATCCATGCGTGAGATAATTCACACTAACACGTTAGATTTATGTCTTATTTTCCATCACTCCTTTCTCTTTCCACTTTCTTTCCGTAGACATCAAAAGAACAATATTATAATGTCAACGCTTAGAGGATACAATAATTGTCCTTTATTTTCCATTACTACCTTTTACTTCTCCATCCCTTTTCCCTCCCCCGCCCCACCCCCACCCCAAACGAAAAAAGAATCAAACATTTGAACTAAAGGTGAAAACGACAAAAAATACACATTTAAACTTCTACATTGAGCAACCATCTGTATTTGCAATTATGAATCAAGTTAGATAAAAAGAGAACACTACAATCAAATTAAGAGAAATACCCTCCGTACACATGATAGAGGAGGATAAAAGAGCATACCCGTGAGTACAGCATTTAGAAGGAGAACACCCTAGAAATGATCACAAAGGAGAATTCTCTTAGTAAAGGAGTAAATTCCATATGCATTTAAATTCAATTTTGGTAGAAGATAGTCAAGTAGAATGATGGCATCAATAGAAACTTGACTAAATCAAAAAACGAATTGCAATAAACAAACTAGACCAATTTCTTTCTGCAGCTTATTTCAGAATTGGACACTGATGATGATTATGCTATGGCATTGCAACTACTTGACTCTTTATGTCCGTCAAGAGACTCAAGATTCATTCCTAAGTTTGAAGTCTGGTAATATATTCTTCAGTCAAAGAAACAATTTTTTGCTCATTCCATTTCAAAATTCAGCTCTGCGCTCCATGGAACTAGCAAAGAAGGTTAAGGCTCTTCCATTGCACACAGAATAGTGAAAAAATATAGGCTATCCATGCAGTCAAGTACAGAAATGAAAACATGCTTCTAGGAGACATGTTTTGTTTGGAATATCAAGAAATCTGGTAATGGATCCAAAGAGTAAACCTTATTCCAAACAGACACTAACTTACACCCTGTTTTCCAATATCTATTTATTACCTAAAAACAAGTATAGCAAATGTGTATCTCAACTGAAATGCCAAACCAACCAAATCACCCGGAAAACTTTGTAATTACTTAAACAAACACATTTCAATTTAAAACATTTCCCAAGGGAATATTTTGAAAGCATTTGGAGAAAGATTTCACAAAATGAAAAATTAAAACTAATCCAAACACAATCGATATTTTTCACAACAAATACATTTACAATCAGTTTATTTAACCTTTCTTAAAACAACAACAATTATTAACATGCATTTCTGAATGGGACAAATTAGAAGAACTTGGACATCATGGGTGCTAAGATAGCACGAGATAATGTGTACCAGGTATATGGAAAGCAAACATTACCTGTACTGCCCATTTTTCCAGATTCCCATTAGATGGAATCGTACATCCCACATCTTGTTGAAGCTCTTTATATATGTTTGCAAGACTTGAAGGGACTTTGATGCCATCCGGAACTGAGAAAGAGAGGCCCATTGCCTGACCTGGCCCATGATATGGGTCCTAAAAAGAAAGTTTCACAGAGACCATCCATCATTTGTTGAATAGGTAATTAGGCATCTAGAGCCAAATAGAAGCCATAAAAAAACTCAAGAACAACTTGGAAAAATGGACATGTAAATAACTGAACTTTTAAGAGAAAGTTAATAGAAAACTGAGTTCAATAGACAGCAACAAGTTGCTCAAATGGAAGCAAAGATTCGGTGAATATCATGGAGATAGGAGCAGCAATATAAGTTTCCATCTATGGCATTTCAAATAGCAAAGAGACAGAAAACGATTAAAACTTATTACGAGCCAGCAGCGACCAAAGATAACACTACCACTAAAACTTATCAGATAATATCCCACTATAATCCATGGACAAACTAAACTACCCAAGTATCAAATTTATATGTCCGTTTTCCTTTTAGGCCATATATCAAAGAGCAAGTTAACCCATAATCAATGATGTGTAGTAGCAATTATGCTAAAGTCGAGATAATGAAATTAATAAAGAACCATCTTACTTATGAGTGTTATACATATGAGAAAGCATCCATAATCAAATTCAATGTCATCATATCTCTCGATACTTTTGTCTATATATAGATACTGTGAGATTCATTGCCAATCAAACATAACGTGTACCTGTCCAATAATAACTGCCTTAACCCAATCAAATGGAGTTGTATTAAGTGCATTGAAAATCAGATGCTGAGGAGGGTAGATTGGCGTGCTGCCATGGCATATTTCACTCTCCACAAATTCACTCAGCTTCAGTGCATAAGGCTTCTGCAGCTCTCCAGAGAGCACTTCCAACCATGATTCCTCTACCAATAGCTCCTCTAACTTTACATACCCAACTCCTTCATTATCCATAGCAAACAATCAATGCAGTCTTAACATTAAAGATATGATATGCACCAATCTGTACTAAATTAAAAATGTACGAGTAAAATTACTTTAACATAAAAACAATCATGATTTTGCAAACAGAAAAAGGGAAATACTAAAAGACATAAATACTGAAGAATGATAGAAGAACCAGATAATCTATTGCAAACATCAACACAGACTATTATGTAGAACTACAATATGATGGAAGGATATGAAAAAGAATATGAGATGTTACATAGAACACCACTCGGAGGTAGCAACAAAGAAAGCCAACTCGAGCTTGATTCAAACTCAGACGATACGAGTACGCAAACATCTAGCACTGGTACCAATTCAAAGGAAAAGATAAACATAGTGGAGAAAATGCGAATCAGCCGGAAGAATTCTACATTCAACCAACATTTCACCCTACCTATTCATAAAGCTTCTTTGGTCATAGATTTTGCAGACCTGAAGTAACAATGCTACTACAATCTCCTCCATCAATGGTTTCTCCAACTCCCAGGACTCCAGTCCATTTCGAATAGAATTTCACAGAATCATGAGCAGTCTCAGCATACTAAACTATGATGACTTCATATCAATAAATGGTATCAAAATGAAAAGCTGACGAGTGAAATCTCTTCAACATACATAGAATCAAACCGTTCTTATATGCAATGAACGGAAGAAAGTCAGCAACTTCTTATAGTACAGTATCAAATAAGAAATAACAAAATTCAAATGAAATGAAGAATAATAAATACTGCGTAGGCAGCAGGGAATTATGGAATAGGGAAATAAGAAAATCATGGAATAAAGGATCAGGAGACCTCATTTAATCTATGACTAGATAACTAAAAATGAAAATGAGAAGCATATGTTCACCTGCAGCAATTGCTTTAGAGACTTTCTCAGAGCACAGTTTTAGGTTTCTCTTGGACAAGGCGAGGGCTTTGTTGAATTCCATTCTCCGCTTCTGCTCCAAGGAAATGGTTGTTGTTGACAAGGAGGAAGCAGCGGAGTCGTTCAGTGACGAGAGGGGGCTTCGGGGCGGCGACGAGACTCTTTTGAGGCGCTTCGCCGACGGTTGCTGGAAGAAATCCATTAGGGTTTTGGAAGGAGCCGCCATTACTGCTGAGTTCTTGTGCTGTTGTGGCGGGAACAACTGCTATGAGATGGACGCTTCACATTTCGTTTTTCTTTATTCATTTTTTTTTTAAATTAAACCACCGAAGATTGGAAGCTTTTCATATTCCCCAATTTTTTTATATTAATTGAAAATTTGAAATAATTACAACAGAGAGTATTACTTTTCTAGATTTACTTGAAGAGTTATAAATAAGGATCCCTACTCCGTTACAATTGTTTTTATTTATGTTATTCTTTTTTACTTTCACATCTAATTATACTCAGGATTTAATTAGACTTTGCCCCCAATTCAAATGTCATATCAAGAAATTGCCGCTCTATGTTTTGTGGGTGTGATAATTTCATTTTCTGTAAAGTATATCTTTTTTTTAAAGTACATTAGGTTTTCAAATCATGAGACTTAGTATTTAAAGTTTTTAATTTTCATCCACATGAATACCTTTCGTTAAATTGATTGTTAAAACAACCGGCCAACCCAATTTTGGAGGAAAAATTAGGCGAGATCTTATCTATATAAGAGCATGTTTGGTTGCTAGTTTATTCAATACTCAAAAAGATTTATTTTTATTTTAATTTTATAATTGAGGACAATAATGTAAAAATATATATTTAACCCAATTTCTATAAAAAAGAAGTACTAATTCGAATTGTTTTGAAAATACCAATTCAAATTAATATGGAAATAAAAGCGCATACTAAATGCGTAGTAATGTAGAGACAATCAACTACTAATAATTCAAGAAAACTAACAGAGTCTTATGTTCAATTACCATTCGCATTGTTCGCAAAAAAATAAATAGAAAAAATCGAATAAATCACCCAAAGGATGTCAATGTACTTTTGAGTCAAATAAAATTATATATCCATACTTTAATATATTATACCGTTGTTTGTGCACAAAATAAGAAATACATTTCAATTATTATTTTTGGCTGAGAAAATTTTGTTTATAAATTTATTAAAACTTTCTATTTCACTAGTCACAAAAAGAAAGCCAAAAAATTTATTTGTTAAAAAATTAAAAGAAAAGTATGAAAAATTATAGCATAAACCCTCGAGAAATAAAATATGACAACATTTGCATTGTGGCTAAGCAAAAAAAAAAAGAAAAAAAAAAGTGCTTTTTCAGTAAATTTGATATTTTTTTATAGAAATTGGATTAAATATGTATATTTTTTTTAAATTATTGCCATTCACTATAACATTAAAATCGAAATGAATCAAAATAGAAAATTTTTTGTGTGTTGAATAAAATAGAAGCTAAACATGCCCTTGCATAAAACAAATTCCCACCTAATTTTTCCTCCAAAGTTGGGTTGATCGTTTTTAATGATTAACTTAATAGAAGATACTCAATCAGATAAAAATCAAAAACTTCGGATACCAAGCAAGCTGACTTGGAAAGTTGAGGCATTAAAACAGAAAAAAGGGTATACTTTGTGTGTGAAAATTGAAACTCTTCATTTCTTGGATTAAATGCATTTGGCCGTTTAATAAAAATAGTTCTAAAAAGATGACAAAATGGCGGAGTTTTGAACTTTCGGAAAACTTGGGAAGATCGTGAAAAGAATTGCAATTTTAAAAAGAAAAATTTGAAAACCAATAAAAAAGATGACACTTGAAGTAAATAAATTAATTAATAAATCACAGAACTACTCTTACAAAACGAAACCAAGCTTAGTTATACACTAAAAACACGCACCAAAAGAGAAAAAAAAAAAAAAAACCAAACGACAACAGCAGTATGGCTTTTAGATGGGGGAAGGGGGTTGCAAACCTGCACCCCATATAAAATTTTAGAAAACAAAATTATAATTGGATAATTTATTTTTTTATTTTAAAAATTAAAATGTATTGACGGAGAAAAGAAATATGAGAAAATCAAGGGTTGACATATCAGAAAAGAAAGGTATTGAAAAAGAATATGAATCAAAGAGAAAAGGAAATGTTGGTACTATCATAAAAAAAAAGGTATTGAATATGGAAGGAAATTGAAAGAAAAAGGAAATGTTGACTTACCAAATCGACTTGAATGTAGTAAATTACTGAAATGATTTTGACCAATTAATTCTGATTATTTAATAGGGGTAGGTGACGGATAAAGTAGTACTTCACCTTTACCTACCTAATTAGTGTAATCGTGTATTAGTATAAATACCACATCCTCATTGAGAGGAGGGGGAGGGGCAAAAAAAGCCTTGTATTGAACTCTATTGTAATAGTGTTGAATTGCACCCTAATTAATAAAATTTAGTTGATCTCATTTTTTATACCATCAATTGAAGGGAAGAAAGTGGATCGGCCAAGGAATGCGCTAGTGAAAGCAAGATAAATAAAAAAGAAAGTGATGAGCATAAAATACGCATAATTTAAATTAATTCTAAAACCAACTAAAGGGTGTACACTTGGTCTTTTCGGGCGTTCCATGTAGTATGTGGATTAAGAAAATAAAGAAACAAATCTCAACATACAAGGTTATAGATAAATGAACAAAAGAGATGCGGTATTTAAAATTTACCTCTTTCCTTTTTCATTTCAACCAGCGATGCATGTTCGATCCCTTGTTCTCCAACGAGAAGCCCTCTAGAGATGATGTACAACACACCATGGCAAGATGGTTTTGATCTCTTTAATAGAAAAAATCAAAATCGATTGGAAGATAATGAAAGAGAATTACACTATTAATTAGTGTATTTTGCTCACAAAAAATTCTCTACAATTCTACACTTGATCCTAGATCAATGTGAGTTAGAGAGATGAGAGGGAGAAAAAGAGAGAGGGGCTAATGTTTCTTGCTTGGAGGAGGGATGAAGTGTGTGTTTTCTACATTTAACTATATGTTGTCATATGAATAATATACATCACACTTATATCTATGCTTTGTACGGGAAAGTGAAAATTTTTCTAGAAACATTTCACCTACCTACAAGGCAACCCCTTCCTATATGGTATGATAATCATGCCATATAGTGAAGTGCTCCAATTATGGTTCGGTTTGCACTTTTAAAAATTGCAACTTGGTCAACCCTCCTTTCAATAATAGTAGTCAACCCGTTGGCTAATATGCTTTAATTTAGTGGATCGAGTTTCATTTTAATTAAACTAAAATAAATCCAAAGCGCAGTGAATTTAATTATATCCAATTTAATAAAATCCAAACTAAATTAAGCTCAATATCACATAATCCAATTAAAGATATAAGCTCAATCTCCCTAATTAATAAATTCATTTTATTATATTATGATAAACCCAATTAATTTAATTTTGGGCTATCCATCCAATGGTGCATCCCACGTGTAAATAATCAAATTATTTACATATTCTGGAATTAATTCTAAATTAATTTCTTGTCCTTCCAAAGTGATTTGTGTGTGACTCTTTAGGTTCATATTTCAGCTAGACTAGGCTAGTGCCCAACACAACTGATTATTTAAATCTAATTTAATTATCATTCCTAATCAACTATTGATCAGGAAAGCCCGCTACCTTGGCTGGCCGTCTAGCAATGGTCCATGGCACTAAAGACTAGGTGAATATTTTTGTGAATATTTAGACTCTCGAATGCGAAACGGGTATGATCCTTTCATCTATTGTCCCGGTCTTAGTTTAGAGCATAAATTTTGGTGTCGATTCCCATCTTGGACTAGGCATCTATGCTTTAATACTTGAGACTGCGTTTCGATAAATTGTTCAACATAGGAAACCATTTTCTATTCAATCAATCACTATAGCTACAGAGTTATGAGGCATGAACGCATCTCCAATTGTTTAGAAGATATCGCTATCACATATTGACAGTGGATGGATCCTCTTCTTAAACACCGTCTTCACTGCACATTTTGACAGCACTGGACAAGACTTATAATGATCATGTTTGCGACATAATCACCTCTTGCCAGATCCAAGATACAACCATCATGTGCACGTGACTGCCATGATTTCTCAAGTTTGAGGACTACTCCCACACTATTGAAGTTGGGGAATTTAGTCATACCGACCAAGCCCGCAAAGCTTCCATGTGACGATTCCCCACGAGTCAGTTCAATCAGCTGTCTAGCTTGTCAACTAACCTACTGAAATTGCATAGACGTTCAACGTCTGTTGCCGATAAAATATGAAACTTATCCAATAAAAAGGAATCGGATAGAATGTAATGTGTATTCTAAAAAAATATAAATTATAATAAATTAAAGTAAAATATTAATAATATATGTATATATAAATATATATATATATATATATTAAGGATATGGGTGGTTCGTCATTATCCTCACCGCCTCATCGTTTAACACACACACACATATATATGTTGTTGGAAATAAGCTTTAAAATTTTCTACATTGTCAAATTATTTTCAACACATTATTTGATCTTAATGTGCCAGTTTAATTTGATATTTATTTGAGGTTTATGGCCCCATTATTATGATGATTTAATTGTGAATTTATAAGGTCTAATAAGTATTTGACCGTTACATTTTATATATTTATGTGACCTATTTATAAGTGTATTTATTATAATATTATGAGTTTCAATTAGACCACTTAATATTTTATAACGGTCAAATTTTTACAACTATTTAAAGGGCCATAGCTTTTTTCATTTGGTACATTGAGAGAGATATATATTTTGTATAGCTTATGTTTCGAGAAATATTTTATACTTCCATAAGTATTTGTAGAGTTTTGCAACGTGACTGTGGACTGGTTCCTAGTCTCCTCGTGGTCATGCACATAGGATGAGGCACTACTGAGAGCTAATGGGGTTTTATCCTGAAGTCATGGTCAACTGTTAAAACCTGCACGTAGGGAGACAATCATGGCTTTAGATCAACAACAAGTGCCGTGACTCTCCATCGATACAGATTTTTTAATTTCTAAATTTATTTCGTTTATTTTCGTACTATATGTAATTGTCATAATATGTATAATGATATTTTATATTTTAATGTTATTTTGAGATATGATTATAAACACAAATCACATCATTTTCCACAACAATCTAAAGCCATGAATATGATTATGATTTGTGTTGATTAAGTGCATGGTTGTACTACTTCTTGATTTTGTGTTATGCGAGGAATATTTCGAGAAATATACATTCTATCAAGGATTTATCAAAACAAAAACATGTAGTGATGGAGAATTATACTAATTGTCTTCATCGGATGATTATACTTGAAAATGGTATTCTGGTATTTCTCTTAATCCAATCAAAGGTATGGTTTCCTTTTTCTACTATGATCTAATTATAGTTTTTCTAAGATGATATCTATGTCTCTCAATAAACAAAAGAAGAATTATTCTTCTTGTTTTAATTATCTATAGCCTAGTTTAATGCATAAGGCTATACTTTGTTTGGTGTGGGAGATATAATATTCGATAAACTATATATTGAGCCTTTGACCGAGTCTTCATCAATGATGAAAAAAAAAAACAAAATTCTTTGTAAATAATTAGCTAGCATTTCATGAGTTTAATTCTGTCGCATTATATAGTAGTTATATGAGACTACTTTGAGATTATGCGTATTATCTCGATTGGTTGATTGAAATGGTATCCATCCGTCATGTTGTCATGATGCTAAAATATTTACACTATGAGGTTTAATTTTATTGAAAATTTTCATTTATTAAGTATTTATATGAATATTCATTATTGTTGATTTATTTTGGACAAGATGCATAAAACCCCTCTGTGTTTTAAAAAGTCTGCAAAAAGCACCTTCTTGTTTTCAGAATAGGCTAAAAGCTCCCATGTGTTTTGTAAAACTCAGCTCAACCGCCCCCTCTCCGTTAAATCCAACTAACGGTGTTAATTTTTTAGAAAATGACCGTTATACTCTTACTTAATATATATTATTTCTTATTCTAATGACCGTTGGATCTTTTTTGATCAAATATTGATCGTTAGATCTAATCAATTAATCTCAACAGTTAGATTTTGAAAAAATAAAAGGTCTAGATTCAACACACCCCCACCCGCTTTACCCCGGCTTCCCCCCACCACATCTCGTCGCCGGCGACGAGATTTCGATTAAATCATCATATCTCCATAAATTCTTTACCAAATTGAGTGAGGCTGGTCTCGTTAGAATCGTTTTGAAGAGACGAGTTTGATGGTGCTAGTTTGAGACCGAGATTCGATCGACGGAGACGAATCGATGGAAAATATGTTCGGCGATCGTTGCTTGAGCCCACTCTCTATAATCGACGAAAACTCAAATTGAAGGTATGGAAATATTGGTCTTGAAGACAGGATTCTAATGGTTTCATTGGGCGTCGGAAATTCATCCGGACGGCGTCGAAAAATTGTTTCGAAGTTTCCGGCGAAAATGGATGAAATACCAGATTTTCTTTCTTTCTTTTTTTTTAATTAATTTTAATTATATTAGTTAAAATATATTTTAGTAAATTAAGAATATATTATATTAGTTAAAATATATTTTAGTAAATTAAGAATATTTTAGATAATTATAATAATTAAATATTTTGGCTAATTAATAATAATTATAATGATAATTATTGTAATTAAATATATATTTTAATTAATTAAAAATAATAGTTAGATTTAATATTTTAATTAATTAAAAATAATAGTTAGATTTAATAATTAACAATTACAAAATTATTTGAATTTAAATATAATTTAATTTAATATGCCAAAATTTAATTTATTTTTTAAGGTGAAAAATGACAAAAAGAATACACAAAACAAGCAAAAAACCCCTTTGTGTGTTATATAGACCCATATAGGGGTATTTTGATCCAAAAAATCATTAAATATCAACCTAAATCACAGAAAAAGACTACCAAATGCAGCAGACGCGCGTCTTCTCCACTTCCCGTTAGTTGCTAATAGAATGGGGGTTTTTTGCTGACTAAAACAAAACATAAGGGGGGTTTTAGCCTATTCTGAAAATAGGGAGGTGCTTTTTGCAGACTTTTTAAAATACAGGGGGATTTTATGCATTTTGTCCGATTTATTTTAGTAATGTATGAATTAAATTCTATAACGGCTAGTTCTCAATCCATTTAATTAGTAATAAATTTTATTTTGTTAATTATGTTAGTTTAATTGTGGAATAGTGTAAAACTAGTATGTGATAATGCTCTTAAAACAATATAATATATTTAACTAATATTTTGTAACTGTTGTGCATAAAGAAATTATATTGTGACATAAAATATCATCCAACTAAGATATATACAAAATGAGATATGTACCATTAAATGAGTTGGTGAAAATTTTATAATAGTTGAATGACTAGAAAATTCATTATTATAATCAAGAATTTTAATTGATATCGGTATAAGTTACATGTGTTCTCATGCATGACATATAATTATGATATTATTATCATAAAATATTTTGTAACAACTAGTTGGATATTTGAAGACTATCACTTAATGTATTTAAGTGTTGTCATAAACTTTATACATTTATATGGAAGTTACGTATCATTACATCCATATTTATTACCTAGTTGGGTATTTATTTTATTTAAATATATATATATATGTATATATATTAAAGTAAATCAATTAATCATATTTGCTAATTGACTAAAAATAGTCAGGCTCAAATTAGAATAATCATGTGGATTTTTCACATTAAAATGGATTAGATGTATATTATTGAATTGATGTGAAGTCTCATGAATTTTGGTACAACCGTCGTTATTCTTGATTTAGCATTAGTTCTAATGGAGTTACTTCTAACGGCTAGTAAAATATCTTAAATAAATGAGATTAAACTACTTATTTTAATTAATAGTGTTAATGTCTATTTAAAACTTATATACATATGCTTCTTAAATTAAATTTAATTGAACGGTTATTTTATTTGATTAATGAGGATATTTAAAATTGAAGAGTTATTATTAAATTGCTAAATATAACTTTTGAAGGTATTAAAGTAGCAAGAGCTACTACACCTAGATCTGGATTTTGAGTACTTGAAAAGTAATCTAAACTTTAATTTGTGGTATAAGATGAAATATGGGGATTCATATCCATAAATATATATTAAGAGATAAATTCTCATCCTAGTCATATTGAAGTGTGGGGGTTTAATCCATAGTTAATGAAACAATTTTCAATATGATCAATAAAAAATGGTAGAACTCTTTTTAGTAAGTGGCATGCATGATAAATGTGGTGTTATGATAACCCTTATGTGACATCTATTTTGTGTTTGATAAAAATTGATAGACCTAATAAAATGTGGGGGTTTTAACTATGAATTTTCAAAATAATTATTTTGAAATGTGAATGTGCAAGAGCTACACATGAAAATAAAGAGATGTGAAATTTGCTTTCATGATGGAGAAATTATTTTTTCTTTGAATTATAAATGCAGAGAGAGTATGCAATAAAAATTAGAAAGAATAAAAAGACCTGTGAATTATTATATGCAGGTTATGCGCTTGACATGATAATGAGAAAATAGACAAAAAAAAAAAAATGATAGAAAAAAAAAGAGGCATGTGATATAATATTTCATGTGATGTAAAGTGCTTTAGGGGACTAGCGCAGAGGCGATCCTTTATCATCGAGGGGAATGGGCTAAACCCGTAAGGAAGCCACCTCCGGGAGTAACCCAACCTTTGTGATTGGAGACCCCATGAAGAAGGTTCAATGGATAGAAACAACCCGTACTGTGTGACTTATATATAACACATTATTTTGAGGAGAGAGTATTAAAAAAAAAATACAATGATCTCCTTCCCATCCCTAAGGTGAAGTGCTATAAAAATGTGATGTTAGGTTGGGCTTTGACCCTTAACGAGACCAAATGCGGGATTTCCGCGAGGTATGGGTCGCACATACCTTTGGAGGGCTCACCTAAGTGAGAGTTGCCGTGGGCCGTGGCTATGGTTTTGGGCTAACCCTAGAGACCTCACGAGAATAGAGCGTAGGGCCATTAACGCGCTCACCCGCTATAACCATGTCCTAAAGTCAATATCGTGTGTGTGGCAATTAAAGTTTGGCTTAAGGGGCATAATTCAAGGCGAAGTCCATTATTGCTCCTTCAAATGAATTTCCAACACTAAATGTATGTTCAAGCCCGAAAGGCACATACAGCGATTGCACGGTATAAGTTACCAATAATTTTATTTCATATTTTTATTTCGAAGATTTTAAACCTTGTGGGGGATTGTTGGAAATAAGCTTTAAAATTTTCTACACTGTCAAATTATTTCCAACACTTTATTTGATCTTAATGTACCAGTTTAATTTGATATTTATTTGAGGTTTATGACCCCATTATTATGATAATTTAATTGTGAATTTATAAGATTTAATAAGTATTTGACCATTATATTTTATATATTTATGTGACCTATTTATAATTGGATTTATTATAATATTATGAGTTTTAAATAGACCACTTAATATTTTATAACGGTCAAATTTTTACAACTATTTAAGGGGCCATTAGCTTTTTTTATTTGGCACATTGAGAGAGATAAATATTTTGTATAGCTTATGTTTCGAGAAACATTTTATATTCCCACAAGTATTTGTAGAGTTTTGCGACGTGACTGTGGACTCCTCGTGGTAGTGCACATGGGATGAGGCACTGCTGAGAGCTAATGGAGTTTTATCCTGAAGTCATGGTCAACCGTTAAAACCTGCACGTAGTGAGGTAATCATGGCTTTAGGTCAGCGACAAGTGTTGTGACTCTCCATCGGTGCAGCTTTTCTAATTTCTAAATTTATTTCGTTCATTTCCGTACTATATGTAATTATCATAATATGTATAATAATATTTTATATTTTAATGTTATTTTGATATATGATTATAAACACATATCACATCATTTTCCACAACATATGCATGTATATTACACAATTGCAAATCCACACGCACTCTCACACACTAAATACACACACACACACACGTTTGCATATTTTACAGACATACACATTTGCGTAAACGGGAAAACAGGTAAGGAAATTTTACATTTTAGTTTATATTAATTTATAAATTGTATTATTTAATTATTCCATTTATTAAATTTAGTTTATATTATTCGATGTACTGTTCAATCAGAAAATTTTATGAGTTTGACTATTTAAATTACTGTTGAATTAAATATCCTATTTAATTGAAAAATATTATAGTTGGTTAATTAAATATTTAGATTTATTAGATTTAATCATTAGAATAGTTAATTTACTCAATTTCATTGGGCCTATTAACCAAATGCGTAATTATATGTATTGGTGTTTCATTAAATTATATAGTAGCGAGAAATTGATTGAAAATTCATAGAAATATTGGAAAACTATATTTAAGAAATATTAGAAAATTATTTTGAGAAGTATTATGGTTATTAGAAAGAAAAATGAGATATCTCGTGATAATTCAATTTAGGAATATTATTAAGAACGATAGTTACAAATATATAAGGGGTTGATTAAATGAATTCCTATGAGTTAGTTTACAAATTAAAAAGATACATGGAAGCTTAGAAAATTTAGTTGTTTAGGAGAAAACGTAAGGGACGTTTGAATTTCAATATAAATGAAATATTAAAACTGACGAAAATGTACGAATATTATTTAATATTTTATTTAACATTTATGATATTCTCAATATATTGATTATACATATAATACTTTAATATAGGACGTGACAATAAAGTAAAGGGTTGAGCAGCTCCTTGTGTTAACTAAATCTTTTTTGAGAATTGAAGTAAGTATAGCTAATTGAATTTATATATATGTATATATATATATATATATATATGGATTTATATATTTAATCATGGACTGAAATTATTATTATATATTATATGTAGTTGTATTATATGAATGTAAATGAATGATTATGCGATCGTATAATTGGTTGATGAATAATCGAATGGGAAAGTTATTGATGGGAAAATAATTATTAAATAAAATTGAATGATGAAGTTAATGATGTTGTTGTTGTGAATTGGAATAAAAGATGGCTTATCTAATTGGGAGGGCACATACTGCAATGGCTTATGATGATATGATTAATGATGAGTTGTGTGCTATCATTGATTAGTGAAGATGATGTGGTATACCATACGAACTGTGTGATGTGGGATATGAGTGATGATGGGATATAATACGAGTTGTGTGCTGTGTGGTATTAGTGTTGATAAGGTATCATACGAGCCGTATATTATGTGATATCGAGAAAAAAAAATATTGTGATTGATATGATGTGATAGCTGGCAAAGCCATTAAGTGATGCACTCCATTTTGGTTAAGTAGGGCCCTAAGAAAATAAACTAAAATGTCATTATTGTGTCGTAAGCTGATATAATTATGGTCATATGTTATTTCTTATATCTGCTACTATTGTATGATGAATACTGGTCTGTTGGCATGATTGTTTTATGCTTGACTTGTTGCATCTATAAATGTCTATAGACTGATTGGCTACACTTATTAAGTAGGCATTTCATCTATTACCACATACTTTTTAGGAGATAGGTTACACTGACTAACCACATTAGATTTTGACTCGTGTTATTTTTCTTATTAGGTGGGTCAGCCGTAACATCTGAGTCGAGACTTTTGGCTGTGTAATATAATTAAATATACTAGTCTTTTACTAGGTTTGTGCTTAAAACTTTATACAACTGGTTGCTGCATTATTTTCCTTTTAGGTTGTGTATGTAAGAACATCCGAGGAGAGTAAATATTCACTTTTGACTATGTCTACTATCTTGTATGGCATTTATATAATATATATATAAATAGACTGTATTTTACTGGTAGAATGAAATTTTCTTATAAAATAAGTTGGAGTTAAGGAAAGGGTATAAATGCGTTGAAGGGAGCCGATTGGCCTGGGAAACAAGGCGAAAGTGCGAAAAATAAAAAATTAACAATTAAACATTCAATTAAATCCCAATCAAAGGGTGTACCCTTGATTTTTTTAGGGCATTTGGTATACAAATAAAATAAACCGAGGCCATGAATCGCAAGAAAACACAAAAACAGGAGAAAACATAAACAGAAGTTACCCTCGTCATTTTTCTTGCACGGCTACAAGCGTTGATTCCTTCGTCCTCCAACTCCTTTTCAGATTCGTTCATGGATAGATCTCAACAATGGGACCCTTTGAAAACGTCCACCCTCCCACTTCAAGGACGTGGTCTTCTCGGGCTAGCAAGAACGACCACGAAAGAGTGGGGATCAAAGTGTGTGCTGCTGCTGAATTGGGCTTGGGTAGGTTTCCTTAGATTTAAATATGACCTAGTAATAGTATAGCAAGGAGTCTTGACCTAGCAAGACGCCAACAACCAACCCTAGCCTATAAGCCACATTGTGGCTGAACTTGGTGCACCCTAGGGCACAAATTCGGCCACACACACCCTAGGAGGAGTTTGGCTCATCCTCAACCTAGCTAAGATCTAACCAAGGCCTTGGGCTTGTATTTAATGTACGGGGCTTAATTAATTACAACTAAATTAGGCCCACGTCAATTGGACTTTAACTAAATTTAGTTTAATTGCAAACTCAACATTAAAATCCCTTAATCTAATTAAGAGATCCAAGCCTTTCCATCTCTACATCAATTTATGAATCCAAATCATAAATTGAACCAAACCCAATAAAATTAATCCAATTAACTGTAATGGCTAGATTAAAATTCTAATTACTCCACTAATTAGATTTCTAATCATCCATCCAATGGATTTGCCTAAATAAATGATCCAATTATTTATTCTCTCCAAAACTTAATTTAATCCAATTAAATTATTTTTGGACTCTTTTGGAATTAATTCCATCCAATTATGGTGGTAGGTTTTGACTGTTTTAGTTCACAATTAGCTAGACTTGGGCGTGTTCCCAACACAACTAATAAAATCCAATTTAATTAATTATTTTCGCCCTTAACCAGAAATAGCCCATTACCATTGATGTTCGTCTAACAACAATCCATGACACTAGAGACTAGGTGAATATAGATGAACATTCAGGCAATCAAATTCATCAAGTAGGGCCATTCCATCTACCATTTTTCAGCTTTAGTCTAGAGCATAAAATTGAGCTTCGATTGCCATCCTAGATAGGCATATATACTTAATAACTCGAGACCACCAGTTTACCCTACTGAATTGTCATGGTGAAGCCTATCCCACTTTATTCAGTCAATGTGGCCACAAATTATTAGGAAAATGTGTCTTAGAGCGTATAGGAGATGCTACTGTCACGATATTGATAGGAGACGGATTCTTTCTTAGCACACCATCCTCACTACACATTCTGATGACACTAGATATAACATATAATGTTCGTATCTTTCGACACAAATACTGCTCGCCAGATTTAAGCTACAACCATCATCTGCATGTGACTCTCATGATTTCTCAAGTTCAAGGACTAATCTCGTACTATTGGAGTGGAGAATCCCAATCATACCGATCAAGCCTTACGAGACTTCCATATGACGATTCCCGCAAGTCAGTTAGTCATTCGACTACCTTGCTATCCTCTTAAATTAATTGTTTGGTCTATGGACTTTCTCATCCGATTAAGTATATTAACACAACAAAGAATCAAGCCATAGTTTGAATATTAGTTTTATTCAGAAACATAAATATAATATTACATCAAAATTGTTAGAAATTGTTTACAAAGACCCAATCAATTGGCTTTCTGGTTAACTATTCTAACAATCTCCCATTTGACCTAAAGCTAATTACTCATTTGCCTCGAGCTCATGTTCCTAAGGTGTTGTACATGAGCGATCTATGACATGGGCTTGGTCAGCGGATCTGTTGTATTTTCTGCTGAGTTGACTTGATCCATCTGAACGTCACTTCTTCCCATCTCTCTAAGCAGATGGTATTGATTGCTAAAATATATATAGATCACTAATAAGTGCACTAGTTATCAAGCAGTATAGTAAATATTGTTCCCATAAGGATTAAATTGAAAAAATTACCGAAACTATGACTAATTTACGGTTATCTGGATGATCGTAAAATAGGTGATAGACTATTACTACTACTACTACTAAAAAAACAATTACGAACGAAAATAAGCTAAACAAACATGTTGGAGAATATTCAAGAATGAGAAAGATGCTAAGGCTATTGGCCCACCTAATTAATCCAATGAATGCAGAAACCCAAATTAATTTAGCAGGCAATATCTCATACACTAATGCTTTTCCAGAGTTAATTCAATATACTCTCTCGAGTTATATCAAACCTATTATTATCAAGGAAATAGTGGATTCCTCCAATATAAAACTCGTGACAATAATGCATTAAGATCTGTGAAAAACCTATGTAACCAGATGGATCAAGTCTATATATGTCTACATATCATTCAATTCATACCATGAATTACCTTTTCCACTATGTCAAATTCCCTTCCAGTTCATCAACATAATTAATTAAATTTAAGAGTTGATCAGGCTCTCAAATTATAAAAACAAGGACACTAACACATAGATATACAAAAACAAAGCTGTTGATTAATTTGATAAAATACTTAAAACATTGTCTCAATTAGGCTTTTCAAAAGCCTTAGCAAAAATTAAATTAGTTCATACTAACTAGATAAACTACAAAAAAGAAAGATCTAGAAAAACTCATGGGACTAAATTGGGCTTGAACTGCTGTTGCTCTAGTGTTAGGTTTACTCCTCCATTCGTCTCCTTATCTTCTCTTCTCTTCGTGCTTTGATGTGAATTTCAAAATTTTGTCTAACTAAAAGAACTGCTTCACCTTCTCTTCCTCCTATTTATAATAGTTCCCAAGATTCCTAAATTTAGTCTAATTCGATTTCTTTCTTCCCTAATCCTATTCCTACAAACTTCCCAAAATAATTACAAAGAAATAAGCTACTCCACATAATATTTTGGCCCAGCAATTATGTTGGGGACTGTTCAATTTTCGCCTAGGGCTCATAACCCATGGGTCATGGGTTACTCTTGATTCAGTTCTCTATTGGACGGATTCCGGATAAACCCATGGGTCCTGGGTTAAACTGACTTCAATCTTCGATCTGCTGACTTTCTAATAACTGGTAGGTCACAGGCTATTTGTTATACACTTTTTGCTGGACTTTTGGACTTTTCTCGCACTTGTGATGTTTTCTGCAAGTTGCTCTTTCTCCATGAAAGCCCTAAAATATAAACTTAAGAATAAGCATCATATGACAATTACATAGGGATATTAGCAACAAACATGTATCATATAATTTTCACTAATCAAATTTCCCTGCACTTAAACCATGCTTGTCTTCAAGCATATTCTATTTCTATTAAATCATCCCCCTTTCAAAGACAATCCCATTCCTTCTAACCCATTTTTGACTCACTTCAACATTGAAAATGAACTTATTGTCAAGGCACAAGGAACAAAAGACTTCATATACAAATTCACAAAAACCACATAATAAATCAATTGTGTTGACAATAGTTTCATAATCAAAACGCAATATGAGTTAACACCCTCACTTAAGATTCACTCAATACACTCAAAGTGTTTAAAGGTGATTCAACAGCAATCAAGCCATGTCGTGAAAAAAATTTACCATATGCTTGCTCTTAATAGTGAATTAGGTGCAAGAATCAAGAGGGTCTTTTTCGGGTTGCAATGGGGCTTTAGGTGAAAGAACCGCGAAATGCGAGTGGATCAGCTCGGGAACGCGCAAGCGAAAGTGGTAATAACAAAATATGTAAATTAAAAATGAAACATATTAAAATCATAATTCCAAGGGGTGTACCCTTGGAGTTCTCGAGCGTTTGATTTAGTTAATAATAAACGACAATAAAATTAATGGGGCTAATGGTTGAATGAAATACGAAAGGTGCATAAATCATAAATCAAGAATTACCTTTTGATTTGATTTACGTCGAACCTCCTTCGTTTGATTCGTTCGCGCAAGGCAAAGACTTCAACGTAGAAACCCTCTAAAGTTGCATCCACACCGCACCAAAATTTGAGATCCCTCAATCCTCTTTGCTAGAAGAAAATTAGAGAGAAAAATACACACAAAGTGTTTATACAAGAGGGGGGCGGGCGAGTGGAGTAAGGTGTGTAGGTAATTATTTTGTGTATTATGTATTCATTCATTATTTATTCCAAATAACTACAACACATATATATATATCTTGTATGTATTCATTAAATATGTCTAGGTTCATTTAACCATCCATCAGGTAATAAAATCCTTAACTCCAAATAAAGGATGACTAACATGGCACTTTTCAAAAGTGAATTTGTTAGTCAATAATTTCCTTTTTTAACAATTTCCACCAACTTAAATATGGGGCTTGGGCTGATTTTAACAATAAATAAAATACAAAGTCCAATTAATTTAATTAAATCTAATTTAATTAGAGCCCACTTAATTAAGTCCATCATATATTTAATCCAATTAAATATATGAGCCAAATAAGCCTTTATTAATTAATAAGTTCAACTTATTAAATAATAAAGGTGAACCCATAATCCTATTAATTTATTCTTGGGCTTATCCATCTAATGGATCCCTCTTATTTACAAGTAATCCAATTACTTATGAAATTAATTCGCAATTAATTTGTCGTTCCTTCTCGGTGATTTGTGTGTGACTCTTTTGGTTCACCTTTCAGCTAGACTTGGGCCAGTGTCAAACACTATTATTAATTAAATCTAATTTAATTAATAATTCTTGATCAGCCATTGATCAAGAAAATCCGTCACCATGGGTGGTTATCTAGCAATGGTTTATGGCACTAGAGACTAGGCGAATATCCATGTGAACTTTTAGGCTCTCGAGTCGATACGGGTACGGTCCTCCATTTACTGTCTCTCGTCCTTAGTTTAGGGCATGAAATTGGGTGTCAGTTCCCATCCTGAACTAGGCGTTTATGCTTAATACTTGAGCCGCATTACGCCAAATTGCTCAATGTAGGAACCACTTTTTCCTATTCGACCAATGGTTGTGGCCACAAATTTACAGGCGCAAAAACGCATCTCCAAGTGCATAGGAGATACCTCTATCACGTTTTAACAGGGGATGGATCCTCTTCTTGGAACTCACCCATCCCCACTACATACTTTGAGTACACTAGACAAGGCTTATGATGACTATATCTGAGACACGATCACCTCTCGCACAAATTTGAGATAAAATCATTGCATGCATGTGACTGCCGTGATTCCTCAAGTCTGAGGACTGGTCTCGTACTATTGGAGCTATGGATTCAAGTCATATCGATCAAGCCTCCAAGGCTTCCATATGATGATCCCCGCGAGTCAACTTAGTCAATTCGATACCTAGCCAATCGATCCACTAAGATCATATAGACTTTCCACATCTATAGTCGATAAAACACGACACTCATCAAATGAATGCGAATCTTAATGCAAGTCTCAGTAGGACTCTCGATGCCCAGTCTCGAGGTCCTCAATTTAGAATATTTCAGACCCAACCCTTAGCAGTTGGTTTCATGACCGCCATCCAATATGCAGTCCAACTGTTGCACGGTTGTTAAAGTAGTTAGTGGGCGTCTGTTGTGACGTCAAAGCAGTGCTTGAAATAATTTAGTAAGCACAACAGATACGTGTGCCGAAGATGAATATTTACCATATTCGTCGGGACAATATTGCTTAAATAAAGATTGCTTGAATGGTCTCAAAACCGCCAATACAATTGGCTTTTGGTCACCTATTCCAACATTAGGTTTGGGTTGGAAGAAGAAAAAGTACGAACACGAAAGGTTTGTTTGCGTTTAAAGGAATTAGATGACAATACTTTGTTGATTGCACACTCCTTTTTTATCTTTCTTTTTTGCATCACATATTTTTCTCCAACTTTTTCTTTTTCAGGAGTTTTCTCATTTTTCTTTCTTCTTTTTCTCTTTTTTTTTGATTTTTTTCATCAACTTCCACAAACTATTTTTCTCTTCCTTCTTTTTCTCCACTTTTTTTTTCAAATGGAGTGGAAATTGTGCATTTAATGTTGGAATAGGTGACCAAAAGCCAATTAGATTGGCAGTTACGAAAACCATTCAAGCAATCTTTATCTAAGCAATATTATCCTGACGAATATGGTAAGTATTCGTCTTTGACACATGTATCTGTTGTGCATACTAAATTACGTTAAGCACTGATTTGACATCACAACAGATGCCCACAAGACCATTTAATAACCCATGTAGTTAGGCTGCGCATTGGATGATGTCTATGAAACCAACTTCTAAGGGTTGGTCTGAAATGTTCCAAGTCAAGGACCTCAAGACTGGGCATCGACAGTCCTACTGAGACTTACATCGAGTATTGTATTCATTGGATGAGTGCCACGTTTTATCGACGACTGGTGTTGGGCGTTTAAGCAATTTCAGTGGGTTAGTTGACAAGGTGGTCAACTGACTGAACTGACTCGCGGGGATCATCATATGGAAGCCTTGGAGGCTTGGTCGGTATGACATGAGTCCCCGGCTTCGATAGTACGGGAGTAGTCCTCAGACTTGAGGAATCACGACAATCACGTGCATACGATGACTGTATCTTGAATCTACACGAGAGGTGATTGTGTCACAGACATGATCATCATAAGCCTTGTCTAGTGCAGTCGGAGTATGTAGCGAAGACAGTGAGTTCCAAGAAGAGGATCCGTCATCTATTAGTATGTGACAGAGGTCTCTCCTATGCGCTTGGAGATGGGTTCATGCTTTATGAATCTATGGCCACAGTCATTGATCGAATATGAAAAGGAGGTTCCTATGTTGAGAAACTTGGCGTAACGCAATCTCAAGTATTAAGCATAGACGTCTAGTCCAAAATGGGAAGCGACACCTAATTCTATGCCCTAAACTAAGGCCGGGAAAAGGTAGACGGAAGGACCGTACCCGTATGGACTCGAAAGCCTAAATTTGTTCGCACGGTAATTCACCTAGTCTCTAGTGCCGTGGACCGTTGCTAGACAGCCACCCATGGTAACGGGCTTTCTTGATTAAGGGTCAATTAAGAATTATTAATTAAATTGAATTTAATCAATAATAGTGTTAGACACTAGCCCAAGTCTAGCTAAAAGGTGAACCTAAAGAGTCACACACAAATCACTGAAAAGGAACAAGGAATTAATTTGGAATTAATTTCACAAGTAATGGATTACTTACAAAGAGAAATCCATTGGATGGAAAAAGACCTAATAATAAATTAATGGAATTAATTTATATTGGATTTGTCCTTATAATTTAATAAGTTGGATCTTATTAAATAATAAGGATAAATTTAGGCTTATGTATTGCGCTCAATAAAATTGGATTTTTATTAAATTAGATTTAAATAAAAATCCACTGGGCTTGTATTTTTAAGGATAAAAATCGACCAAGCCCATTATTTTAAGCCCATGAAAAATTCCATGGAAGGAAATAAATGGCTAGCAAATTGCAATTTTAGAAAGTGCAATTCTAGCCATTTTTGAGGGGTCTCTTTATTTGAACATAGAGAAATATGCCTTGTAGATGATAGAATGTATTTAGAAACATTCTTAAGTATCAAACAAAGCATATATATGTGAAATATAATTATTTGAAAAATAATTATAATCATCGTTACACAACACAAAAAATTCCTCTCCTCTCTTCCTAGCCATTCGGCAGCCTCTCTCTCTCAATGCATTTGGTGCATTTTTTTTCTCTTCTTCTCTTCTAGAAAAGAGGACGTAGAGATCCTGACTCCGGTGTGTTGTGGACGAATTAGAGGGCTGCTACATTGGAGCCTCATGTGAGGAGCATTTCAGGCGACCATGAAAAATGAAGGTATCATTTTTCACCCTTATTTTTTTTTTATTTTTATGGGTTTTAGATCAGCCCCATGTTTATTTTTATTTTAGTACATAGAACGCCCTAGAAATCTAAGGACACACCCTTTGGATTCGTTTAATTCTTGCGTATATTTTTTTGTTATTACGCGTTTTATTTCATCGCTTCCGCTAGCACGTTTTCGAGCTGTACCACGCGATCCTTCAAGTGGTATCAGAGCTCGGTTCAATGTAAGAGATGATGGATATGTGATGTTTGCATGTTAACGTGCTTTTACGGCTTTTGAAGCATGTTTTTATCTCTTTTTCTTTAGTAGTTATATGATGAAAATAACTTGTTCAATTTTTGCAATTTTTGGATGATTAAAGCATATAAAAATTTGGAATTTTTGTATTTATGTTTTAGTTTGCTGTTTTGTGTTAAACACACAAAAGAAAAAGGAGAAAAATAGCGGTAACACTGCTGCTGCCGGCGCACAGTGTGCACATGGCCAGAAGCGCGCATAGCAAGCAGGCCGCGCGTGGGCAGGACCTATGCGCAGCGTTGCAGGGGCCGATGGCTGGGCCATTTTGCTCAATTTTTCAAAAATTTGATTTTTTTGAATTTTTTTTCATTATTAACTGTGTTGTTTTTTAATTTTTGGAATAAAATTGGATATTTTTTTCTAAATTAAGATTGCATAATTAATTAGATTTATTATGTACATTAGATGCACACATTTCCAATCATCCTTTAATTCCAAATTACGAACCTATGTTTTCTTCGTAAAACTTATTTTGTGATATTGGAAATCATGGATTGTTGTATTACATGGGATGTATATTACATGGAATATATGGATGGATGATCACGAAGCCTATGACCTCTTCTTTGCTTATGTTTGTGGTTGGAATGCTATCTTCTCCCTCCCTCTCATTTTTAGCCTTGGAATAATAAGGCTTGCTAATCGGGAATTTTTTTTAATTGTAATGAAAGTAGTATAGGAATTTTTGTGAGTTTTTTATTTTTAAGTAAGCTCATGGCGAAGAAGGTCCATGTAGAAGAAGATCCATGGAGGAGGAAACCCACGGAGAAGGAGGCCCATCTATATGTTGATGGGTAAAATATTTTGTAATAGCATAGGGCTACCTTAGACTGACCATAGACTCACTGCGGGCTCACTGAGTCGCATAGGTTGGGCTCGTGATCATCCCATTGGAGTGTGTTTAACTGTGTTGCATGCGATGATTTACTTATTGCTTTAGCATTTGATATTATGCATGCAACACAGTTATGTGATGAGGTCTTGGTCAAACAACTAAAAAAAAATTAAATCAACTCTCACTTAGTTAGACCAAATTAAAGTGTTAGAGCCCAATATGGACTTGGATCAAAATGATTTGGTCCGTCCAAGATTTTTCTCCACAATAATGTGGTGAGGAAGCTGCCACTACCCAAGTGTGGTCTCACGAGCCGTGACACATTTAGACTAGAGGCAAGCTGCACCACTATAGTGAACAAAGGAACGTGCTCACTATTTTCCTGTCTTACGAGTCATAGGGGGCGACAGTTGAGCTGTGATTTGGTTGATGGGTTGAGCCCGACACTAATCATATATTAAGCCTATAATGGACTTGGATCGAAATGCTATTTTGATTTGTCCAGGCCTTCCATTCATGACAATATTATGATGAAGCTACCGCTATCCAAATTTGGTCTCACGACTCGTTGCACATTCGAAATAAAAGGCAAGCTTCATTACTGATATGAACAAAGTAAAAGTCTCGATGTTTCCCTATCTCACGAGTCATGGGGGGCGGCAATTGAGGTGTGATTTGGTTAGGGGTGGGTGAACGGGTCGGGTTAATTGGGTCCCGACCCGACCCGATCGGATAGTAATGAATTGGATCAGGTTTATCGGGTTTTTGCACGGGTTCGGATTAACCCGTAACCCGACTAAGAGTAGTCGGGTTCGGGTTGGGGTTGTAGCACCCTACCCGAAGAACCCGATCGGGATAAAAGAAATAAGTCACAGTTTGTCTTCACACTTCACAGACGGGTTCCTCGGTTCTTTCTCTTCTTTCTCTCTTTCTTCCCCACAATCTTCTTCCTCCAACAGTCCAATCTTCTTCTTCCCTATTCTCGCTGCTGCCGCCAACGACCAAAACTCCAGAACTCCGATGACCGACCCACCACCGCGAGTCTACGACTTCTCCTTCTTCGCCGATAGAGTTCGTCGTCGCTATTTTGCTAGGTAATTTTTTAATAATGGAGTTGTAATCATGTAATGGACCTAATGGTGATGCATATTTTGTGAAATTAGATTAGATTTTTGGTTAGTTGTTGGGTTTGTTTTGCATTTCTATTTGAAGGTACATATCTATCTTTCTATGCATGTTAAGTGTTTGTTGAAATGCCAACTTGAAGTGTTTGTTGATTATGTTTGAAATGCTCTAAATTGAGAGTGACTTTTCTTAGTTATGTTCAACCTATTCTGAGGAGATGAGGAAATCAGTTTAGTAATATACAAAATGGCAACATTACAAGAAAAAGATCTCATTTAAATATGAAATGTAGATGTCAAGAAATTACCAGCAGAAATTGTCAAAGATCATGTTAAACTCACCAGTGGAGCTTGAACCCTGAAACCTCTCTGTCCATAGGAGACCTTTCAATTGTTTGCTCCATAGATATCAAAACTGGAGTCTCACATACATAAAATGGGCACCTTTTTCTTCACAAACTCAGATCAAGATCTCAACAAAAAATTCTGAATAACTCAACAGTTGAGAAGAAAGCCAAAATCTTTACACACCAACCAAACATAACAGAAAAAGAAAACCCCCAAGCCCCAAGAAAGACCCTTTTTTGAGGTCCCTATTTCTTTCTGCTCTGCAAATACAAACAACAAAACTTGGCTTGGGAGTTAGGACTCTACAGCTACTTGAAAACGTGAAGGATATCTAGTTCCTCCTCCTTAGCTGCTCTCTCTACACACCATAAATACACACACACTAAACTAACATATACATACATAAAAACACTCACTAGATAGCAGGATATCATTTGTTCTTGATAATGTTCCATCTGATCTAAGAAGAAGCAATGACACTAAAATCAGAAATCATATAATGCCCTCAGAACTGCAAACAGTTTTTCAATAGAAGGTCATATAAACCACAAAAATCAATACAGAGTTGTCATCTGCTTTATATATATATATATGTGTGAGAGTCCATGAAACAATTTGAAATATCATCTGCTTTATATATATATATATATGTATATTGGATTAAGCTTTACTTTTTTTGTTCTTATACTTTGCAGATTGGAAACACTGATTTCTCAATGGACGAAATTAGAAGTCACTCTCAATATCAGTCTAACTCGTCACCGAATGCCCAAACTGTAAATATGGATGGATTGGAAAATTAGGTTAGTGGTGATCATCTTGAGCATTATATAGATGATAATATTGATAAGGAGTTGGAGGGAGAGGATGAGGAGGAAGATCTTTTAGGTGATTCTATAAAAAGAAAAAAGAGGGTAGTGACTTCTAGATCACCATGGTGGGATCATTTCATTAAATTTCATTGTGAAAAGTAGAGAGATCAAAGCCGATCCAAAAGCACATGAAATTAGACCTTTGAAGAATCATTATGAATCTTGCAAGAAAAAACCCCAAGAAATCACCAGAAATCAAAATAGATTGTCTTTCCAACCAACTCGCATTGGTTATAGAGATGCCCCTCTTGTTAATTGGAGATTTGAGCAAGACAAAACTAGAGAAGCTTTGTGTCACATGCTGGTTGTGGATGAACTTCCATTTAAGTTAGTCGAACATCTTGGATTTAGGCATTTCTTGTTTGTTGCATGCTCGATGTTTGCTATTCCATCAAGAAGAACAATAATGAAAGATATTTTCAATATATATGTGCATGAAAGAGCATTTGCTATTCCATCAAGAAGAACAATAATGAAAGATATTTTCAATATATATGTGCATGAAAGAGCAAGATTAAAGTCGTTTATTAAAGATCATGCTCAACGGGTTTGCATCACTACAGACACTTAGACATCCATTCAAAAAGTTAATTATATGTGTCTCACTGCTCACTTTATTGATGATGATTGGAACTTGCACAAAAGAATTTTGAACTTTTGTCCAATTATTGGGCATAAAAGTGAAGAAATAGGTAAAGGAGTAGAAAAATCCTTGCTTGATTGGGGTGTTGGCAGGGTTTTCTCTATCACTGTTGATAATGCGTTTTCCAATGATAGGGCTATCGTTTACTTGAAAAAGAAGCTCGAAAATTGGGGGCAAAACATCTTAGGTGGGAGATATGTGCACATGAGGTGTATGGCATATATAGTTAACCTCGTTGTGCAGGATGGTTTTAAGGGTGAGCATGAAACTATCTCTCGTATTAGAGGGGCCATCAGGTATATTAGGAATTCTCCAGCTAGGTACAAGAAATTCGAAGAGTGTGTTGAATTTGAAAATTGAAAATGAAAAAATTGTTATCTCTTGATGTACCTACTAGATAGAACTCCACCTACTTGATATTGGAGACGACTATAAGCCTTAAGATCGCATTTGATGCTTATGAAGATGTAGATCTTGCCTATAAAACTATCTTTCGAGACAACCATTTAATGGGATACCGACTGATTATGATTGGGAGAGGGCAAAGGTATTGGTGAAATTTTTAAGGCACTTTTACAGTCTCACTTTGCGTATTTCGGGTGCCTTGTATGTCATATCTAATCTGGTTTTTCGTGAATGAAGTCTGGCTTCTCAAATATTGGTTAAGTAGTAATGATGTTGAATTAAATGAGATGACAAGAAAGATGAAAGAAAAGTATGACAAATATTGGGGATCAATTAAGAAGATGAATATGATTTTATATTATGCGTGATCCTTGATCCACGTCATAAATTGGAGTTAATTGAATTTAGCTTTGATAAATCGTATGGTGGTACCGAACAAAGCAATGTGATGAAAGAACAAGTGAGAGATGGACTTTACGAGTTGTTTAATGATTATAAGTTGAGATACAGTCATAGTCTTCAAGGAACGCTAGAAAGCCCGGGATCATCATTTAGTTGTGTTTCTTCATCATCTTCCTCTTCAGTTGGGACATCTACGCAATACATTGATTATGAAGCGACTCGTACGTTCACCATAGAACAAGAGTTCAGTATGTACAAATCAGGTGGAAAAGGGGATCGTGTGAAATCAGAATTAGAGAAATATCTTGGTGATTGCGTAGAGACAAATTTGACATACTAAATTGGTGGAGAGTAAACGCCCAAAGGTTTTCCATTCTTTCCAAAATGGCTCGGGATATATAGCAGTTCCAGTCTCAACTGTTGTCTTGGAATCCGTATTTAGTACCGGTAGTCGTGTTCTTGACACTTTTAGGAGCTCTTTGACTCCTAAAATAGTGCAAGCGCTTATTTTGTACTCAAGATTGGATAAGAAAAGACTCCAAACCAATTAGCATTGAGGAGGATTTGAGTGAACTTGAAGTGGTTGAGAAAGGTACTTATTTATTTTTTTTCTTTTATTTTGATTATTGTTCAATTCTATGTATTCTACTTATATATTATACTTGTCTAACTACTTTCTATTTTGTTGTAGAGTTGACTAAGTGGGGGTTGATTCAACAATTATTGACATTTAATGGTGCTAACTGGTACTTGTAAATTTTTGACAAGGTATTAGAACGGTAGAACCTCATTGTGTAATATTAAATTTTTAATCTGTTTGACTTTCTCTAATAGTTCTTCCACTTGGTATGTTTAATGCTTGACAGGTCGAGGACTCGAGGATGAAAATGTGATATGAGCTAGTTGCTTTTTCAGTCTGTAGGCATTAGGATTTGAGCCCTTGGCTTTATTGTTGTTACTGAAATAATTTACAAAAACTTATGATAATTTATGGATGTGATTGAACTCTTTTTTTTTTTGGTATTTATGTAAAGTTTTAAATATTTGTGTCCATAACTTATATTTTAGATTTACATGGAGTGAATTACTTTCATTTTGAAAAATTAACCTGGTACATTTTTTGAAGCTAAAAAACCCGAACCCAACTGTCGGGTACCGGATTGGTCGGGTATTCGACTTAGTTGGGTTGGGGTTCGGGTTCATTTTTCACGTCGGGTACCCAACCCGACGCCCACCCCTAGATTTGGTTGATGGGTTGGACTAAACACTGAGTAACATGATTCACTTGGAGTTTTCGGGATCCTGTGAAGAAGTGAGGCAAAATATCTTGGAAATCTCATGAAATGAGAATGGGATCGACTACTTCCCACAAGGCTTTTTCCATGGAAATTGTAAAAGTGGGGCATGGTAATGGCTGTTGCATGTAGACGGGTCATCCACAACTCAAGGCAGTGGTGCAGGTATAGTCATCATCTCACCCCAAGTAGAAGACTTGGAGTTTTCTGTTAAGTTAGGATTCAAGGCCTCTAACAACGAGGCTGAATACAAAGTGCTTGTAACGGAACTCAAAATGGCGCATGAAGTGAGAGCTAGATATTTAATAGCTTATTCGGATTCTCAATTGATAGTCAAGCAAGTAGAAGGCTCTTACGCAGCCAAGGAAGAAAGCATGATCCAATATATTCAACGTATAGCAGAACTAAAAATGGAATTTGAGAGTTTTCAAATTATCCAAATTCCTAGAGAAGAGAATGTCAATGCCTACTGCCTCTCCAAATTAGTCAGCGCCCTAAAAGATTGCAGAACGAGGTATATCACCATATAATACCTTCCTAAACCAAGAGCTCCAATTCATATTCAAGCTATATCCTCCCTGGAAGATTGGAGGATCCTTGTCATCCGGTGGCTTGAAAGGGGTGCCTTCAAGACAACAAATGGGAGAACACAAGGCTTAAAGTTTGAGTTGCCCGCTTCCTACTACAAGGAGGAATCGTTTACAAGAAATCCTTTGAACACCCTCTACTCCGATGTTTATCCCAATCAGAAGGAGTCCATATCCTTAAATAAATACACAGTGGTTGTTGTGGAGCGCATGTGGGCACCTGGGTTCTCGCTAACAAAGCATTGCGGGTAGGATACTTCTGGCCTTCCAAGAAACAAGACGTAAGGAAATTGGTGATTAAATGTGAGAGATGCTAGAAGCACTCCTCCCTCATACATCAACCTGCGGAGCCCCTAATAACCATGCTATCACCATGTACCTTTGCACAATGGGCGATAGATATCGTGGGACCATTCCCCCTACCTCTTGGCCAAAAGAAGTTCCTTCTAGTAGCCATTGATTACTTTAACAAGTGGATGGAAGCTGAGCCAATTGCCCGCAGCACAGAAATGGAGGTGATGAAATTTATATGGAAAAACATCATTTGTCGCTTTGGGCTCCCACGTGAAATAATCTCTGATAATGGTCGACAATTCCAAGGCCATAAAACATAAGACTGGTGCAAAGGACTGCATATCAAATAGAGATTCACATCAGTGGCACACCCCCAAACCAATGGGCAAGTGGAGGTCACTAACCAAACCCTTGTTCAAAGGATCAAAGACTATTGGAACTAGTAGGTGGAAATTGGACAGAAGAATTAACGAGTGTCTTATGGGCGTATCGCACATCCCTTCGAGGATCAACAGGAGAAAGTCCCCTCACTATGGTGTACGAGATTGAGGCAATCATTCCAGTTGAGTTGGGGGTACACTCTCACAGAATCCTACACTTCTATGAAGATACAATAAGGAGTTTTTGAAAGAAAACTTGAATCTTATTGAAGAATTGAGAGAAGAAGCTTTCATTCGCACTCAAAGACATAAGAACACCATGATCAATGCCCACAACAGGAGGGTAAAAACACGAAGCTTCCAACTGGGAGCCTCGTATTAAGAAGGGTGGATACCTTGAAACCAGTGGGAAAATTAAACCCCACTTGGGAAGGACCTCTTAAAGTCACAGGGGTAATAGGATAGGCACCATATGAGCTTGAAGACCTTGAAGGACGCCTGCTATCACGTCCCTAGAATATTCACAATCTCAAGAAATATTATGCATGAAGAAGGGCGTCCTCATCACGTTCAGAGCATCTTTCAATAAGTCCTCCTGAAGGACTCCTTCTAAAAATGTCCTTATGACGGACACCCGTCAATAAGTCCTCCTAAAGGACCCCTTCTAAAAATATCCTCATGAAGGACACTCATCAATAAGTCCTCATGAAGGACCCCTTCCAAAACTGTCCTCCTGTAGAACACCGGTCAATAAGTCCTTTTGAAGGACGCCTTCTAAAAATGTCCCCCAAAGGACATCCTTCAATAAGTCCTCCTGAAGGACTCCATCTAAAAATGCCCCATTGAAGGACATCTGTTAACAAGCCCTCTTAAAGGAGTCCCTCTACAAAGTTTACACGTGCAAACACCAAAGGTCCTCATTTTCCCCATTGGGGGCATTCCCTTTAAAAAGGTATGGCATATTACATTTCTTGAGGTGAGCCATAGAGACAATATAGGAATAAGTCCTGCCAAAACTCATGCTGGCCTCCATCATTGAAGGAGCCTCCGGGACTCCCATTCTAAGCCCTCATATGCCTCTCACCCATTACTTCTTACACAAAAGTATTTCATGGTATAATGTTTAAGTACTCTGGTGCTAGAAAATTGGGGAGGCATCCCTCAATAAAGATGAAGGGAACCCCCTGCCATGAAACCTTAAGAAGGCATCCTTCAAGAAAGGTGCAAGGACGCCTTACCAAGGAAGTTTGAAAAATATCCCTCAAGAAATCTAAAGGGAACCCTCCTATCAAGAAAATCTAGGGAGGCATCCTTTAAGATAGGCCAAAGGAACCCCCTGCCAAGAAGAAGTGAAGAAGGTGTCCCTTGAGAAATCTGAAGGGAGCCTACCACATCAACAAAGTCTGAAGATCCCATCATATCAAATAGACAGTACCAAGCTCAAGCGAGACATCAAACATAGAAGGAAGGAGTAAAGGCATCGCATTTTAGCCCCAGGCCTAAAACCATGGCTAGGGTTGAGTCAGAAGCAGCACCCATACAAAGCAAGAAAAGTAACTTGTCTCATCCCCATTACAAATGGGGTAAAAAGCAAGCAAAGCAAAGAAAATTAAAGATTTTTCCATCCAGCAGGCATATAAATCAGTCATACTACATCATCGACTTTTTCCCCACAGGCGGGGTCTCCATTCTCTTTCTCGAGGGGTGCATAAAGAGCAGCTATTGGGGTGGGAGGAAGATCAGCATCAACAGCCAAGGGAAGTCCTTCTTCCTTCGATTTTAGGGGCCCTTCACCTTGGAGATCCCCTGATATGGAATCAATTGCTGCTTCATTGGGGGGGGGGGGGGGCTCCTCACTTCTGCCTCAATCTCCCCCAATAAGTTATTTAAATCTCTTTCTGCAAAAATGTTACAAGGATACATACAAAGCTGGGAAGGAGTACAACTAGAAAGCCAAGGAGTAAATCAATCTGAACTTGGGGGCAGACCTCCATCTCCTTGGATGGAGGATTGGCAAAGGGATCAGGTGCGTTGTACAGTGTTGTGGTGAGGTCAAGGAATGAAGGCTCCTCTCCTGCAGGGGGTACCCTTGAGCCTGAAATTGCTTCTTATAGGCTGTGAAGCCATGTTCGAAGTAGGATCCCACTATCTTGGCAACCTCCTGCTGATATCCCTTTGATTTCGTGAACTCCTTCAGGCGACTCTCCCAGCAGGCCTCCAAATAATTATTGCCCTCCTCAGAATGGGGGAAATCCAATATTGCCTTCTCCACCTCCTTCTTCAGGGTACTATTATGGCTGGCTGCCTCCTTCTATAACTTCCTGACCTCCCTCTCTAATTGCTGGCAGCGGCCCGTCATCTCCTTCTTTTCCTCCCTCATTTGGCATTTTCGCTACCCAGGCGTTCCATCTTATTCTCCAACTTTTACTTTTAGGCATCGTTTGGGGGAATAGGAGGAACCCCCTGAGGCCTAGTAGAAAGTTCCTCATATACAGAGGGGCCCTACAAAAAGCAAGAACCCTCAATGGAATTGATACAACAAGGGAAGAAAAATATGGAAAGGAAGATACCTTAAAGATGTAATTAGCCCCCATCCTTTCAAGCTCTTCTTTGGAGAGAGGGGACAGGAGCTGCCTCTCCCTATGAGATAAGACTCCTTTCCTCAAGTCTGCCACCAAATCTTCCCCCTCTCTTGATCAAGCAAAGTTGACGGTTGTGGAGGCAGACGGAAGAGGCATGAGAGGACTTGGGAGGAGTATCCATCTCTTCCTTGGAAGGCAAAGCAGGAAGAGGCATAGAGGAAGTACGAAGAGGAGCCCCTATAGAAACTGTGTGGGTTTCTTTGAAGAACATTATACGGACTCAAAATCTTATAGTGACTTAAAAAGATGCATTCAACTTATTCAACAAGGAGGACGAGGTTGTTGTCCTTGGTCCTGCATATACAGAAGGAAGGGCCTCGTAGATCCATTATTTTGGAAAAGGCCAAGCATGAGGAGGGAGGACGTAAATATAACTATTCTTCCAATGTTTGGGAGGATAGGGAGGAGATAACAAGGACACCCCCTTTCGAGGAACAAAACACAATAACCCTTTCTCAGCCTTTTTAAGATAATAACAGTTAGCAAAAAGATGCGCAGTTAAAGCATGACCATGAAAGCGAAGGACTATAAAAAAGCCATCCAAATTCTTGAAAGAATTTGGAACCAACTGGTTCAGGGGAACTTGAAAAATCCTTGCAACTTAAAAATAAGAAAGAAGAACAGGAAATATAAACAAGACTATAATTATGCAGCAAGAAAACATAAACAATTAGGAGCAGGATGGAAAGGGCGACTTGTCGGGGAAGGAGTATATACATCAAATGCGGGAGGAACATGACATTCTTGTAGCAGCTGGTCTATGAGGAGGTTTTCAGAGTGGAAGGCCCCCATTCTGTCGGTGATTAGGGAACCCTCTCCTCCTCTCCCTCCTCCTCCTGAGGGACTATCCTCTCTTCTAGAGCAGGCCCAGACGGCTTGCCCTCCTCAGAGGAAGACTCAGGCGTCCCTGCCTCCTCCACTGGAGACCTCACCTCCCTCTCCTACTCAGGAAAGAACCCTCACCTTCGTTCTTCCTTGCCTCCTCATTCGTATCTTCATCTATCAGGCGTCGGGTGACAGTAGTGGCCTGTCTCAGGCTCCTCTCTAGCCCCTTCGAAAACGAGGTTATCTAGGGGGATCATCGCTTAGAATGGTCTCCTTAAGGAAACACATAGAGTAGCTAGAGGAAGACATTTGTGAAAAAATGATGAAACTCTAAGAAAATGAGAGGAGAATACTTACAAAAAGAGGACAACAGCTTGAGACCATTGTGCTTCGAAAAGAAACTTTTGAAAGAGGAGGAAAGAGGAAACCAAACTGCTGATGAAGGAGTTTTAACACATGTTCTCTTGTTAACCGCTAGGGTGAGGGCGGTTACCACACGTGTGTGAGAGAGGTTACATAACGTGGTTGCAACAGTTACCAAAGGGATGCGCCCTCTTGCCATGATTTCCATCGTCAAATCTATCTGAGAAAAAGGTGGAGATACACTTTCCCCATTGTTAATAAAACCGTGCAAAACAGATAAATTATGAACGTTCTCATAATTCCACGAAACTTGACGCAAACGTTGGTCTAGACCCATGCATTTGTGTGGTAAATTTGCTAAGCGTACTAATAACTGCAAGTTAACATAAAAGGGAACCAAACTTGATTTAAGTGCAAAACAGCTAAATTTTGAATTTTTCAGAATTCCATAAAACTTCACCTAAAAATAAGTTTAGACCCATGCATTTGTGTGGGAAATATGCTAAGCGTAATAATTACTACAAGTTAGGGTAAATGTGAAACAAACTTGCTTTAATAAAACAGTGCAAAACAGCTAAATTTTGAACGTTTTCAGAATTCCACGAATCTTGACCCATACGTAGGTCCAGACAAATGCATTTGTGTGGTAAATTTGCTATGCGTAATAATAACTGCAAGTTAGCGTAAAAGGAAAACAAACTTGCTTTAATAAATCATTCAAAACAGCTAAATTTAGAACGTTCTTAGAATTCTACGAAACTTGACCTAGTCGTAGGTGTAGACCCATGCATTTGTGTGGTAAATTTGCTAAACGTAATAATAACTACAAGATAGTATAAAAGGGAAACAAACTTACTTTAATAAAACCGTGCAGAACAGCTAAATTTTGAACGTTTTTAGAATTTCACGAAACTTGACCTATACGTAAGTCTGGAACCATGCATTTATGTGCTAAATTTTCTAAGCGTAATAATAACTAGAAGTTAGTATAAAAGGGAAAACAAACTTGCTTTAATAAAACCGTGCAAAACAGGTAAATTTTGAACGTTCTCAAAATGACACGAAACTTGATCCATACGTAGATCCAGACCCATGCATTTGTGTGAGAAATTTTGCTAAGCGTAATAATAACTATAAGTTAGTATAAAACAGAAACAAACTTGCTTTAATAAAATCGTGCAAAACAGCTAAATTTTAAACATTCTCAGAATTTCACGAAACTTGATCCAAACGTTGGTCTAGATTTGTACGGTAAATTTGCTAAGCGTAATAATAACTGCAAGTTAGTATAAAAGGGTAAGAAACTTGATTTAATAAAATCGTGTAAAACAGCTAAATTTTGAATGTTCTTAGAATTCCACGAAACATAACCTAAACGTTTGTCAAGACCGATGCATTTGTGTGGTAAATTTGCTAAGTGTAATAATAACTGCAAATTAGTGTAAAATGGAAACAAACTTGCTTTAATAAAACCATGCAAAATAGCTAAATTTTGAATGTTTTCAGAATTCCACAAAGCCTAACCCAAACGTAAGTGTACACCCGTGCATTTGTGTGGTAAATTTGTTGAGCGTAATAATAACTACAAGTTAGTCTAATAGGGAAACAAACTCGCTTTAAGAAAACCGTGCAAAACAGTTAAATTTTGAACGTTCTTATAATTCCACGAAACTTGACCCATACGTAGGTCCAGACCCATGCAATTGTGTGGTAAATTTTCTATGCGTAATAATAACAGCAAGTTAGCGTAAAAGGAAAACAAACTTGCTTTAATAAAACCATGCAAAACAGCTAAATTTTGAACATTTTTAGAATTCCACGAAACTTGACCTATACGTAAGTCTAGACCCATGTTTTTGTGTGGTAAATTTTTTAAGGGTAATAATAACTGCAACTTAGTATAAAAGGAAAACAAACTTGCTTTAATAAAATCGTGCAAAATAACTAAATTTTGAACGTTTTTAAAATTGCACAAAACTTGACCTATACATAAGTCTAGACCCATGCATTTGTGTGGTAAATTTTGTGAAACGTAATAATAACTGCAAGGTAGTATAAAAGAGAAACAAACTTGTTAATAAAACCGTGCAAAACAGATAGATTATGAATGTTCTCATAATTCCACGAAACTTGACGCAAATGTTGGTCTAGACCCATGCATTTGTGTGGTAAATTTGCTAAGTGTAATAATAACTGTAAGTTAACGTAAAGGGAACCAAACTTGATTTAAGTGCAAAACAACTAAATTTTGAATTTTTCAGAATTCCATAAAACTTCACCGAAACAGAAGTCTAGACCCATGCATTTGTGTGGGAAAATTTGCTAAGCATAATAATTACTACAAGTTAGGGTAAATGTGAAACAAACTTCCTTTAATAAAACAGTACAAAACAGCTAAATGTTGAACGTTCTCATAATTCCACGAAACTTGACCCATACGTAGGTCCAGACCCATGCATTTGTGTGGTAAATTTGCTATGCGTAATAATAACTGCAAGTATGCGTAAATTTGATGCAGCTGCTGACGTGGGCGCTAACTCTGCTGCTGATTTGGGCGATGACTCTGCTGCTGACATCACTATTGACTTAGGTGATGACATGAGCGCTGCAGGAAAAAAAACAGCAACCTTGGTAAAAAATTGGCACCCATTCCTTTGTTTATTGGGAACATTCCATTGCACGCTAGCTTTAATGTTATTATTAATGTTAAAATTGCTGATGCGTTCAACAATTTGTCCCGTAAAACGCTATCTTTCACTGCCCCAACGATGCAAAATGGGGAGGTTGTACTTCGTCCTTCACATGATACGGTGCGTGAAGGATCCAAACTATGGAAGGCTACGGCAGTGGGATACTTTATGGGAAAGCGGCTGTATTATCACCACTTGAAGGTCACAGCAACTGCTAATGGCTTCTTTTTCTTCCAATTTAAAATGGAAATTGATATGGAAGAGGTCATTGAAGGGGGGCCCATGGCTGTTTCGGGGACAACCAATTGTATTGCAAAAGTGGGAACCGGGTATGGCTATGAGAAAGTTGAAGCATACACAAATGCCTGTCTCGATAAAACTGCGACACCTTCCAATGGAATTCTGGATGACGGAAGGATTGAGTATTGTAGCGAGCGGTGTGGGTAAGCCACTATATCCTGATGCGATAACGAGGCACGCACGAGACAGGACTTCGCTCGTGTATGCGTGATGATTGATGTTACTCAGAAATTAGCAAAATATATTATTATAATGACGCCAGATGAAGATGGCAGGAAAACCCCATGCAAGATTGATGTCGAGTATGAATGGCTTCCCCCTAAATGTACAGGATGCATGACATTGGGTCACTCAATGAAGGAGTGTTCGTTGACTAAACCTCAGAAACAAACAAAGCCCCCGTTGAAAGTGTATGTACCTAAAACCAACGTCCCCCCCCCACCAGCCCCCAAGGAGAGACAAAAGAACTATGAGACTATGGTTGAGGTGGATGATGTACCGAGAGGAGATGATGGTGTAGAACAGGTTGAACGTGATGCCTCATGTCACAAGGAGAAGGGTAAGGAAGTGATTATTTATAATCTATTTGATGCTTTGAATTTACTTGACGAAGCAGAAGAGACTACAAGGGATCCTAACACATGCAGCCCCTCTAGTAGTGATCCATGTTGAATCTCGTGGTGTGGAATACCCGGGGGCTGAGTAAGAGAGACCATCAACACATAGTAAAGGACCTTGTCTCGGAATACAGGTTACAGTTTTTGGGCATCTTAGAAACTCGTGTTCGTATTAACAATGTTATGCATATTCAGTCGTTTTTGCTTCCTCATTGGAAATGGTTTGTTGATTATGCATCTGTGGGTAACCGTATTTGGGTAGCGTGGGATGAAAATGTTGTTGATGTTCATATTCTTGAATTGGGGAATCAATTTTTGCATTGTCGTGTCACTAATAAGGCTGATTTTGAATCCCTCATTGTCACTGTTGTTTATTTGTGCCTCTGAGATGATTGATCGTAGGAGTTTATGGACTACTTTGGAAACATTGGCTTGGGAGCAATCGGATGAGCCCTGGCTGGTGGGGGGGATTCCAATGTAGTCGAGAAATGAATGAGGTGTGTGGAGTTTCTGGTGATATAAGGATGGCCATGGAAGAATTCAATGCTGCTATTCAGGAGACCGGGTTAATACCCTATGCAGGGTGAATGGTATACCTGGCATAATTGCAGTATGAGCTTGCAGAGTCTATGGAAGAGATTGGATGGGATCCTCATTAATGATAGATGCCTTGCGAGATTTCCTTCCTCGTGTTATCATAGCCTTTTGCCGCAGACTTCTAACCACTCGCCGCTAGTACTACATGGGGATAGGCAACATCAAACTGAAGGAGGTATGTTTCGATTTGACAACTACCTAACACACTCACCTGAATTTGTCCCCAGTGTGCAGAATATTTGACAGTATACAATCATTGGGGTTCCTATGTTTGCGGTAACACGTAAACTTAAAGTATTGAAACTGGTCTTCAGGGAATAAAAGAGGAAGAAGGGGAACTTGACACTCAATGGTCAATTAGCCAAAGGCTTTCTTGATGAGGTACAACAGTTGATGAGCTTAGATAGACAGAATGAGGCATTTTTACAATTAGAACACTGCCGCCGACTAGTATATGCAAAAGCGGCAAAACTGGAACAAATCATGTTGCAACAACGAGCCAAGATGCAGTGCATGAAGGGAGGTGACCAATGCTCCCGAATTTTCTTTCATAAAATTGCCCAGATAAGAGTGGCGAGGAGGATATTGCAGATCAATGATGATAATGGGACCATCCACACAGTACCAGGAGAGATTATCAATGAATTTGTCCGTTACTACCAAAATCTCTTGGGCGGTAACAGACGACAGATGACGATGGATATTGGTTTTCTCAGACTGTGGGCTAGACATGTCCTTTCTAGTGAGGAGGCTGGCCATCTTATATCGGCATTTACTCCGGATGATGTGAAGCAAGTAGTATTTGACATTGCATAGGACAAGGCTCCGGGACCTGATGGGTATTCATCAGGTTTTTTTAAAGCAACCTGCCTAGTGGTGGGACAGGATGTTACAAAGGCGGTACTGGAATTCTTTAGTACTGGCAAACTACTCAAGCAAATCAACTCCACACTTTTGGCTTTAATCCCAAAGGTACACACTCCTATGACTGTTAGAGATTTTAGACCAATTTTGTGCTGTAATGTGTTATACAAAATTATTACGAGATTACTTGTCCAACGGCTGAGTGTGATTCTGGACAAGATAATTAGTCCCTGTCAGGGAGCATTTATTCGAGGGTGTAGCATTGGGGACAATATTTGGTTGGCACAGGAATTGTTCACGGGCTATAATCAGGTGAGGCTCCCACCTCATTGTGCTCTGAAAGTTGATATTAGGAAGGCCTGTGATACTGTGGAGTGGGACTTCCTACTTGCAGTCTTGCAATTATTTGGTTTTCCACAAACGTTCACAAGATGGATCGAGGAGTGTGTAACGACGGCCTCATTCTCGATTGGACTTAATGGAAACCCTCTTTCCAAGAGGACGTGGATTAAGACAGGGAGACCCTCTTAAAGTATTGAAACTGGTCTTCAGGGAATAAAAGAGGAAGAAGGGGAACTTGACACTCAATGTTCAATTAGCCAAAGGCTTTCTTGATGAGGTACAACAGTTGATGAGCTTAGATAGACAGAATGAGGCATTTTTACAATTAGAACACTGCCGCCGACTAGTATATGCAAAAGCGGCAAAACTGGAACAAATCATGTTGCAACAACGAGCCAAGATGCAGTGCATGAAGGGAGGTGACCAATGCTCCCGAATTTTCTTTCATAAAATTGCCCAGATAAGAGTGGCGAGGAGGATATTGCAGATCAATGATGATAATGGGACCATCCACACAGTACCAGGAGAGATTATCAATGAATTTGTCCGTTACTACCAAAATCTCTTGGGCGGTAACAGACGACAGATGACGATGGATATTGGTTTTCTCAGACTGTGGGCTAGACATGTCCTTTCTAGTGAGGAGGCTGGCCATCTTATATCGGCATTTACTCCGGATGATGTGAAGCAAGTAGTATTTGACATTGCATAGGACAAAGCTCCGGGACCTGATGGGTATTCATCAGGTTTTTTTAAAGCAACCTGCCTAGTGGTGGGACAGGACAGGCCATCTTTTTGTTCTCGTTATGAAAGTCTTGCATTTGGGATTTTCGCAACTTATTGAGCAGGATAAGCAATTCTTTTATCACTGGAAATGTGAGCCGGCCAAAGTATTCCAGTTGGGATTCGCAGATGACCTCCTGCTTTTCTGTAGAGCTAACTTGGATTCTCTCAGGGTCCTCAAGATGGGATTGGATCGATTTGCAGAATGGTCAGGACTTCGGCTGAACGTACAAAAAAGCCATGTCATTATCTCCCGATTAGCGCAAGGATGGAAGGATCAGATCTTAGCAGCTATGGGCTTCCAGGAGGGCCAACTACCAATGAGGTACTTGGGTCTCCCTCTATTGTCTTCTAGATTGTCTATATCCGATGTCAGGATCAACTGGAGGTTCTTAGAGGGACGACCCACCACACAATCCCTATATAGACTTTTCTGCCCACCTGGATCGAAAGTAGGATAGTCTACACTACTTTCGGGTTCATTGAAGATTCTCCGACATAATTTCATTCTTTGGTTAGCAATTAAGGAGAAGCTACCGACGATCGATAAACCATGGATGACTCATCTAGGTGGATGCATCCTTTATGATGAGGGTACATCAGAGACACACACTCACATATTCTTCGATGTCGATTTAGTAGAAAATGCCTTGCAGCTGTACGAAAATATGTTCGATTTTCTTGGCCCAATCCCGAGTGGGCAAGAGACTTGCAAGGCATCGAAGAAGTGGAGGGGGAAGCATACCGTTAATGTAGCTTATCGAGCCTTACTTAGTGCATGCATATGCCATATTTGGCGAGAGAGGAACTTGAGACGTTTTGAACACACTCATCGGCCGGAAAGTGTATTAGCTACTTGCATCGTAGATGACGTTAGACAGAGGATACTTAGTATTAATCTATCCTGTTCTATTAGTACATGTGCTCTATAGACATTGGCGTATCCCTTGGTCTATCAGGGGAGACACCACTTGATTGTTGTACTATACTTCTTTTATTAATTAAACTTACATTTATCCAAAAAAAAATTAGCAAAGCGTAATAATAACTACAAGATAGTGTAAAAGGGAAACAAACTTGCTTTAATAAAACCATTCAAAAGAGCTAAATTTTTAACGTTCTCAGAATTCCACGAAACTTGACCCATACCCATGCATTTATGTGGTGCGTTTGCTAAGCGTAATAATAACTGCAAGTTAGTATAAAAGGGAAACAAACTTGTTTTTTTATTTTTTTTGTGTGGATAACTTTTTTTTTTTGGGTAAATGTAAGTTTCATTAAGTACAATAGTAGTACAGTACAACAATGTGATCATCAGTTGGTTTCTCCCTCGACAAGCCAAGGGTACTGATTGATCTAGGTAAAGTGATGCTATGGATCCGCTGCCCAATATCCTCAACTATCAATAAAGCCATGGTGCTAGGTGTCCTCTCGGTGTGCTCGAATCGTCTCAAGTTTCTCTCCCTCCAAATGTGATAAACACATGATACTAATAGTGCTTGATAAGACATGTTAACAATGTGTTTATCCCTCCATCTCTGGGAAGCCCTTGCAAAGTCCGTTATCCAGTCTCTATTGGGCCATGAAAAACGTACCATTCACCGAATTGCTGCAAGACACTGTCGACTAAATCTGCACAAAAAGCCAACTTGCCAAGAATAGCAAGCCATAGGATGAATAAATGAAGTGGAATCTTAAGTGATCCAAACAGTAGTTAAGACCAGCCTACTTTCGGTCCTGGCCGAACAAATAACCTGTAAAGAGCCTGAGCTGTAGGTTGTCCATGATCAAATCTCCACACAATGCGGTCCTCCCCTCCATGGATTGCGGGTAATGCATGTGTGATCTCCAAACACTCGACATCTGTGATAGGAGGCCACTGCCACTCTCCTCCACTAATCACCATATTGAGTTTAGCTGACTCCTCCATCTGAGTAGCCTCGGTCCCCGTGGAAACGTGTCACCAAGAGGGCAAAGGTAATGCCATGGGTCCTCCCACAAGTAGAATCTTCGTCCTCCCACAAGTAGAATCTCCTTCCATCTCCGATCTGATAATCCGCCATAGGGCGGAGGAAAACCCGTAGACGGAGAATTTTTTGCCAACCCCATGAGCCACTATGGTCCCTAATCGTCCAGATGGAGGTGTTTCGTAACCGACCCTGGTAAAACCATTCAACCCAAATCGATGTCCTTTCGCACCTGATAATATCACAGAGTTTCTTAGTCATTAATGCACGATTCAAGACAGAAATATCCTTGAATCCTAGTCCTCTGTCACCCTTCAGCTGGCATAGATCTTTCCAAGCTACCTTAGCATAACCACTGGTTGTTGTCCCCTTCCACAAGAAAGTTCGCAACCTCTTCTCAATCTCGTTAGTAGCTCTCTTTAGTAAAATCGTGCAAAACAGCTAAATTTGAACGTTCTCAGAATTCCAAAAAACTTGACCCAAACGTTGGTCTAGACCCATGCATTTATGTGGTAAATTTGCTATGTGTAATAATAATTGCAATTTAGCGTAAAAGGAAAACAAACTTGCTTTAATAAAATCGTGCAAAACAGCTAAATTTTGAACATTCAGAGAATTCCACGAAACTTGAGCCAAATGTAGGTCTGGATGCCTGCATTTGTGTGGTAAATTTATTAAGCGTAATAATAGCTAAAAGTTACTCTAAAAGGAAAACAAACTTGCTTTAATAACACCATGCAAAACAACTAAATTTTGAAAGTTCTCAGAATTTCATGAAACTTGACCCAAACGTTGGTCCCGACCCCTGCATTTGTGTGGTAAATTTACAACGCGTAATAATATCTACAAGTTAGTATAAAACGGAAACAAACTTTCTTTAATAAAACCGTGCAAATTTACGTTTAGCAAATTTACCACACAAATGCAGGGGTCTAGACAAACGTTTTGGTCAAGTTTCGTGGAATTCTGTGAACATTCAAAATTTAGCTGTTTTGCACGGTTTTATTAAAGGAAGGTTGTTTCCCTTTTATGCTAACTTGTACTTATTATCACATTTAATAAATTTACCACACAAATGCATGGGTCTAGACATACGTTTGGGATATATTTCGTGAAATTCTGAGAATATGTTCAAAATTTGGCTGTTTTGCACGGTTTTATTAAAGCAAGTTTTTTTCATTTTTACGTTAACTTGAAGTTATTATTACTGTTAGCAAATTTACCACACAAACGCATGTGTCTAGAGCAATGTTTGGGTCAAGTTTCGTGAAATTCTGAGAACGTTCAAAATTTAGCTGTTTTGCACGGTTTTATGAAAGCAAGTTTATTTCTCTTTTATACTAACTTGCAGTTATTATTACGCTTAGAAAAATTTACCACACAAATGCATGGGTGTAGACCTACGTATGGGTCAAGTTTCATGGAATTCTGAGAACGTTCAAAATTTAGCTGTTTTGCATAGTTTTATTAAAGCAAATTTGTTTTCCCTTTTATACTTACTTGCAGTTCTTATTACGCTTAGAAAATTTACCACACAAATGCATTGGTCTAGACTTACGTATAAGTCAAGTTTCGTGGAATTCTAAAAAAACGTTCAAAATTTAGCTGTTTTGCACGGTTTTATTAAAACAAGTTTGTTTTCCTTTTATACTATCTTGTAGTTATTATTACGCTTAGCAAATTTACCACAGAAATGCATGGGTCTAGACGAAACTTGAATTCCACGAAACTTGACCCAAACATTGGTCTAGACCCATGCATTTGTGTGGTAAATTTGCTAAGCTTAATAATAACTTCAAGTTAACGTAAAAGGAAAACAAACTTGTTTTAATAAAATCGTGCAAAACAGCCAAATTTTGAACATTTTCAGAATTGCACAAAATATACCCCAAATGTAGGTCTAGACCCATGCATTTGTGTGGTAAATTTGTCAAGTGTAATAATAAGTACAAGTTAGCGTAAAAGGGAAACAACCTTCCTTTAATAAAACCGTGCAAAACTGCTAAATTTTGAATGTTCAGAGAATTCCACGAAACTTGACCAAAACGTTGGTTTAGACCTCCGCATTTGTGTGGTAATTTGCTAAACGTAATAATAACTAAAAGAGAAATAAACTTGTCTTAATAAAACTATTCAAAACGGCTAAATTTTGAACGTTCTCAGAATTACACGGAACTTGACCCAAACATTGGTCTAGGCCCATGCATTTGTGTGGTAAATTTTCTAAGTGTAGTAATAACTACAAGTTAGCGTAAAAGGGAAACAAACTTTATTTAATAATACCGTGCAAAACAGCTAATTTTTTAATGTTCTCAGAATTCCACGAAACTTGACCCAATCGTTCGTCTAGACCCATGCATTTGTGTGGTAAATTTGCTAAGCGTAATAATAACTATAAGATAGTGTAAAAGGGAAACAAACTTACTTTAATAAAACCGCTTAAAACAGCTAAATTTTTAACGTTCTAAGAATTCCACGAAACTTGACTCATACGTAGGTCTATAACCATACATTTATGTGGTAAGTTTGCTAAGCGTAATAATAACTGCAAGTTAGTATAAAAGGGAAACAAACTTTTTTTTTGGGTAATGTAAGTTTCATTAAGTAAAATAGTAGTATAGTACAAGAATATGATCATCAGTTGGTTTTTCCCTCGACAGTCCAAGGGATACGCCATAGTCTAAATAAAGCTCGTGTACTGACTGATCTAGGTAAAGTAATGCTATGGATCTGTTGCCTGATATCCCAACTATCAATACAGTTATGGTGATAGGAGGCCACTGCACTCTCCTTCACTAATCACCATACTCAGTTTAGCTGACTCCTCCAATCCGACTAGCCTCGGTCCCCGTGGAAACGTGTCACTAAGAGGGCCAAGGTAATGCCACGGGTCCTGCCACAAGTAGAATCTCCTCCCATCTCCGATCTGATAATCCACCATAGGGCGGAGGAGAACCCATAGACAGAGAATTTTTCGCCATCCCCATGAGTCTCCATGCTCCCTAATCGTCCATATGGGAGGTGTTTCGTAACGGACCCTGGTAAAGCCATTCAACCCAAATCGATGTTCTATCGCACCTGATAATTTCACAGAGTTTCTTAGTCATTAATGCATGATTCAAGACAGAAATATCCTTGAACCCTAGTCCTCCCTCAACCTTCAGTCGGCATAGATCTTTCCAGGCTACCTTGGCATAACCACTGGTTGTTGTCCCCTTCCACAAGAAACTTCGCAGCCTCTTCTCAATCTCGTTAGTAGCTTTCTTTGGAAGAATGAACGCCGAAGCCCAATATAAACTCAGCGACATGAGTACAGATTTTATAATTTGTACCCTACCACCATATGAAAGAGCCATACCCTCCCAACCAGCAATAAGTCTATCAATTTTCAACAATAATGGACGACAATCAGTAATCGGGCAAAACAATTAAATTTTGAACGTTCTCATAATTCCATGAAACTTGGCCCATACGTCGGTCTAGACCCATGCATTTGTCTGGTAAATTTGCTAAGCGTACTAATAACTGCAAGTTAGTATAAAAGGGAAAAAATTTTTGCTTTAATAAAACCGTTCAAAACAGCTAAATTTGAACGTTCTCAGAATTCCACAAAACTTGACCCAAATGTTGGTCTAGACCCATGCATTCGTGTGGTAAATTTGCTATGCGTAATAATAACTGCAAGTTAGCGTAAAAGGGAAACAAACTTGCTTTAATAAAACCGTGCGAAACAACTAAATTTTGAACGTTCTCAAAATTCCATGAAACTTAACCCAAATATAGGTTTAAACCCATGCATTTGTGTGGTACATTTGCTAAGCGTAATAATAATTACAAGTTAGCGTAAAAGGAAAACAAACTTCCTTTAATAAAACCGTGCAAAACAACTAAATTTTGAATGTTATCATAATTCCATGAAACTTGACCTAAATGTTGGTCCTAGACCCCTGCATTTGTATGGTAAATTTGATACGCGTAATAATAACTACAAGTTAGCGTAAAAAGAAAACAAACTTGGTTTAATAAAACTATTCAAAACAGCTAAATTTGGAATGTTCTCAGAATTCCACGAAACTTGACCCAAACATTGGTCTAAACTTATGCCTTTGTATGGTAATTTGTGTGGTAAATTTGCTTAGCATAATAATAACTACAAGTTAGCGTAAAAGGGAAACAAACTTGATTTAATAAAACCGTGCAAAACAACTAAATTTTGAACATTATCAGAATTCTATGAAACTAAACCCAAACTTAGGTCTAGACCCATGCATTTGTTTGGTAAATATGTTAAGCGTAATAATAACTACAATTTAGCGTAAAATGGAAACAAACTTGCTTTAATAAAACCGTGCAAAACTGTTAAATTTTGAATGTTCTAAGAATTCCACAAAACTTGACCCAAACGTAGACCTAGACCCCTGAATTTGTGTGGTAAATTTGCTAAGCGTAATAATAACAACAAGTTAGCGTAAAAGGAAAACGAACTTGCTTTAATAAAACCATGGAAAACAGCTAAATTTTGAATGTTTTTAGAATTTCATGAAACTTAACCCAAACGTTGGTATAGACCCATGCATTTGTGTGGTAAATTTGCTAAGCGTTATAACAAGTTAGGGTAAAAGGAAAACAAACTTGTTTTAATAAAACCATGCTAAACAGCTAAATTTTGTACGTTCTCAGAATTCCACGAAACTTGGCCCAAACGTAGGTCTAGACCCATGCTTTTGTGTGGTAAATTTTCTAAGCGTAATAATAACTACAAGTTAGTATAAAAGGGAAACAAACTTTTTTTTTTGGGTAAGTGTAATTTTCTTGAAGTAAAAATAGTACAGTACAACAAGGCGGTCATCAAGTGGTTTCTCCCTCGATAGGCCAAGGGATATGCCATAGTCTAAATAAAGCTCGCGTACTGACAGAACTAGCCAATGTAACGCTAAGGATTCGCTGCCTAACATCATCAATAATCAAGCATGCCATGGTGCTCGGTGTCCTCTCAACTTGCCAGAATCGTCTTATGTTCCTCTCCCTCAAAATGTGCTAAACACATGATGTTAGTAATGCTCGAGAAGCAACGATGTGTTTACCCCTCCATCTCCGTGATGCCCACTCGTTGTCAATTGCCCAGCCTGTATTGGGCCAGTGGAAGTGTACCACCCTTCGGATTTCTGTGATGTACTGTCGACCAAATCTGCACTCGAAGAATAAGTGGTCGTGTGTCTCTGTTGCCCCATCGGTACAGAATATGCATGCACCTAAATGAGAAAGCCATGGTTTGTCGTCGTGGGTAATTTTCCAAGAATAGCAAGCCATAGGATGAACAAGTGGCGTGGAATCTTAAGTAAGCCGAAAGTAGTGAAGACCAGCCTACTTTCGGTCCTGGAGGATCAAATAATTTGTATAGGGCCTGTGTTGTGGGTCATCCATGTTCAAATCGCCATATGATTTGGTCATCCCCTCCGTGGATAATGGGTAATGCATGTGTGATCTCCAAACACTCGAAATCCGAGATAAGAGGCCATTGCCTCACTCCTCCGTTGATCACTGTGCTGAGTTTGGTTGACCCCTCAAGTCCGAGAAGTCTCGACCCCCGTGGAAAAGTCGTAATAAGTGGACCAAGATGATGCTACGGGTCTTGCCATAGGTGAAACCTCTGCCCTTCTCCGATCTGGTAGTCCACTATAGGGCGGAGGTAAGCCCGTAGACGTAGGATTTTCCTCCAACCCCAAGATCCCCCGTGCTCTCGTATCGTCCATATGGAGGTGTCACGTAATCGGCCCTAATATAGCCATTCAACCCAAATAGAAGTCCTATCGCACCGAACGATGTCATAGTGTTTCTTGGTCATTAAGGCTCGATACAAGGTAGTAATGTCTTTGAGTCCTAAACGTCCCTCCTCCACCAGTCGACATAAATCCTTCCATGCTACCTTAGCATAGCCATTGTTTGTTGTGCCCTTCCATAAGAAAGTTCGCAACCTCTTCTCAATTTCATTCAAAACTTTCTTTGGCAGAACGAACTCCGAAGCCCAATATAAGCTTGACGACATGAGTACGAATTTTATAATTTGTACCCTACCGGCATATGAAAGTGCCATACCCTCCTAACCTGCAATACGTTTCTCAATTTTCAACAATAATAAGTGATAGTCAGCTATAGATAATCTGAAGGATAATAGAGGAAGATCTAAATACCTCATCGGTAGGAGCCCTTCCTGGAATCCAAGTGCTACCAGCATCTCCTCACGTAACCCCTGTGCTCACTGCGAGATGATGAGATAGCTTTTCTACACATTTAGCCTGAGGCCGGACCACTCTGCAAATCTATCCAATCCTGTCTTAAGCACCCCAATAGAATCCATATCAGCACGGCAGAATAGGAACAGATCATCTTCATGTCCCAACTGAAAAATTCGAGCTGTATCACATTTTCAATGGAAGGAAAAGAGCCCATCTTGGTCAATCAACTGCAAGAAACCCATATGTAGGACCTCCATCACAAGTACGAATAAGTATGGTGATAGGGTGTCACCCTGTCGGAGTCCTCTCGGACCAAAAAAAAAGCCGTGAGGTGTTTACATTCAATCCAACAGAAAATGAGGGTGTTGTGACACACTCCTCAATCCACCTCGTGGAAGTAGCTGGGAACCCATAAAAATCCAAAACAGCAAGTAGGAAGTCCCACTCCACCGTGTCCTAGGCCTTCCGAATATCAACTTTCAAAGCACACCAGGGGGGTAAATGGGCCTGGTTGTACCCCGTGAAGAGTTCCTGTGCCAACATGATGTTGTCCCCTATGCTTTTGTCGGGTACAAAAGCCGCTTAACAAGGACTAATAAGCTTGTCCAGAATCCCACTCAACCTTTCGACAATGAGCTTGGCAATAATCTTATATATCACATTGCAACATGATATAGGACGAAAATCACTAACAGACATGGGGAATGTACCTTTGGTATGAGTGCCAATAATGTGGTGTTGATCTGTTTTAGCAATCGGTCAGTAGCAACGAAGTCCAGGATCGCTGATGTAACCTCCTGTCCCACAATTGGCCATGCAGCTTTGAAAAAGCCCGAAGAAAATCCGTCAGGCCCCGATGCTTTATCTTCAGCTATGTCAAAAACAGCCTGCTTAACTTCTGCTGGGGTAAATGACAAGATTAACGAGCTAGCTTCCTCTTCGCTCAGTATGTGTGTGGCCTAAGGTTGTAGGAACTGAACATCCATTATTGCTCGTCGTCTATTCGCACCTAGGAGATTTTGGTAGTAGGAGACAAATTCATTAACCACCTCTCCTGGGTCCGTATGGGTGGCTCCGTGGTCATCATTAATTTGTAATATTCTCCACACCGATCTCCTTTGAGTGATTTTACAGAAAAAGATCCGGGAGCACTGATCTCCCCCCTTCATCCATTGCATTTTTGCTCGTTGTCTAATGATCTGTTCAATTTTGGCCGCCTTAGCATAAACAAGCCGATAGTAGTGCTCCAAATAAAGGAGTAGCTCATCCTGTCTATTAGCGCTAACCAATACTTGAGCCCTTTCAAGGAATCCCCTGGCCAACTCAACATCATGTGCTAAGTCCCCTTCTTTCCTTCGTTGTTCCCAAACAATAGGTTTGAGTGCCTTGAGTTTCCGTGTGACTGAAAACATAAGGACTCCTACTATCTCATGCAACCAAATATTCTGTATTGTGGGGATAAAGTCCGATGAGAGAGTAAGATAGTTGTCAAAGAGAAACATACCTCTGAACTGTTGTTGACTGTCCCCATGAATCAATGGGAGAATCGTCTGAAGTGCGAAGAGTAAGACAACTATAGAATGCTGTCGGGAATTTAACTGTCATGTATCATTTGTCAGCATCCAATCCAGAGGGAAACAAACTTGCTTTAATAAAACCGCGTAAAACAGCTAAATTTTGAACGTTCTCATAATTCCACGAAACATGACCCAAACATAGGTCTACACCCTTGCATTTGTGTGGTAAATTTTCTAAGCATAATAATAACTACAAGTTAGCGTAAAAGGGAAACAAACTTGCTTTAATAAAATCGTGCTAAACAACTAAATTTTGAATGTTCTCAAAATTACACGAAACTTGACCTAAACATAGGTCTAGACCCATGCATTTGTGTGGTAAATTTGCTAAGCGTAAAAATCACTACAAGTTAGTATAAAAGCGAAACAAACTTTCTTTAATAAAACCGTGCAGAACAACTAAATTTTGAACGTTCTCAAAATTCCATGAAACTTGACTCAAACGTAGGTCTAGACCCATGCATTTGTGTGGTAAATTTGCTAAGCGTAATGATAACTACAAGTTAGCGTAAAAGGGAAACAAACTTGCTTTAATAAAACCATGCAAATTAACTAAATTTTGAAAGTTATTAGAATTCCACGAAACTTAACCCAAACGTAGGTCTAGACCCATGCATTTGTGTGGTAATTTTTTTTGGGTAAATGTAAGTTTCATTAAGTAAAATAGTGGTACAGTACAACAATGTGATCATCAGTTGGTTTCTCCCAAGACACGCCAAGGGATACACCATAGTTTAAAAAAAGCTCGTGTACTGACTGATCTAGGTAAAGTAATGCTATGGATCTGCTGCCTGATATCCTCAACTATCAATAAAGCCATGGTGCTAGGGGTCCTCTCGGTGTGCTAGAATCGTCTCAAGTTTCTCTCCCTCCACATGTGGTAAACACATGATGCTAATAGTGCTCGCTAAGACATGTTAACAATGTGCTTACCCCTCCATCTCCGGGAAGCCCATGCAATGTCCGTTATCCAGTCTCTATTGGGCGAAGAGAATCGTACCTTTCTTTGAATTGCTGCGAGACACTGTAGACTAAACCTGCACTGAAAAAATAAGTGGCCATATGTCTCCATCGCTCCCACGTTACACAGAATACAAGGGCCAAGGTGGGCTAGTCATAGTTTGTCCATTGTAGCCAACTTGCCAAGAATAGCAAGCCACAAGATGAATAAATGACGTGGAATCTTGAGTGATTCCGAAAGTAGCAAAGACTAGTCTACTTTCGGTCTTGGTGGATCAAATAGCCTGTAAAGAGCCTGAGCTGTAGGTTGTCCATGATCAAATCTCCAAATAATGCGGTCCTCCCCTCCATGGATTTTGGGTAATGCATGTGTGACCTCCAAACACTTGAAATCTGTGATAGGAGGCCATTGCTACTCTCCTCCACTAATCACCATACTGAGTTTAGCTGACTCCTCCAATCCGAGTAGCCTCGGTCCCCGTTGAAACGTGTCACTAAGAGGGCCAAGATAATGCCACGGGTCCTGCCACAAGTAGAATCACCTCCCGTCTCCGATTTGATAGTCCACCAGATGGAGAATTTTCCACCATCCCCATGAGCTTCCATGCTCCCTAATCATCCAAATGGAGATGTCTCGTAACCAACCCTGGTAAAGTCATTCAACCCAAATCGAGGTCCTATCGCACCTGATGATATCACAGAGTTTCTTAGTCATTAATGCACGATTCAAGATAGAAATATTCTTGAATCCTAGTCCTCCCTCATCTTTCGGCCGACATAGATCTTTCCAGGCAACCTTGGCATAACCACTGGTTGTTGTCCCCTTCCACAAGAAAGTTTGCAGCCTCTTCTCAATTTCATTAGTAACTTACTTTGGCAGGATGAAGGACGGAGCCCAAAATAAACTCAGCACTATGAGTACATATTTTATAATTTGTACCCTCCCAGCATATGAAAGAGCAATACCCTCCCAACGAGCATTACGCTTATCAATTTTCAACAATAATGGACGATAATTAGCAATTGTTAATCGAGAAGCTAAAAGAGGTATCCCCAAATACATCATCGGTAAGACCCCCTCTTCAAACCTTAGTGTTGTCAGCATCTAATCACGCAATCCTTATGCTGAACGTGAGATAATAAGATGGCTATTCTACACGTTCAGCTTGAGCCCAGACCATTCAGCAAAGTGATCCAATCCTGTCTTAAAGACTCCAATAGAGTCCATATCAGCCTGACAGAATAAGAACAAATCATCAGTAAATCCCAACTAAAAAACCCTGGCTGCATCACATTTCCAATGGAAGAAAAATAATTCATCCTGGTCAATCAATTATAAGAAACCCAAGCGTAGGACTTCCACCACAAGCGCGAATAGGTATGGCGATAGAGGGTCACCCAGCCGAAGCCCTCTGGCTCCCCTAAAGAAATCATGAGGTTTCCCATTCAGCCCAACAGAAAACGAGGGTGTTGTAACACACACCTCAATCCACTGCACGAAAGTAGAAGGGAACCCAAATAAGTCCATCACAACAATCATAAAGTCCCACTCCACCGTGTCATATGCTTTCCGAATGTCCACTTTCAAAGCACACTGGGGTGGTAGACGGGCCTGGTTGTATCCCGTAAAAGTTTCTGCGCCAACATAATATTGTCACCAATGCTTCGTTCGGGCACAAACGCCATTTAGCATGGACTAATTAGTTTGTCCAGTATCAGACTCAACTGTTGGACAATGAGCTTGGCAATAATCTTATACAACACATTACAACAAGATATAGGACGAAAATCACGAACAGTCATAGGGGAATGTACCTTTGGTATAAGCACCAAAAGTGTAGTATTTATCTGCTTCAGAAGTCGGCCCGTATTAAAGAAATCCAGCACTGTCGAAGACACCTCCTGCCCCACTATAGGCCATATAGCTTTGAAAAAGCCCGAATACCCGTCCGGCCCAGTGCCTTATCCTCAGCAATGTCAAAAATCGCCTACTTGATATCTGCTGGTTGAATGGCAACAGTAAAGAGCTAGCATCCTCTTCACTCAATAGGTGTCTAGCCCAAGGTCGAAGGAACCGAAGATCTATCACAGCTCTTCGTCGTTCCCCACCTAGCAGGTTTTGGTAGTACGTGACAAACTTATTGATTATTGTTCCTGGTTCACTGTGACTGGCTCCATGATCATCATTGATTTGTAAGATTCTCCTCGCCGATCTCCTTTGAACAATCTTACAAAAGAACACCCGGGAGCACTGGTCACCTCCCTTCATCCACTGCAATTTCGCTCGTTGTCTTAGCATAATTTGTTCCATTTTAGCTGCTTCGGCCAAAACAAGCCGATAGCAGTATTCCAGTTGTATGTATAGCTCATCACACCTACTTGAGCTAACAAGTATTTGTGCTACCTTAAGAAAACCATTAGCCAGTTGCACATTACTAAGCGTAATAATAACTACAAGTTAGCGTAAAAGGGAAACAAACTTGCTTTAATAAAACTGTGCAAAACAACTAAATACTGAATGTTCTCAGAATTCCACAAAACTGGACCCAAACATAGGTCTAGACCCCTGTATTTGTGTGGTAAATTTGCTAAGCGTAATAATATTTACAAGTTATTATAAGAGGGAAACAAACTTGCTTTAATAAAACCATGCAAAACAACTAAATTTTGAACGTTCTCAGAATTCGATGAAACTTGACCCAAAAACGTTGGTCTAGACCCATGCATTTGCGTGGTAAATTTGCTAAGCGTAATAATAACTACAAATTTGCGTAAAAGGAAAATGAACTTGCTTTAATAAAACCATTCAAAACAGCTAAATTCTGAACGTTCTCAGAATTCCACGATACTTGATCCAAACGTAAGTCTCGGCCCACTTATTTGTTTGGTAAATTTGCTAAGCGTAATAACAACTACAAGTTACTATAAAAGGAAAAAAAACTTGGTTTAATAAAATCGTGCAAAACAGCTAAATTTTGAACGTTCACAGAATTCCACGAAACATGATCAAACATAGGTCTAGACCCATGCATTTGTGTGGTAAATTTTCAAAGTGTAATAATAACTACAAGTTAGCGTAAACGGAAAACAAACTTGCTCTAATAAAACCATGCAAAATAGCTAAATTTTGAACGTTCTCAGAATTCCACGAAACTTGACCCAAACGTAGGTCTAGACCCATGCATTTGTGTGCTAAATTTGCTAAGCTTAATAATAACTACAAGTTAGCGTAAATGAGAAACAAACTTGCTTTAATAAAACCGTGGAAAACAACTAAATTTTGAAAGTTCTCAGAATTCCACGAAAATTGACCCAAACGTAGGTCTAGACCCCTGCATTTGTGTGGTAAATTTTCTAAGTGTAATAATTACTACAAGTTAGTATACTAGGGAAATAAACATGCTTTAATAAAACCATGCAAAACAAAAACCTCTCAAAATCCGTCTCTCTCAAAATTCTCTCTCAATACCGACACTTCTCTCTTCCAAAACTTGGAGGGACTTCTCCCTCTTCATTTACATCGGCTCTATGACCGGCGATGGAGACGACTTTGGAGGGGATGGAGGATGTGAAGATGAGGGCAACAGCGATTTGGCCGGTTAGACGATGGAGGACGGTTGCACGTTGAACATGATGGTTGAGCGTCTACAAAAGATCGCCACCAGCGATTTCTCGACCATTACTCGCGGTAACTTGAGGAGCCGCCCTAGTCTAGGGCTTACAAGCGCAAAATCAAGCGGCTCACATGGCGAACAAGCTTGATATCCTTCAACATGCCTGAGTTCTCAAAACTCGCCCATACGGTGATATATACCGGTGATAAACAAGCTTTGGATGCGCTACGTGAATTAAACAAGTGGACAGAGTGTTTTGGGGGAAGAAGCAACTATGAGATGCTTTCCGCTATCTAGGGAGGCGATTACCACGCCGTTTCTGCCCAAAGTATTGAGGCCGCTTGTAAGGAATATTTGGCCACCGACCAGGTGAGTTGAGACGAGGGAAACACCAGATCTAAACCGATTGAGCCGGCAGTAGATCGGAGCCAATCACCGTCCATAGATGCCGGGCGGTTAGTAGCTTAGTATGTATCAAACACTGGTTACATGGCATCGAAAAATCAGACTGCAGAGATGGCTGAAGATGGGGCACTGGACTTGGTCAATAACGACTTGGTCAATAATGACGCGGTCAACATGGATCAATACTTGGTCAATAATAACTTGGTCAATGGACACTTGGTCAATAATGACCCAGTCAAAATTGACTTAGTCAAGCAAGACGCAGTCAACGTGAAAATCGTGGAACAAGACTTGGTCAACAAGGACTCGGTTAATGTTGATGTGGATGGGGAAAAGGACAAAGATAAAGATGTAGACGCGGTCAATAGCAATGACTCTGTTGGATTTGAACAACAACGAACATATGAGACAAACTCTACTCATACCGGCTTAATTATAGGGAACATCCCGTTGCAGTCATGCCCAATTCCCGGCGCGGATTATAAAATTGCTGACGGTTTCAACAACTCATCCCATAAGACGCTCTCATATATCCCCCGTACTATACAAAAGGGGAAATAGTTACAGACCTGTGATTGAATCTATTCGAAATGGAGCTAGTAGGTGGAAAACTACCACTGTTCGGTTACTTCTTGGGAAAGAGACCATACTGTTATCATGTCCAAGAATATGCTATGTCCGTCTGGCCTGGCTTACGTGATGTTAAGGCCACCACGAACGGATTCTACTTCTTCCAAGACAGTGGCATATATAGAAGAAGCAATCGATGGGGGACCATGGTTGTTCCAAGGGCAACCAATTGTGCTGCAACTGTGGGAACCGAGAATGATGTTGCGAAAATTAAAATATACATAGGTCCCAGCTTGCATAAAATTGAGACAATTGCTGTTAGAATTGTGGACGGATGAAGGCCTGAGCACCGTTGCTAGTGGAATTGGCAGACCCCTATACCCGGATACGATTACAAGAGCATGCACGAGATTGGACTTCACTCGTGTATGCGTGATGCTAGATGTGAGTTCTAAATTACTAAGGCATATATTATCATCATGATGCCCAACGAGGAAGGAGGAGAAATACCATGGAAAATTGATGGATACCTCCTAAATGTACAAGTTGTATAATGTTATGCCATACGGCAAAGGTTTGTGCGTTCACCAAGCCGTCCATCCAAGCTAAACCACCGATTTCTGTGTATGTTCCTAAAACGGTACCTGCAAGGTTACCACCCATGCAGCTGACTCAAGGGGTGGAGGACCAGAGAGAGGGACAAGAGCTTCCTCGAGCGGAATGCAGCATTCCTAAAATGGGACCTACGAGGCCACCACCTATGCATGACCAAGAGAAAATACCGCCGACTCAAGGGGTGGACAACCAACGAGAGGGACGAGAGCATGATCAAGAGAGAATGCCGCCGACTCACATGGTGGACAACAAAAGAGAGGGATGAGAGTTTCCTCGTGACAGAAGGTTGAGTGGTGAGGAGAAGGGTAAGGCAATTGTCGTGTATAATACGTTTGATGCTCTACAATTGCTAGATGATGCAGAAGATACATCTCGGGGTCATATACCGAGATCGGAGACTGGAATACAGACATTACATCTGGTGTTAACCTCATTTGAAAGGAGAGCAATCTCAGACGATTAAAGCACACGGAACGAACACCCACCACCATGGCGGTAGTAATAGTCGAGAATATTAGAAAGCGAACTCATAGCATCACCTTGCCTAGATCAATCAGTACACGAGCTTTATTTAGACTGTGGCGTACCACTTGGCCTATCAAGATAGACACCGCTGGATGATCGAATTGTTTTAATTTTCTTCTTTCTTTTTACTTAATGCAACGTACCTTTCCCGGAAAATCGTGCAAAACAGCTAAATTTTGAATGTTCTCATAATTCGACGAAACTTGACCCCATGCATTTCTGTGGTAAATTTGCTAAGCGTAATAATAACTACAAGTTAGCGTAAATAGCAAACAAACTTACTTTAATAAAATCGTGGAAAACAACTAAATTTTGAAAGTTCTCAGAATTCCACAAAATATGACCCAAACGTAGGTCTAGACCCCTGCATTTGTATGGTAAAATTTTCTAACCGTAATAATAACTACAAGTTAGTATAATAGAGAAACAAACTTGCTTTCATAAAATCATACAAAACAGCTAAATTTTGAATGTTCTCAGAATTCAATGAAACTTGACCGAAACGTAGGTTTAGACTCATGCATTTGTGTGTTAAATTTTCTAAGCGTAATAATAAATTCAAGTTAGCGTAAATTGAAAACAAACTTGCATTAACAAAACTGTGGAAAACAACTAAATTTTGAAAGTTCTCTGAATTCCATGAAACTTGACCCAAACGTAGGTTTAGACCCATCCAATTGTGGGGTAAATTTGCTAAGCGTAATAATAACTACAAGTTAGTATAATATGGAAACAAATTTGCTTTAATAAAACCATTCAAAACAGTTAAATTTTGAACGTTCTCAAAATTCCACGAAACTTGACCCAAGCGTAGGTAAATTTACTAAGGGTAATAATAACTACAAGTTAGCGTAAAAGGGAAACGAACTTGCTTTAATAAAACCATTCGAAATAATTAAATTTTGAACGTTCTCAAAATTCGACGAAACTTGACCCAAACATAGGTCTAGACCCATGCATTTGTGTAGTAAATTTGCTAAGCGTAATAATAACTATAAGTTAACGTAAATGGGAAACAAACTTGCTTTAATAAAACCGTGAAAAACAACTAAATTTTGAAAGTTCTCAAAATTCCACGAAACTTGATCCAAACGTAGGTCTAGACCCCTGCATTTGTGTGGTAAATTTGCTAAGCGTAATAATAACTACAAGTTAGTATAATAGGGAAACAAACTTGCATTAATAAAACCCTGCAAAAAAGCTAAATTTTGAATGTTTATCAGAATTCAACGAAACTTAACCTAAACGTAGGTCTAGACCCATGCATTTGTGTGGTAAATTTGCTAGGCTTAATAATAACTACAAGTTAGCGTAAATGGGAAACAAACTTGCTTCAATAAAATCGCGGAAAAAAACTTGATCCAAACGTAGGTCTAGACCCCTGCATTTGTGTAGTAAGTTTGCTAAGCGTAATAATAACTACAAGTTACTATAAATAGCAAAACAAACTTGCTTTAACGAAACCACGCAAAACAGCTGAATTTTAGACGTTCTCAGAATTCCACGAAACTTGACCCAAACGTAGGTCTAGACCCATGCATTTGTATGTTAAATTTGCCAAGCGTAGTAATAACTATGAGGTAGCGAAAAAGGAAACAGACTTGCTTTAATAAAATCGTGCAAAACAGCTAAATTTTGAAAGTTAGCGTAAAAGGAAAAACGAACTTGCTATGAAACCATGCAAAACAACTAAATTTTGAATGTTCTCAGAATTCGACGAAACTTGACCCAAACATAGGTCTAGACCCATGCATTTGTGTGGTAAATGTGCTAAGCGTAATAATAACTACAAGTGCGTAAAAGGAAAACTAACTTGTTTTAATAAAACCATGCAAAACAGCTAAATTTTGAATATTCTCAGAATTCGACGAAACTTGATACAAACGTATGTCTAGACCCATGCATTTATATGGTAAATTTGCTAAGCGTAATAATAACTACAAGTTAGCGTAAATGGGAAACAAACTTGTTTTAATAAAACCGTGGAAAACAACTAAATTTTGAAAGTTCCCAGAATTCCACGAAACTTGACCCAAACGTAGGTCTAGACCCCTGCATTTTGTGTGGTAAATTTGCTAAGCATAATTATAACTAAAAATTAGTGTAATTGGAAAACAAACTTGCTTTAATAAAACCGTGCAAAACAGCTAAATTTGGAACGTTCTCAGAAATCGACGAAACTTGACCCAAACGTAGGTCTAGACCCATGCATTTGTGTGTTAAATTTGCTAAGTTTAATAATAACTACAAGTTAGTGAAAAACGAAACAAACTTGCTTTAATAAAACCGTGCAAAATAGCTAAATTTTGAACGTTCTCATAATTCCACGAAACTTGATCCAAACATAGGTCTAGACCCATGCATTTGTGTGGTTAATTTGCTAAGTGTAATAATAACTACAAGTTAGCATAAAAGGAAAACAAACTTTCTTTAATAAAACCGTGCAAAACAGGATCCTAATCAAAGCAGCCCCATACCTCGTGACCCATGTTGAATGCAGCTATTTGGAATGTCCGAGGCCTGAACAAACGAGACCATCAGCTAGCTGTAAAAGACATTGTTGCTGTGTTCTTGTTACAGTTCCTTGGTCTTCTTGAAACTCATGTTCGTCCTACTAATATTAATGTTATTCAATCTTTCTTATTACCTCAATGGAAATGGTTTGTGGACTATGAGTTGGTCGGTAATCAGGCTCGGATTGCATGGGATGAAAATTTTATTGATGTTCATGTGGTCGAGTGCAGGGCTCAATTTGTCCACTGCTGTGTCCATGTACGATCACTGAATGAGTCACTCGCCATTACGGTAATTTATGGAGCAACGGAGGTGGCAACAAGAAGGGAGTTGTGGGAGGCACTAGAAATTAATTCTATACAGAACTCTGATACTCCATGGCTTATTGGAGGGGACTTTAATGCAGTGCGTGATATGAGAGAAATATGTAGAGCCTTAGTCGACATTCGAGTGGCTATGGAGGAATTCAATGGCTGCATTGATAATACCGGACTACTACCATTGCCTATGCAAGGAGAATAATTTACGTGGCACAACTGCAGTGCAAACCCACAAAATTTGTGGAAAGATTAGACCAATGCTTATTAATGAGAGGTGGATGGCTCGATTTCTGACGTCGGTCTATACGTGTTTTACATAACGTACTTCAGATCACTCTCCATAGGTGCTAAATGGTGATAGTCACCAACGGTATGGAGGTATGTTTCGATTTGATAACTACCTCACGCTCTCTCCAGAATTTATCCCCCGTGTCCAGCAGATTTGGTAGCATAGCATTATTGGAACACCAATGTATGCGATAACAAGGAAACTCAAAGCGCAAAAGACGGTGTTCCGAGAAATGAAGAGGAAAAAGGGAGATTTATCACACAATGTTCAACTGGCTAAAGGGTTCCTTGAGATGGCACAACAGCTCGTTAGCACTAATAGGCAGGATGATCTATTACTACAACTAGAACACTGCTGCCGACTAGTACTAGCTAAAGCAGTCAAACTTGAGCAGGAGATGCTTCAGCAGCGAGCAACAATGTAGTGGATGAAAGGAGACCAATGTTCCCGGTTCTTCCGCAAGATTGCACAAAGGAGATCGATAAGGAGAATCCTACAGATCAATGTTGATCATGGAACCACGCACACTAACCCAGGAGCTATTACGAATGAGTTTGTTGATTATTACCATAATCTGCTTGGAGGGGATAGGAGGCATGAAGTGATCAATCTTAGTTTCCTTAAACCCTGGGCACGCCATCTGTTGAGTGACGAGGAGGCAAACCTGCTACTTGCACCATTCACGGCAGCAGACGTGAAACAGGCATTGTTTGATATTGCTGAGGATAAAGCGTCGGGACCGGACGGGTATTCATCGGGATTCCTTAAAGCCGCTTGGCCCATAGTGGGGCAGGAGGTGTCGTTCGCAGTACTCGAATTCTTTCAACGGGCCGTCTCCTGAAGCAGATTAATACTACACTTTTGGCGCTTATACCAAAGGTACATTCCCCTATGACTATTGGTGATTTTCAGCCTATATCTTGTTGCAATGTGTTGTATAAGATCATCGCCAAGCTCATTGTCCAACCATTAAGTATGATGCTGGATAAACTTATAAGTCCGTGCCAAGCGGCATTTGTGCTCGAACGGAGCATTGGAGACAATATTATGCTAGCGCAGGAACTCTTCATGGCATATAACCAAGCACGTCTTCCTCCCCGTTGTGCGCTGAAAGTGGACATTCGGAAGGCATATGACACAGTTGAATAGGATTTCTTGATTGCCACTATGAGGCTATTTGGCTTCCCTACTACTTTCATCATGTGGATTGAGGCTTGTATTATTACACCCTCATTTTTTATTAGGATAAATGAAAAACCCCATGGGTTCTTTCAGGGGGCCAGAGGACTTCGGTAGGGTGACCCGCTCTCACCTTACCTATTTGTGCTTGTAATGGAGGTCTTACATCTAGGCTTTCTACAACTGATTGACCAAGAAGAATCTTTTATATTCTATTGGAAATGTGATACAGCCAAGATCTTTCAACTAGGATTTGCCGAAGACTTACTATTATTCTGCCATGCAGACATGGACTCCATTAGAGTATTCAAGACAGGATTGGATCGTTTTGGAGATTGGTCGGGACTGAGGCTGAACGTACAAAAAAGCTATATCATAATTTCATGTGCAACACAAGGATTACAGGAGGAGATGCTCACCATGCTTGGATTTCAAGAAGGGGTCTTGCCAATGAGCTACTTGGGGTTCCCGCTCGTATCCTCTAGATTAAAGATTGCTAGCTGTCGGCCTTTGTTGTTGAATATTGACAAACGTATAGCTGGATGGGAGGGTAAGAATATCTCTTATGCTAGCAGAGTACAAATTATCAAATCTGTACTCACATCATTGAGTTTGCATTGGGCATCGGCGTTTATCCTTCCAAAGAGAGTTATCAACGAAATTGAGAAGAAGCTGCATACTTTCTTATGAAAGGGGACGACAACCAGTGGTTATACCAAGGTAGCCTGGAAAGATCTATGCTGACCAAAGGATGAAGGAGGACTAGGATTCAAGGATATTTATATCTTGAATTGTGCACTAATGACAAAGAAGCTCTGTGATATCATTAGATGCGATAGAACCTAGATTTGGGTAGACTGGCTTTACCAAGGAAGGCTACGAGACAATTCCATTTTGACAATTAGGGAACATAGAGGCTCATGGAGTTGGCAAAAAGCCCTACGGCTGCGGGCCTATATTTAGCCTTTGGTGGATTATCAGATAGGGGACGGCTGAACATTCTATTTATGGCAGGATCCATGGCACTACCTTGGCCCTCTTATCAATAGATTTTTTAGAGGATCGAGGCTACTTGGATTAGAGGAGGCTGCTAAACTCAATCAAGTCATAAGCGAACAAGAATGGCAATGGCCTCCTATCACAGACCTTGAATGTGTGGAGATCGTAAATGCACTACCTACAATCCATAGCGGGAAGGACCATATAATTTGGAGAACGAATACTGTGCAACCAACCGCTCATGATCTCTACATACTTTTTGATCCACCAGGACCGAAAGTGGGCTGGTCATCACTACTTTCAGGATCACTTAAGATTTCACATCATTCATTTATATTATGGCTTGCTATCCTTGGCAGATTGGGTACAACAGGCAAACCATGGTATCTCACCTAGGCCCCTGTATCTTGTGCACGGAGGAAGCAATGGAGACGCATAGCCGTTTATTTTTTCAATGCAGATTCAGCCGGCAGTGCCTCATAGTAATACAAAGAATGGTACGATTTCGTTGGTCCAACAGAGAATGAGATACTGACGTTTATTGGGCTACACAAAGATGGAGGCGTAAGCACAAAATCAACATGTCTTATCGAGCACTACTAGCTGCATGTGTTTACCACATTTGGAAGGAAAGCAATACTAGACGATTCCAGCACACGAAAAGGACTCCTATAGCCACAGCAGTATTGATATTCGAGGATATTAGACAACGAATCCATAGCATTACCTCACCTGACTCGATTAGTACACGAGCTTTACTTAGAATTTGGCATATCCCTTCGGTTGCCGAGGGAGGAACCAACTGATGATTAATTTGGTGCACTACTTTTTATTTTCTTTTACTTAATGAGACTTACCTTTCCCAAAAAAAAAGTATGCAAAACAGTTAAATTTTAAATGTTCTGTCATGCCGCATATCGGACATGCTGTCATTTTCGAAGACGCCAGCCATCTCCTGAATCACGTGCCGACATTCGTCTAACTACGAATTCAACATCGTGATCTCAGATTCTAGGGAAGAGACCGTCTCCTCCAATTCCGCCAACTGGGAGTGTCCGTCCTCCGGGTTCTCAGCTCTCTCGCTGGATGAAGCTGCGTGTCGCGGGCTTTTCGGATCTTGTCCCGACGCCTTCGCAGCAGTAGCAGTCGTACGCCTTGGCCCCATCTCGGCACGAGGCTCTGATACCACCTCTCACGAGGCGCCTATCGCAAAACGCACCATGTGGCTAGTAGTCCGCTAACTACGTCCGCCAATCTCCGCACACACCTCCGCTCGGCACGAACGCAGCGCCCCAAAATATATCAGAATAGGGAGGAACAATCACAAAACCGCAAATTGCACACGCGAATTCAGAAAATCAGAGTACATTGAACTGAAAAGTGCGTATACAATGATCAACGATGCTAGAGCAAGGGGATCGCCTATCGCCTTGAGGGGGGAATGAGTTCAAGAAGCTTGGTTTAGTGACGTGTTAGAGTCCAGCAGGTCCTTTCTTGAAATTTGTCCTCAGGTTACCTTGTGTCTTTGTCTCAGAAATCTGGACTGCCATAACTCCTTCCTTTTCTATTTCAGTAAATTCAGAGTTAACTTGTCTTTGTTTTTCAATTCTGTGCACCATGGAGTATGCTTTTGCAGCGGAAGGCAAAGGATCCATGATTAATATCTGGTTCTTGATATGATCATAGATGTCATTGAGGCCCATGAGGAATTGGATCAATTGGTAGGAAGTGTTTCTTTCAGACATTCTTTTGCTGGCTCCACAAGTGCACACAGGTAGGGGGTCTAAAGATCCCAATTCATCCCACAGTCTCTTGAGTTTTGTAAAGTATCCAGCTACAATAGAATTGTTTTGTGAGATTGATGCAATTTCCCTTTGTATTTGATATAGAAGTGGACCATTGCTTTCACCAAACCGCATCTCGAGTTCAACCCACAAGTCCCTTGCTGATTCTGCGTATAAAAATGCTTCTGCAATCTCTTTTGATATTGAATTCAATATCCAAGAGACTACCATGTAATCATTTTTCTGCCATTGCTCAATGTCTTCTTTGTCTTCCATCGGTTTTGTTTGTGTGCCATCAATGTAACTCAATTTTCTTCTTGCTCCAAGGGTTATCTTGATGGATCTTGCCCAAGATAAGTAATTGTTCCCGTCCAATTGTGGAGATACCAGAGATATGCCACGATTATCATTTTCTTGAAGTCCCACATCAGTGGAGATTCTTTCTTCTTTTGCTTCTTTGTCTGTCATTTCTTGTGTCGATTCTTGTTTCAAGAAATGAAAGTATGGTGTGTTACGATAGGTACAAACAGAATGCAGAAGCAGGCAGAGTATTTTGTTACACCCGCTCTGGTGCCATGTTGAAAAAGCAATCAAGAATTGATCTCTGTTTGAAGAAAAACTGATAACAGAGAACTGGTCGTGCAGCAATTTTACAGAAAGAAAAATTCTATGTATATTCTCAATAAGGAAGGATGAAAGGTCTTTTATATACAAGAAAAGTCTAACTAACAATAACAACCACTGAGTTGTTAATTCACTTAACGGATACATAAAGTTGCTACTTTAAAAACACGACTTTGTGAATAGAGGGAAATAAAACTAAGTCTGAAGCTATTGTTCTTCTTCTTATTCCTCTGCTTGTGACGCCTGTTCTTGTGGGAAGTCTGAAGCAGCTCGATGGATTTATCACTGAGCTTGAAAGTTATTTACCGCATAGGTGATGGGCGGGATTTTTATTTGTGGAGGGATTCTTGGCACCATCTAGGCCCTCTTATTGAGAGATTTCCCTGAGGACCGAGTGTTACGGGATTGCGGGAATCCACCATGTTGCGGGTTGTCATTCATTAGGGTCAGTGGCAATGGCCTCCTATCACTGACATCGAATGTCTTGAGATCTTGCACTCATTACATATTATTCACGGAGGTAATGATCGGATTATGTGGCGTTTCTCGGGCAATGCTATCACCACGCAAGCCCTTTATCCATTATTTCATCCCCCTAGTCAAAAAGTAGGTTGGTCTTTGCTACTTTCTGGACCTCTTAAAATCCCTCGACATATGTTTATCCTCTGGCTCGCCATACAGGAGAAGCTTGCTACGACGGACAAGCAATGGTTGTCACATTTAGGAGGTTGCGTCCTTTGCAATGAGGACAATTTGGAGACACACACGCATTTGTTCTTTCATTGTCCGTATAGTCGAAGTTGGTCGACTGCAGTCAGACGTACTATACGGTTTCTTTGGGCTTCTAGGAAGTGGAAGGGAAAACACATTGAATGGGCTTCTAGGAAGTGGAAGGGCAAACACATTGAATGGGCTTCTAGGAAGTGGAGGGGCAAACACATTATTAACGTGGCTTACCGTACGTTACTTGGATCATGCGTCTACCACATTTGGAGGGAGCGCAACATGAGGCGATTCGAGCACACTGCTAGGACTCCAGTTACTATAGCTAGCTTGACCATTGAGGACGTCAGACTACGGATGCTTAGCATAAATCAGTCTAACTCTGTTAGTACTAGTGCACTTTATAGATTGTGGCGTATCCCTTGGCCTGTCGAGGGAGAGCATAGCATATGAGCACTGTTGTGCTATACCGATTTTTCTCATTTATGAAAGTTACCTTTATCTAAAAAAAAGGATGGTGTAGTGACACATTTCTTGATCCACCTGATGAAGGTGGGTGGGAATCCATATAACTCCAGAACTGCCATGAGAAAGAGCCATTCAACTGTGTCATACGCCTTTCGGATATCCACTTTCAACGCACATTTGGGTGGTAGTTGTGTCTGATTGTATCCAGAGAAGAGTTCCTGGGCTAGCATAATATTATCACAAATACTTCTCCTAGGGACAAATGCTGCTTGGCAAACAATGTTTATATTGGAATTTATCAAAGTATGAAATGCAAACAAACTTGCTTTAATAAAACCGTGAGAAACAGCTAAATTTTATTGAAACTAGTTTGTTTTTCTTTCATACTAACTTGTAGTTATTATTACGCTTAGCAAATTTACCACAAAAATGCATAGGTCTAGGTCTATGTTTGGGTCAAGTTTCGTGGGATTCTAAGAACGTTCAAAATTTAGCTGTATTGCACGGTTTTATTAAGAAAGTGTGTGTCCCTTTCCTGCTATCTTGTACTTATTATTGCGCTTAGCAAATTTACCACACAAATGCATGGGTCTAACCTACGTTTGGGTCAAGTTTCGTGGAACTCTGAGTATGTTCAAAATTTAGCTGTTTTGTATGGTTTTATTAAAGCAATTTTGTTTTCCTTTCATACTAACTTGTAGTTATGCTTACGCTTAGCAAATTTACCACACAAATGCATGGGTGTAGACCTGCGTTTGGATCATGTTACGTGGAATTCTGAGAACGTTCAAAATTTAGCTATTTTGCACAGTTTTATTAAAGCAAGTTTGTTTCCCCTTCATACTAACTTGTAGTTGTTATTACGCTTAGCCAATTTACCACACAAATGCATAGGTATAGATCTACGTTTGGGTCAAGTTTCGTGGAATTCTGAGAACGTTCAAAATTTAGCTGTTTTGCTCGGTTTTAATTTTTTCCGGGTAAATGTAATTTTCGTTAAGTAAAGATAATAGTACAATACAACAAGATGATCATCAAATAATTTCTCCGTTGACAGGTCAAGGGATGCGCCATAGTCTATATAATGCTCGTGTGCTAACTAACAAAATAAGATTAATACTAAGGATCCTCTGCCTGTCGTCGTCGATGATCAGGATACCCATGGTGCTCAGTGTCCGCTCGGTATGTTCAACACACGTTAGGATCCTCTCCGTCCTAATGTGATAGACACATGATGCGAGTAACGTACGGTAAGAGATGTTGACAATGTACTTGCCTCTCCATTTTTTCGTCGCCCTCTTAATGTCCGTTGCCCAAGCCCTGTTGGGCCAATGAAACCGAATCCTTCTGCGTATTTCTGTACGGCACTGTCGGCTAAATCTGCATTGGAAGAATAAGTGAGAGTGGGTTTTAGTAGCTCCCTCGTCACATAAAATGCATTCTCCCAGATGAGAAAACCATGGTTTGTCTGTGGTGGGAAGTTTGCCAAGAATTGCGAGCCAAAGGATGAACGAGTGATGAGGTATTTTCAAAGAGCCCGAAAGTAGTGAAGACCAGCCTACTTTCGGCCCTGGGGGGTTTAATAATCGATAAAGGGCTTCTGTTGTTGGTTGTCCTTTGTCAAATTTACAGACAACCCGATCCACTCCTCCAAAAATCTGCGGCGGAGTATGTGTGATCTCCAAACACTCGAAATCCGTGATGGGCGGCCACTGCCACTCTCCATCTAAAATAATAAAACTGAGTTTGGCCGATTCATCAATGCCAAGTAGCCTCGGATCCCGTGGAAATCGCTCAATAAGTGGTCCGAGGTGATGCCATGGGTCCTGCCAAACATAGAAACTCCCTCCGTTTTCGATCTGATAATCCACACTAGAGTGAAGAAAAGGACGGAGACAGAGTAATTTCCTCCACCCCCACGAAACTCCATGGTCCCGAATCATCCAAACCGATATATCACGTAAACGACCATGGTAGAGCCACTACACCCATATTGAGGTCCGATCACATCGAATAACATCACAAAGTTTTTTACTCATTAATGCCCGGTTCAAGATTGTGATGTTCTTGAACCCAAGTCCCCACTCGTCCACCGGTCGGCACACATCAATCCATGCTACCTTGACGTAGCCATTAGTCGTAGTGCCCTTCCATAGGAAATTTCTCATTCTCTTCTCAATTTCCTTGATAACTTTCTTAGGTAAAATAAAAGTAGAAGCCCAATATAAACTCAAAGATGAAAGTACAGATTTGATGATTTGTACCCGCCCAGCATATGATAACGAAAATCTTTCCCATCCATTAATGCGTGCATCAATTTTTAATAAAAGTGGTTGAAAGTTAGAAACAGTCAATCTAGATGAGATTAAAGGAAGACCCAAGTACCTTATCGGGAGATGCCCCTCTTGGAAGTCCAAGGCCGCCAACATCTGTTCTTTCCATTCTTGAGCGGAGCGGGAGATAATTAAGTGACTCTTTTATATATTCAACCAGAGGCCCAACCAATTTGCAAAACAATCAAGTCCCACCTTAAAGACTCTGATTGAGTCCATATCAGCTCTGCAGAAAAGAAGGAGGTCGTCTGCAAATCCCAATTGAAAGACCCTTACAGGCTCACACTTCCAGTGATAGGTGAACTGCATATCTTGTTCAATAAGTTGCAGGAATTCCAAATGTAGAACTTCCATAACTTGTCCAAGGCTAACTGGAGAGCACATCTGCAATTGGATTGCAGGGTTCAATCCTATAGTTGAAGTACCATTGACACTCCCACCAAGTTATGATAGCGAATGCAAGTGGATGAAGAAAAATATCTTTTTTGGAGCTCGAATATTGGGACACACATATCATATGACACAATCTTGATGTCACACACATTGTGAATAATGTGTTTGACAACATATTAAATAAAGTGATTGACATAAATGAAAAAATGAAGGACAATTTGAGTGCAGGGAAAGACCTAAAGATCATATGTAACCAGTCCGAGCTTGAGTTGGATGAAAGGATAGATTTTCTTGGCTCCGATAGTACGGGATTAGTCCTTAGACTTGAGGAACCATGAAAATTGCATGCATGTGATGGTTGTATCTTGAATTTAACGAAAGATGACCATATCTTGGAGTGGTCGTTACAAGTCTGTTCAATGCAATCAGAATATGTAGTGAGGATGATGGGTTTCAAAATAGAATCCGTCACCTATCAGTATATGACAGTCGATTCTCCTATGCGCTTTGAGATGGTTGGTGCTCTTAGAGTCTGTGGCCCCAACGATTGGTTGAGTAGAGAATGGTTTCCTATGTCAATCAATAGAGCAAACACATCTCGATTTATCGAGCATAGTATCTAGTCCAGAAAGGGAACCGACTCCCAATTCCATGCCCTAGACTTAGATCTAGAGACGGATGATGGAAGGACGGTACCCGTATGGTACTCGGGAGCCTAAATGTTCACACCAACCTCACCTAGTCTCTAGTGCCATGGACCGTGGCTAGACGACCACCCATAGTGACGGGAATTTCTGATTAATGGTTAATTGAAAATAAATTAATTAAATTAGATTTAATTAATCATTGTGTTGGACACAAGCCCAAGTCTAGCTGAGGGTAAACCTAAAGAGTCACACACAAATCACTATGAAATTGGTGGATTTAATTTGGAATTAATTCAAGAAGAAATGAATTAATTTAATTGGATTAAATTAATCAAGGAGAATATATATAAATGATTGGATCATTTATTTAACAATTCATTTGATGGATGACTCAAGAATTAATTAATTAAATTAATTAATATTTGAGCTTAACACCTTTAAATTAATTAGATTAAGTTATTGAGTTTGGCTTAATTAATTGATGGATCAATTAATTAGGGCTTAAATATATTTTATTGGATTAAATGAATCAATGAACTTTGGTTGGGCTTGATTTAATTTGATTAAATCGAGCTCGGTGCATATTTGAAGTCCAAGTCCATTTGAGGGTGGTTGGAGCAAGTTAAGAAGGAGTTGAAACTCCTCATCATGATGAACATGATGGAGTGGTTATATGAATATGGTTGTATAGGTTGTCTTAGAGGCAAATTTAGTAGTGATTGAATTTTGAATTCAATTATATGTGATATACAAACCTACACATATATCCATGATAACCACCACAAAATCCACAAATTTTTCTCTCCATTTTCTCTCAAAATATTCCTTTTGGTTATATTTTGAATTGGATCCAAATTATAACACAAAATAATCCAAAAGCACTAAACAATAGTGTTGTATTTGCAGTTGTTTTTATTCTTGGTTTTTTATTCTATCTAGCAATTAAAAAGAACTTTATCTTTTCATTTTGTAGTGTGGACAACTTAGAGGAATTCTAGTTTGAATTCTCAAGTGAACGGAATGGGAGAACATAAAAGGAACAAGCCTTCAAGGCTTCCATATGACAACCTTGTCAATCACCTACTAACATTGCATAGACATCCGACGTTTGTGGCGATGAAACACGACACTCATGCAATAAATTCAATTTTAGTGCAAATCTCAATAGGACTCTCGATGCCTATTCTCGGGGTCCTCGACTTGGAATATTTCAAGCCAAACCTTCAGAAGTTGGTTTCATGGCCGCCATCCAATGCAGCACAACTACATAGGTTGTACAATTTGGTTTGTGGCTTTTTTGTGATGTTAAACCTATAAATATACTCAGTGAGCACAACAAATACAATTGCCAGATAATGAATACTCACTTTATTATAAACAATATTACAATTACACCGAAATTGCCAGAACAGATTACATAAAGGCCTATCCAATTGGCTTTTTGGTCACCTATTCTAACAGGATCAGGCTACATGCTACAAGAGAGGAGAAGAGTGTAAAGGTGCAGTATTTTTTTTTCTTATTTATACTAAATATGCATAGTTACTGACTGCTTTAAAGAAAAACCATCAGATTAGCTTTTAATTTTGGGCCGATGCTAGTATCTATTATTGGAGCATTATGCGAGTTTGTTAATGCTCAGTTACAAATTTCATCAGGAAGAGGAATAAAAATTAGAAAATTGGGACTCAATATTCCCAAGGGATGTGAAGAAATTCTGGACAAAAGCTGGGAAGTCATTTTTAAATGGCTTTATAATGTTACTATTAGCAACACCTTTTTTATGACCAAGTTAACCATGATCATGGTTGATGGAGGTTCTGTACAAGCATCAGTTAGAACTTGATGAAAAGAAGAAGAAGAAAGCACTTGATAAGCACATTTTGAGTTCCTTCTTGGCAAACCCAAAGGTAGTATATTCTCGTCATAACAATTTGACTATATGCTCGGTGAAGCAGTTATGAAACTGGAGGAGGTTCTGCTAACTGCATAAGCTGAAGCGAGCAGATTCATGTTATTTATTGTTTCTCTTACGGAAAGAAGTTTGTGTTCGCCTCCATATATATGTGAAAATATTGATGCCTCCACCCGTCTTCTTTAAGGTAGTCGTCAATGCTGGCCGAGATCCTTATGAATTCACCAACTCTTTGGAAATCATCTAACTTGTGCACTATCCAAGAGCAACCCACTATTCATCAGAAAGGACGTGACGATCGTGTTAAAACATGCATTTGAATCAGACGCTGGTAAGTGGTTAATTTTGCATATTTTGTTTATTGTGTTATTCTTGTACATTTGGCTGGATCTTAATTAAATTGACGATGCTAGGGCCCTAGCAAAAAGTCCATGTGCAAGGTGAACAGTATGATTTGAAGCTTGGAGATGAATCAGTAAGTTTTATGCTCCTAGTTGTAATTAGCTTTCTTAAAATGCGCATGCTTGGAGCACTAGATTCTATAGTATAGTATTATGGGAGGTAGATTGATGAAAAACAATGGCAGTCCGCATGCACTTATCTTTCGAGAACTAAATTACCAATTGATTTCTCTAGCTGCTTTGTTGGCTAAATATACTTTTGAGTGGGTAGTAGCTCTTCTCGTTTCCATTCCCCTTCTTGTCATAGAAACTATTACTAGCAAGATACCAAGGCTTTCAGACTAAGACAAATTTGGTCCAGTTTACATTGATAATAAAGTCTCTGCACCTGTCAAGGATTGTCTTACATCGACTTCTCTTTTATTTTTTCAACAGATTTGTAAAGGTGCACAGGGGACAAGCTTTAGAGAACTAGGAAACAAATGAGAAAAGCAACATTCGGAAAAGAAGAGAAAAGAAACAGAAAAAAAAAAAGCGATATCCACAAAAAAAACAAAAGAGAAAGAAGCAGAAGAAAAAAGCAATATCTGCAAGAAAAAAAAAAGAATATTAAAAAAAAGTAATGCAACAAATAGATAAAGAAAAAAAAGCGATATCCACTCGCCAACCTCGAGTTGTTGTTGTGGATGTAGAGGCAATTGAGTGATTGGAAAATAATTTTTGCTGCTCGCAAGACAGAACACACAACAACCAATAATACTGCATGTTAGGTACATGGTGTTGAGTTTTCAGTTTAAGTAAGATGGCTATTAGTTAATCTATTTTGGTTATAGAAAATAATTTGTGTAGAAAGTGGATGTTGCAAGCTGTACTTGTTGAAAGTCGTTTATCGTCTCAAATAAGCTAATAATAACCCATAATGATTGAATCAAAATAGGTTTTCAAACATAAATTGGATCAATTTCTCTATTTGTGTGTTTATCCGTGGGAGTTTCTAAAATCTAACCAATAGAGATGCCAATAGTTCCTTTTTTTCTTAATGAAGGATTGTTTTAGCAACTCCTTCACACTTACGGATATTACTGTAGAAAATATTGAAACTTAACTTGTATTTAGTTGAATGGAGCGAGGCTGCATAATCCATCTTTGTGGTTGACCGATGACCGTATACCCCCTTTTGTGGAATCTTTGTAGTTACTAGTAACTCTATGAGTTGCTTTATCTACCTATATAATCCATTATGATTTATTATTCCCTTCCATGTTGTTCTTAACGCTTAATTTGTTCTATGAACTTTGGTGGTTGGGCATGTAGCTAGTTTATTATAGATTGTTGCTCTTATGCTTGATCACTTGTTTTGCTAAGGAACGCAGTCACTCATTGGTTGCCTCAAAGGCAAATCTATAATTGAGGCTGTTGAAATCTTTGCATGTTAGACTAGTTAGGAATTTGAGTGAATTTTAATTGTAATTTTTTTTTAAGTTTTCCCTCTCCATTTCCTATTTAGACTTAAAATCATACACGGTAAACATATTATAATTATTTGGCTTTCGTTCTATATTTTATCTGTTGGAACTGGCTTATTCAAGATATGTTTGGATTGTTTGGACTATAATTGACTGTTTTTCGATGTCAATATGCAGTTGGGTTAATCACATTCGCAACTTCGTGTTGCTTTTTTGTTTCTTTTGTAGCTTTAACTATGAGATAGGAATCTTGAAAGAATCATGGCCTCCTAAGGGTACAAGGTCTAAACTTGACCGTGAATCGGCAGAAGGTCAGGATGTTTGTGTCATTGTTCTTGTAAATTATTGTTACCTTTTTCTAGTTTTAGAGTCCAAACATTTCAGGATAATAGCTTTCAGATGAAGAGACATGTGAATTGCAGAAGTTCAATTGATTGGAAACCTTGTATTACCCATGTATAGGATTTCATGCTTCTTCCTATCGACACCTACAAATATTCTAATGTCAAACACAGCTATAAACATGATTATTTGAAACTCATATATAGTGGCAATTTATACACATCTGAGTACTATTAGTTGAGATTTTGTGTTGGATGCAAGGAGATATGAATCCATTTTCTTAAATCAACTTACTTGTGGTTGAGAAGTAAATTTGATGGATATAGCAACTAAATGTCATGATACCACAATTGGAGTTAGAATGTGATTATGATTTATGCAATGTTGTTTCATTAACTTTGTTGCCATTTCTTCTTTGAATTATAGGCAATCAAAGCTCAGAAAGAACCTCGGGTTCATAAAACACGTTGGGACCATGTTTTGAAAGAGATGGATTGGTTGTCAATGATAAGAAAGCATATTTTCTTTCACCACCATGCTTCATTTATTCCATGATTTTGAATTTTCTGTTAAATGGTTTTATGTACTTCATTACATTGAGTCAGAGAGGAAATGGGAACTGGCTCGGGCCAAGAAAGTTAAAATAAGAGCCAGTGAGGGCATGCTGGATCAGGCTATAGGCTACAAGAGGGAGAAGAGTGAAAAGGTGCAGTATTTTTTCTTATTTATTCTGAACATTCATACTTACTGACTACTATAAAGAAAAACCATGAGATTAGTTTTTCATTTTGGGCCGATGGTCTTACTATCTTTTATTGGAGCATTCTGCTAGTTTGTTAATGCTCAGTTACAAATTTGATGAGGAAGAGGAGTAGAAATTAAGAAAATTGGGACTCAGTATTTCCCAAGGATGTGAAGAAATTCTGGACAAAATCTAACAAGTCATTTTGAAATGGCTTTATAATGTTACTATCAGAAGCATCTTTTTATGACAGAGTTAACCATGATCATGGTTAATGCAGGATTTGTACAAGTATCAGTTAGAACTTGACGAGAGTTCCTTCTTGGGCAAACCGAAAGGTAGCATATTCTCGTCATAACAGTTTGACTATATGTTGGGTGAAGCTATAATGAAACCAGAGGATCTTCTACTAACTGCAGAAGTTGAAGAGAGCAAATTCATGTCATTTGTTGTTTCTTTTTGGGAAAGAAGTTTGTATTCACCTCCATATATATGTAAAAATATTGATACCCCCACCACTCTTCTTTTAGGTGCTCGTCAATGCTGGCCAAGAACCTTGTGAATTCACCCATTCTTTGGAAATCATCTAACTTGTGCACTATCCTAGAGCAACCCCATATTCATCATAAAGGAGGTGACGATAGTGTTACAATAAAACATGTGCAAGACACTGGCATGTGTTTAATTTTCATATTTGACTGGTTTTGCTATTCTTGTACATTTGGTTGGTTCTTAATTAAAGTGACAATGCTAGGGCACCAGTCGAAAGTCTCTATGCAAGATGAAGACTATGATTTGCAGTCTGGAGATGAATCAGTAAGTTTTATACTCCTAGCTGTAATTAGCTTTCTTAAAATTCGAATGCTTCCAGTACTAGATTCTGTAGTATTATGGGAGGTAGGTCCATGAAAAACAATGGCAGTGTGCATGCACTTGTATTTCCAAATTTAAACTACCAATTCATTTCTCTAGCTGCTCTGTTGGCTAAGTGTACTTTTGAGTGGGTAGTAGCTCTTCTCGTTCCAATCCCCTTCTTGTCATAGAAACTGTTATTATCAAAATACCTAGGCTTTCAAACTTAGATAAATTTAGGGTTAGTTAACATTGATAAGCATGTATCTCCACCTGTCAAGGATTGTCTTACATCAACTTCTCCCTTATTTTTCAATAGATTTCTAAAGATGCGTTGGGGACAAGCTTCAGATAACTAGGAAACAAATGAGAAAAGGAATATACAGAAAAGAAGAGAAAAGAAACAGAAAAAAAAATGATATCCACAAAAAAGGGGAAAAAGTAGCAGAAGAAAAACAATATCCCTAAACAAAAAAGAAAAACAAATAAAAAAAAACAATATTTACAAGAAAAAACAAGAAAAAAGCCATATCCACTAACCAACTTTGAGTTGTTGTTGTGGATGTAGAGGCAATTGAGAGATTGGAGAACACACAACAACTAATATTACTGCGTGTCAGGTACATGGTGTTGTAGTATGCTGTTTAAGTGAGATGGCTATTAGTTAATTTATTTTGGTTAAAGGAAATAGTTTCCATCTAAAAAGTGGCTGTTGCAAGCAGCTAGTTGTTGGAAATTGTTTATCGCCTCGCACAAGCTCATAATAACCCATAATGCTTGAATCAAAATAGCTTTTCAAACAGAAATGTAATCAGTTTCTCTATTTGTATGTTTATCCGTGGGAATTGCTAAAGTCTGACCATGATTGTTGTTGACCGATGACCGTATACCCCTATTTGTGGAATCCTAGTAGTTACTAGTAACTATGTGAGTTGCTTTATCTGCCTATATAATCCATTATGAATTATTATTCTCTTCCGGTTGTTCTTACCATCTTATTTGTTCTTTGAGCTTTGGTCCTTGGCCATGTAGATTATATATTATAGATTGTGGCACTTCTGCTTGATCACTAGTTTTGCCAAGCAATGCAGCCACTCATTGGTTACCTCAAAACCAAACCGATCATTAAGGCTGTTCAAAATCTTTTCCTTGTTAGACTATAGGAATTTAAGTAAATTTTAATTGTAATTTTTTTTAAGTTTTCCTTCTGCATTTCCTATTTAGGCTTATAATCATACACGGTAGACATGTGACTATATTTTTAGATTTCATTGTATATTTTATCAGTTGGAACTGGCTTATTCAAGATCTGTTGGATTGTTTGGACTATGATTGACTGTTTTTGGATGCCAACATGCAGTGGTTTAATCACATTCGCAACTTCGTGTTGCTTTTTTATTTCTTTTGATTGCTTTAACTATGAGATAGGTATCTCGGAAGGATCGTGGGCTCCCAAGGGTCCAAGGTCTAAACTCGACTTTGAATAAACAGAAGGTCAGGATGTTTGTGTCATCTATTCTTGTGAATTATTGTTAACTTTTTGTACTTTTGGAGTCCAAACATTTCTAGAAAATAGCTTTCGAATGAAGAGAGATGTAAATTGCAGAAGCTCAATTGATTGAAAACCATGTATTACCCATATATAGGATTTTATGTTTCTTCGTACCGACACCTACAAAAAATCTAACGTCAAACACAGCAATAAACATGATTGTTTGAAACTCGTATACAGTGGCAATTTACACACTGTTGAGAATCATAGATTGATTCTCCAAATAACTGTAAAATCAAGAGAACGATTAGTGTTTCTCGCGTGATATCTAGATGATTTGATTTTGGAGATATTTCCTCATCCACTTATTTAATTCATCTCCAAAAATAGATGGAGGTTATATCATCAAACTAAGAGAGAATAATATTATTTAGCCCTTTGGGCATTTTGTCTCGTGATGTTGGTCATATGACCAAACCACGTGAATGTTCGTCTTCTGTTTCTCTTTTCACATATCAAAAACTCTGGCACACACATCTGAGTACTATTAGTTGGTATTCTCTGTTTGATGCAAGGAGATATGAATTCATTTTCAGCATGCTTCATTTATTCCATGGTATTGAACTTTGTGTTATATGGTGTTATGTACTTTAGGACTTAAGTCAAAGAGGAAATGGTAACTGGCTCAAGCAAAGAAAGTTGAAATAGAAGCCAGCAAGGGCATGCTGGATTAGGCTACAGGCTGGGAAGAAGAATGTAAAGGTGCAGTATTTTTTTTTGTTATTTACTCTAAATATGCATAGTTACTGACTACTTTAAAGAAAAACCATCAGATTAGTTTTTCATTTTGGGCCAATGTTAACTATCTTTTTTTAGAGCATTATGCTAGGCTTCTCATATTTATGACTTTCTAGACCTTCCAGTACTCATATTATATTATAGTACTTAAAATCAATACCATCGTATGCTTCTATCTCTTTTCAGTTTGTCTTGATTATATTTATTAATATATCCCTATTTATAATGTAGTTATTAATTGATTTAGTATTATTTATGTGGTTAGTTACTAATTAATGTTATTCTTAACTATCCAGCTCTATGGTCCTATAATTTGTTAAAATCATTGATTTGACTTGATTATTATATTTTGCAGCTCTAGTACTATTTTAATTTATATGGACCATGAGATTGAGGGAAATTCATTTGTTAATGGAGCTATTAATTTGAATTTGATATTTCATTTTGCATTTTGTTGTAATCTTTTGTTTTCTATTGATGTGTTGAGGGAATTCTTGTGGCGAAATGTTCCTAAGTAATTTCCTTTTAACCTACCGAAAACTTTTTGTAGTTATGTGCAATCAAGGGCATGTTGTTGTCTTAAGGTTTTCTACGCTTCATCTTGTTTAAAAGGTGATACTTCCATGCATACTCTTTCTCTCCTCTTATATCTATATACATAGTAGTCAATGGTGCATGCTTCTCGCCATTCTTGGCCTATGGCGCGTGCTTCCATCTTGGCGCGCGCCTAGGCGCCATATGGGTTGTTGCCCAGGCGCGCCTTTGTGGACCCAGGCCTTTTTAGGTCTGGGCGGCTGGGCCCATCAAATTATTTTAATATAGCTGTTGTGCCTTTGTTGAAACGATTTTAGTAATACAATGTTATTAATACATTATTGAATTTTGCTTTCTATATGTGTGTGTATATATATATATTTAACAAATTGCGTTAGATAGGAATTTCTTCGCATTTGATAGACAAATTGTAATATATAGAGCAATACATATCAACATATACACATTATGTGTATAAAATTTTCATTTAGTAAATATATGTGTATTTTCATACACCACACATATTTGTTAAATGCAATACAAGATGCAACATGATTCGTAATAAAAGAATAAATCCAAATTTTTAATCCAAATCAAGTCTAGTCGAGCCCTTAAAATAATTACTTGACAAGCCTATAATACTTACTATGTAACTGGTGTACAATATAAAAGAGTGACCAATTACATGATAAGTGCAGTATCACTTGCAATATAATCAATGAAGTACTGTGGAACTTGATCGAATGAAATTTTTTTAAAGATAATGAATAAATCATTAAGGTTGCATTTGAATGAATCCATCATAACAAATCGTTTAAATATGTTTGGATTATTCTACATATGAAGGATTTCACATCCTTTCATTTTAATTTTGAATTGTATTTTGATGAATATAGATGGATTTCAAATGAAATCATTCGAAATCCTTTCTTCAAATTTTTTTTTCAAATCCAAATTCATCAATCCAAATACACCATAAAGAAATTTGAGTTGCAATAGGCATATTGGATGGGATCACACCTCACCCGTTTCTTTGATATTTTTTAAATCTATGATATATGAATAAAAATATGATTATTTTATTCAAATAATATTACTATTTTCCTCAATTATTAGTTTTGAGATTTTATATTATAAATAAACATTGAACCATCAAATATGTGAGCAGAAAACATGAAGCACGTGAAAATCAGCACATCAACATCACAATATCCTTTTTAATTATGATATGTATTTATGATTAAATCATATCTAATCTATATCTTGATATACCAACACTACAAGAAATAAGTATAATATTTAATTATGGTTAATTATCATAGTTAAAAATAAATAATCGTAGTTAACAATTATTGGTCACGGCAATGCAATAGTTGTCGGCCATGATTTTCGCAAGACCGATTGAAACATTTACCATAGCTAAAATTCATGAAAAATAATTTTTTTAATGGTGAAAAAACTATAAATTTGCATCAACTTTACTTAATCGTAGTCAGTAATAATTATTGACCATAATTCTAATCTATAATTATTAAAATTGTGGCGGATAATAATTTTTTTCCTAGTACAATTAAGTGCATCCTGACATATATATTTAAGTCTCTAAATCTGTACACACTCTAGTGCAGGAACAAAGATTTACAATACATAATAAGCGAATTTTGAGGAATTTAAATTGTAAGTATCACACAAATTTTGTGTTTGCAAAAATAATTACAAGATACGAAAAATATGGACAAATAATTTTTATTAATTTAAAAGAAAAATGGATACAATTTTCAATTTGAAGATAATCCACTGATTCTTCGCTCCAAATGTGGACTAAAGGGTTTGAAACTTGTTCTTGGATGTAGATGGCTAATCTTCTATGAATTTTTGGAGCAGACTACATGTCACTTTGAAATTTGATATCAAGATTGATGATTTGACGCCCAGAAAGATGTAGAACCTTAGCGGCTTGATCAGTGTTTTGTTGTGGTGGAGAGCTTTTGGACTTGAGTCTTGAATTTGTTGTGTTGTATGGAGTGACTCGTGCAGAATGTCTTTTTCTTTTTTCAATAAAGGTAAATTTCATAAATATATAAAAGTACAAATGTACAAAACAATCACAGAGTGTTCGCATGAGTATGCAACTAAGGTATTTTCCATATTCTAAACAGCGATATGATACCTAGGTGACAAATCAACGCTAACTTACTAAATTTGTCAAAGTATGAGCCATAGAATATCTTTTGTCTTCTTTTGTTGTGTGGAATGTTCTCTCCTGAATTGAGTGGTGGAGACCCTTATTTATTGATATGAGTAGAGCTACAATAACTTAGGCTCATGTCTGTTGGGCTTGTACATCATGGACTTGGATATGAATCCATTAGTTATGGGGTTGTACTTGAACATACATTGACCCAATTAGTTAATCCAAAATAAAAGATAACTTGTATTTAGCCTGAATCAATATTGATGGGTGTGGCCCAGCAAATTACGGCCCAAGAACGAATCAGAAGGCCCAATACTTCCCTCCTTATACACTATCGTTTTGATGGAGGAAGCCCACTTCACGTTGTTCGATCAGCGTGGCCCAAATACCGACAGTTGGCCCAGTCTCCATGCACATGTCTCTCTCTGGAGCCCACATGGCAGGGACCTGTTCCCTCAAGAACTTGGACTCTTAAGTTCAACAGACCCCTTGTGGACTAGGAGTCCTCCTCAGCCTGAGACTCTTTCCTACACCTAAATAATAACTCTAACAACACGATATCTAACAAATAGAACTTGATCATGTCTTATCTAAATTAATCGTATTCATTTATCGCAGGAATAGGAAGCACGATCAGTTCCTTGGTGAAGGAGGACACTCTTCTACAAATAGAGATCTTATCCCAAAGCTGGGGATACCTTCATCAGATGAAAATTTGGCTATTACCCTGCTGCATTTCTACTACATTGTTAAATACAATTTATTTCTACTTTTAATCATCGCGCTTCATTCTCTTAATATTTTTTATTATTTATGGTTATTATTCTTCAGATCTATCTTGGCGTGGGAGTGCTAATGTTTTGTTTTGCAGGTCTTTATCTTTCAATTTTTCACCTAATCAATTCAGGCCCATCGCTGAAGTTCAAATCCATTGTATTCGGGTTAAAATCGCACACATCAAATATATAAGGCCGAATTTAGTATGATCACTTATGCCAATTTGATGTTTTGAAGGCATGAAAGTCCAAATTTATTATGAACTTTCATTTGAAACCAATTATTAGCTATTTTATTTTAAATTTTTAATTGATAATTTATTTCAAAATTTTGATATCTACGAGTGGACGTGAATTTGAATTTGAAATAATAATTGTGTTTGAGTTAGAAACACAGATTTGAGTTTCTTTCAATGCCAAAGGGACACTGTATTTTTAGATGAAAATTTAGCAAATAAAAAGAAAAGCATGGAAATCAAATTTCCCTAATTATAGATCACTTTCCCTTTGGGCAAAGTAAGAATATAAACATGTTTTTACAATGTACTTATTATCACATAGAAGCATATACGACTATATATATATATATATATATGTTGTTACACAATATCTCCAATATTAATAAATTCGGGCAAAATCATGTTTTGGTACAATTAAAAAATGTCAGTTTTATTTTTGGTACCACAAATTTTGCAAGTTCTGATTTTGATACTATTAAACCAAAAAATAAATATTTTTTATACCAACTTAATGGCAGAGCCCATGTGGGCCTTAACGGCCGTCAATCCTACCATTTTGGCGGAAAAAGTCACGTGAGTTTGAAAAAATGGAGGAAAAATTGGTCTTCCAATATTTCATAGTGTTGTGGTACATTAAACCTAAAAATAAACCTTTTTGGTCCCATAAAGTCATGTGCACCGCAAAATAAGTAATAAATACATTCCAAAATAAAAGATAGACTCCATAAAAATGAAGTAAAATATATTGGTTATAAATATACGATTTGAGCTAATTGAAACTTAATTTGACAAAATCCAATTGGCAAAATATATGCATTGCAATGAACAATTTTTTGCAAATTGAAACATATATATTTAGTATATGGCTTTGAAAATTTTAAATAAAGTGATAAAGGTATTGATTAACATATATAAAAATATATAAGATAAAATTTAGTTGAACAAATAGGTGTAAGAATTTGTAAAATCGAGTTGAAGAATAACTACAATACAGACTTACAGTTTATATGGATGGACTTTTAAAATTCGGCCATCTATAAAAAGATCTTATAAATTTAATATGTTACTCAAGACTCATATTTGTTAATACAGAAAATAATAAATCATTATATATTTAAAATTATCATGTAATTTCATAAAGAGTACGGTTCTGCAGAGAAGGGCACTACCGTATAGCATAATTCAAGAAACTTAACAAGCATTATATATATCAGGTAATAGAACTTTATAGAAAGTTTCATAATGAAAAGACATCTAGAATTAGGTTAAATACTTGTATAGGTTGAAGTCTTTTGGCTTGTTTCAATTAGCGAAAAATTGTGCATTGCAATGCATATATTTTGTCAAGTGGGTTTGGTCAAATTTTTGTCAAACCAGGTTTCAATTAGCTCAAATCATGTATTTATAACCAATATATTTTGCTTCATGTTTATGAATTCTATTTTTTATTTTGGAATGTGTTGTATTACTTATTTTGTGCCGTACATAATTTTATGGGATAAAAAAGGCTTATTTTTAAGTTTAATGGTACCAAAACAAATATTGGAAGACTAATTTTTCCTCTTTTCTCTCAAACTCATATGACTTTTCCTGCCAAAATTGTGAGGTTGATGGCCGTTAAGGCCCATGTGTAGGGCACATGGGCTTTGCCGTTAAGTTGGTACCAAAAATACTTGTTTTTTGGTTTAATGGTACTAAAACCCAAATTTGCTAAATTATGATACCAAAAATAAAACTAACTTTTTTTAATGATACAAAAACACGATTTTTTCCTAATAAATTACTAACCTCACTGAAATCAAGCATATAGGTTAAGAAAAATAAAATAATTAAGTTTAATTAACTTATTTTCATCAGTAAAAAATCAAATATCTTTTATTTTTTTGTATAAGATCCACGAAATATTTATATAACAATTCAATATTATCCTCAAAGAACATCAGAGTTTTTGCTTTAAGATGGAAAAAATTAACCTCTTTATGAAAAGACTAATAAACAAAAAAATCTCTCATTGAATAAAACAAACAGCATCACGACCCCCTAATAATAAAGTCATGAGCCAAATACTATTACATTTATCATCTGATCAACGCGTCCGTATTAGACGTACATATGCGCCTTTTTATAATAAGGACAGATACAATAAATAAAAGTGAGATTATTATTACTTTTTTTTTTCAGAATGAAAAGACATGTTACTCCATATTGTCGGAAGTAGGAACAATCAAATAACCCAATACTGAAAGATAAGTCATGGGTTTGAGTTTCAAGAAATTGGGCTTTGATAATTTCTTTAATAAAAAAAAAAACCATTGTTGGAAAAATACTCCATGCAGACTCATCAGGTACTTCTCTCCAGCATCTGCTGATACCTTTTGAAGGAAAGCAGCTTCTGGAGGCGTATCCGCTTGTGGAACTTATTTATAAACAAGTCAGCCACCTCGTCAATCTCGTCTTCAAGATTGAAACCCTCTCCATTTTCCTTCGAATTCTTCACAAGATCTATCACCGACGAGTTCGTGTCGTCCAGCAAATCCTCCAGCTCCTTCTCCTCCTCATCAAACAGCGAATGCCGCAGATCCGGATACTTATCGTCTTCGTTCTCCTCATCATACCGACTCCACTGCTCGAGGCCGGAGCTGCAGCCGGTCGCCTCATCGCTAACCAAACCAGCGCTTTCATGCTCCATCGCCACCTTGTTGCTGTACAGAACAATGGCCTTACTGACTTGATCATCATCGGCATCCTCCTCCCCAATATCTTTACTACTACTACTTCTACGATGGTTGAATATCCCGTCTATCGCGTTGTTGATCTTTCCAGAGATGGCGCCGACCGACAACTTCTTTTTCTTGGACAGGACGGTCAGTGCCGTGACCATAAGCCGTGCTTTCATGGCATCGGTTTTCGTCCTTAACACCATGCATTTGGCTCTAGTTAAGCTGCTTACCATGCATATTATCTGCTTCAAGAGTTTTGCACCTTTTCCCTTCATTATTGCACAATGATCGATGTATCTTTGGGTGTGATGGATAGCTTACTGCCCTTGTAATGGATGTACCGTACGTACCTAAGTACAAACTTTTGTAGAGATGTATGTAGTGCTGAAAGAAGCTGAATTAACTGCGAAGAAACCCTATATATATATATAGAAAATTAGGAGCCCAGCTGTGACGATTCCCTTATATGTATATAATACATATAAAGGACATTTTGGAGTTGAGTGTAATTAAAAATCCAAGTTAATAAAGCAAAAGTGCATGTGTTATATGCATGCTGATGATTCTTTGATCTACTTTATAAAAGTGGGGAAAAAGCTAAACTCCTCAGCTCAGCCGTTTGCTTTTGTTCCAGTTAGTGATCAGCAGAAACTTCACGATTTCTTCCTTCCAAATTAATTATAACATTGGATTCTTGCAGGTTAAAAAAGATTTCTTCAAGTGTAAGGAATCGCTTTTATATTGCAAAAACATATTAATGAAGAGGAATTGCAGGCATCTTTGTTATGTGATGTGGACCATTAATTACCAAAAATGCCCACCTAGGGAGAAAAAATTAGGAAAATTCTTGTTATGACATTTTATCGAATCAAATCACTTACAAATATACTTATTTTGTGATTGGTCACTTTTTTTTAATCGTATATCATTCACACGTCAAGTGTATTTTTACTTACCATATAATTGATTTAGGTTTGGTGGAGTTGGGTTCGGACTAAAATTTCCGAGAAAAAATATTGTAATAGCTAGTATAGTGGATCTGCATCTCTTGTATGGAAAATTATTATCCGAACTAGATTTGCCAGAATCAAACTAATCACAACAAGTGTATCGCACTTATTATGTAATTGTCACTTTTCTTAAATTTTACACCAATCACACGACAAGTGTATTGCACTTACCATGTGATTAATTCATGCCCCACCAAGCTAGATTCGAATTAGAATTTTTCTGTATGTATATGGTTTGGGTCCAACAGACTAGATCGATCTCAAAATTGAAAATCGTAACCTTAACAAGACATATTGAGTACGTAGGGTGATCATTGGTAAGTACTGATTGAATTAAAATTTTGATATGCTAAAATGATGTATCGAATACCAAATTACAATACTTGATTTGATTCGATATTACCCCAATAAACCACATAATTTTTTTAAAAAAATAATTTTATTTTTATTGTATTTACATATAGAGTTAAATGCATTTTTGGTTCTGTAACTTAGGTCAATTGGTGTTTTTGACCTTTATTTTATCTACGATAGGATTTTGGCCTTGCATTTTTTTAATTTTCACGATTTTAGTGCTTATGTTTTTCACCGAAATTCACCTCCACAGCAAAATTAAAAGGGTGCAAGACAAAAATGTTGCTTCAAAAAGTTAAAGAACAAAATACTGGGAAAGAAAGAACCAATATGAACGTATATAGCTCTAATTTTAAAAAGTCACCTGAGATGCACATACATTTATCAGCAAGAAGGGTGAACTATGGCGAAAAAAAAGATTAGAATTGCAAAAAAATCTAAAAATATACGAGCAAAATACTATTTAAAAAGTTCAAGGATATGAAAATGTCAAATTGCCTAATTAAGTTAGGGGACAAAAATATATTTTACCTTATATATGTTTATATACTAGTATATATATGGCGCACTCAAATGTGTGTGCATAATAAATTTATTTTAAAAAAATAATTATTATCTTAAAAATATATTAGTTAAATTAATAAAATATTAGAAAACATAACATATGAGAAAATAAAGAAAAAAAATGAGATAAAGAAAAAGGGATGTTGAAGTTGAGAAGGGAGAGAAAAATGAAAAGTTGAGAAGAGAGATAAAAATATATAACAAAATATTGAAAAAATAAAAAATTGAAGACACCAATATATTAGGTGATCTTGAATTACATAAAGGTATAGATATTATATGAAAAATGTATAGAAATACAGATTTATGGTTCATTTGGTGGAGTGGTAAAGGTGTTGAATTCTTCTTGTAAGAAATACAGATTTATTTTTAAAAAATAAATATATAATATTTATTATACACAATATATGCATAATATATTACATATATAATATAATATAATATATTAAGAAAATTTGATATTCAGTTCTATTCGATTACCAATACCCAAAACCAAAATGAACTGAGTACAAAACTTTAAAACAAAATTGTACGGAATATCAAACCGAAATTTGTATTCGATTTGACCGATAAAAATCGAATCATGCACATTCCTAATTAGAGGAGACTCAATGAATACCGTACCATGGGCGAAAACTACAAATAACCCCTTAGTAGTAATGTACATTTATGATTTTAACTAGCAGTTGGCTACGTACATTCAAATGTGTATATAAAATATAAATTTGGGTTAAATATATTTTGTATTCCTAAAATATGTATTCATTCCTAAAGTTTGAAAGATAATAAAACACGTCAAATAAAATAATTTAGCATTAATAGGACAAAAATACCCTTCTCTCATACCTCATGTACTTTTTATTTACTCTTTTGTGTTATTAAAAAATTTCCACCAAAAAACTTATAGTGATTTAAAGTTTTACTCAAATTTTATTTGTAACCTTTTATAAAACTATGTAATACAAAAAAATATTTATAAGCTCAGTATATGCAAATATATTATATAAAGTAGATAATTTATGTAAAAAGAAGTACATGTAAATAGGTGCAAATACAAAATGCATATTGATGCTTGCAAAAATACCACGGGTTCAACAAGCTAGGACTTTCGTTCTGGATCTGGAATAACAAGTGAGAAGACTTGAGAAATGTAACCCGCAAAACAACACGTCAACACTACGACACCCAAGTTAGTACTAAATTCAAGAGAAAATAATTGCGAAAAATAAATCATAGTGAGAAATTGAGATATGATAATCAAATTTGTGAGAGAAAATATGTTAAGATAGCAATTGGAATTCCGAATGAAATCTGCAGCAATATTCAAGCGGTCTAGAAGGTGTGGGGACCAAACCTGTATTTATAGAGGGGTGCCTTCTTGCGATGGGAGTCTTCATGTCTTACTTAATTTTTAGATTATTAGGGTAAAGGTTGTTTGGATAAGTCTTGAACTGTTTTTATCTTTTGTTAGGTCTGCTTTTAGATACCTATCTCCGATTTGGAGGAGATCCTTCATCAGCGAGGACTCCTAGCTGCTAAGCAATCCAAGACTTCAGGGGGACCTCCCTGGAAACATGTCCACCATGCTGGCGAAGACGTACACTTGGCTCACCTGACCTATGCCATGTGAGGGTGGCTAAGTGTAAGCCTTGGGCCAGTCATCTTTTACTGGGCATGTTCTTGGGGTGCCTCCATGGATACCTAGGCCCCTACCCCCTCTATACGTGTGGGTTTTTTGGATTGTCGGGTGTCCTTGGACTTTTTATTCTTGTACGGGTTGGACCTTTTGTGCTCCATACGCACCATTCAGTTCCCCTCCCCCTAAGGAGAAGGGGTGCTCTCCAACTCCTTCTTGGATTAAGAGATTCTTTATATCTGATGATGGTGTTCCCTTTCTTATCTTTTAGGGAACCAGTTGTCGCAGGTGCCTTCGTTCTTGGCTCCTTTCCCACCTCTTGGTTTCTTTTTAAAATATCGAGCTTCGAACCCTGCACCTTTGTCAGAGGTTATATGATGGCTAGGGCTACTTCTAGCCATCATGGTTGCTGCCTTAAATGGGGGTGGGGGCATTTGATAACCGCCCCTTCCCACGCACCTAGTATGTCAGGTAACCGCCTAATAGGGAGCAATTATAGGGGGACATGGATTTAACTCCCATCCTCCACATCCTTAATTCAAAGTGCAATTTCCCCTATTCTCCTCCTTCCTTTATTCTTCTTGAAGAGCAAGGGTTTCCTCCAAAAATTTGTGCATCTCCTTCTTCTTCTGCACTTCTTCTATAACTTTCTTTCTTGGAATCCTTTTATGGTGTCTTTAGACGAATCCTTCAGATTTGTGAAGGAGACCTTCCTAGGCGATGACCCCTCAGAGGCTACTTTGAGGAAAATTGTTCCTGGCTCATTTGAGTTCCCAATGGCAGAAGGCAGAGCCTACAGCAGGCGACGGTTGCTACTCATTTTTTAATAGATGAGGAACCTAAAGAAGAAGAGGTAGGAGGAAATGATTTGGAAGGGTTTTCCTTTGGGGAAGAGGAAAGGGAGGGTGCCCCAATCGCTAATGGATTGGGAATTTCCGCCATTTAACAGTTGATAGACGAATTCCATAACCCCCCATCCTTCACGAGTTATACCCCCTCCCCTAATAGTCCCTGCCATTCTCCTTCTGCGAATTGCTTATGTTTCTTCTCTAATCAGTTACAATTAGGTTCACATTTTCCCATTTCCTCTTTTAATGTGGATGTTGCTCGTCTCTTTTATGTTCCTTTGAATCAGTCAGTCCTTAACTCTTTTCGGGTTTTCGCTAATTTTTATATGATTTTTCATTTTCATGGGTCCATTGTCACTGCCAATTCTTTTGCCCAATGCTTTCGGGTAAAACGTGCTGAGATGGATCTTTTTTTTCATTATATGCGGCAGGGGGTGTCCTTTACCACCATCCTCCAAAGTTTTGGAAAAGCAGTTTATTTTATGTGTTGCTTCCTCGTGCCTAGACCTTCCCTAATCTCTAGATACATGTTCCTCCTCCTATTGTAAATGTTGGGTCAATAACTATTGCCTTGTCCTCCTTGCTGGCTGAATTGAACAAGAGGCCTTATGATTGTCGGGCCTTGATTGATGACAGACTCTTACGGCATCTTAACTTGAGTCCTTGGGTGGAACCCTTAGGGGATTCCCTATGTATTTTATATTTTTACTTATTCTTGATTGTTTTAGCTTATCATGATTATAACTGCATTTCATTCTTATTTTTCTTGACAACGAACATTATGTTCAATAAGATGATGCATAATCATACTTCTGGAAATCATGTTGCGGTGACCCTTCCCTCTAGATCTCCTAGGAGGACCCTTGCGTCCAACGAATCTAAGGGAAAAAGGTTTGTGTCTCCTTCACCAGGGGCCACGCCTGGGGCCTCCTCCAAGTAAGCTACAATGAGTTCCTTGGGAACCCCCTTAATTAGCTCTCCGAGGTCTTCTTTTGGTTCTCCACCTCCTTCTCCCCACAAGGATGAAGAGGCTGTCTCTCTCAAATATTCTCTGTCACCTCGGACTGTTTACGTACTCGCCAATCTCTAGAGAAAGAGAAAGGCATGAACTCCCCCCTGGTGATTGAATTTATGAGGCGGTGCTAACTCTAGGGGATAAGAACCTCTTAGCCTCCATAACTTGGGAGGAACTTGAGGTAATAATTTGTTCATACGTGGTCAAGGTATCTTTTCTCGATTTGGCTGTTTTTCTTTTTCCAGAATGCTTCTTGATATTTTACCATTTGTGTTGCAAACGACCTCCGTATGTGAGGAATTCTTATCTCATCCACAGGAGATCTCCTCCCTCCCCTAGAATGAAGCTCAGAGGTGAAAATTGGAGGAGAAGGTGGAGCGCTATGGTGTTGATATTTCCAAGCTAAAAGAGGCAAAGAGGGAGGCTACCAACCATTACAGTTGGAGAAAGATTTAAAGAAATTGCAGAAAGAAGCTGCTGGCGATGGGGGGGGGGGGGAAAAAACTGCTGGCGATGGGGGGGGGGGGTAAAAAATGTGATGTAGAAGGCTGTGCTTGAGGAAGGATAACGTTATTTGGAGGCTTATTGCACCAATCCCTTTTGTGAATTCAAGAAATCAATGGATTACCAGCAAGATGTGGGAAAGATAATTGGGCCTTACTTTGAACATGGCTTCGTGGCTTGCAAAGAATAATTCTTGGCTCAGGGGTACCCCTAGACTGGGGAAGAACCTTCGATTCTCAATCTTGGGTTTACCATGGACAATGCTCTAGACCCCTTTGCTGAACACTCAGTTTCAGTAAGCGGGACCCTCTCGGCTGAATCAGGTGTCTCTTTCTTTCCCTTAGTTAATAATAATTGTGCTTTGTTTCAAATTGCCTCAAGGGGGGCCTTGCCTTGTAGAAGAAGATTTGGATCATATATTTGGGGAGGTCGAAGCTGAGGTTAGAAGTTCCCCCCCCCCTCCCATCCCAAAGCAACAATGGATTCTATAGTGTGGGACACCTTGAGCATAGAAAAGGAGGGGGATGCTCTCTTTGCCGATGATGGAGGACCCATTAAAATATCTTAGAATTCAACGAACTTGAACCAAAGGTATCCCTAAACCCTTGCATTTTTATAGTAAATTTTCTAAGTATAATGATAACCATAAGCTAGTATGAAGGGAAAGCAAACATTTCATTTAATAAAATCTGGTAAAAACAACTAAAATTTGGACTATCAGAATTTTACGAACTTGAACCCAATGTAAGGCTAAAGCCTTGCATTTGTATTGTAACTTTTCTAAGATTAACGACAACTATAAGTTAGTACGAAGGGAAGCAAACTTTTTATTTAATAAAACCGTGTAAAACAACTAAAATATGAACTATTTCAGAATTCCACGAAACTTGAACCAAAAATAGACTTAAATCCTATCATTTGTACGGTGAATTATCTAAGCATAAGAATAAGTACAAGTTAGTATGAAAGGGAATGAATCTTTCTTTAATAAAATCATGTAAACAACTAAAATTTGAACTATCTCAGAATTCAAAGAAACTTGAACCACATGTAGGCCTAAACCCTTCCATAAGTTTGGTATATTTTCTAAGCATAATAATAACTACAAGTTATTATGATAGAGGAGCAAACATCTTTTAATAAAAAAGCATAAAACAACTAAAACTTGTACTGTCTCAAAATTCCATGAAACTTGAACCAAAAGTTGGCCTAAACCCTTAAATTTTGATGGTAAATTTTCTAAGCATAATAATAAGAAAAAATATTTTTTTAGTCCGTTAAGTATACCCAATTTTAGTTTTAGTCCTATAAGTATGCCCATTTTTTATTAACTCCAGTAACTTATAAAATTGATTACATTTAGTCCTCCGATGGATTGGATTTATAATTTGTGCCGAAAAAGTGATATGGGTGGACACCTAGATGTGTTTTTGTTGATTTATAATCCTATGTGGCTAAAATCATGAGGTGGAAGACAAGTTAGCTTATCTTTTCGAGGGAAGAAAGGTGACTTTTTCCTCCAAAACACTTTTCCTAACCAACAAAATATATTTTCTTCTCTCCATGCTTGCACAAACCCATTTCTCTCCTTTATCTCTCGGCTCCAATGTCTTCTTCTATGGAAGGAGCACTTTTTTGTTACTGTGGAAAGAAAGTAATGGTTCAGACTTCTTGGACTAATCAAAATCCAAGGTTCCATTCCTATCAAGATTACAAGGTAATAAGCTCACTTTTTTTCCTAATCAATTTTTTTTATTTTTTTAGAATTATTAAATGAATTTAGTTTTGTAGAGAAAAAGGTCTGCCAGTCAGCACACAAGCCACGTATGCAAACTACGTACTCTCCCATGTCCCATGACATGTGGTTAATTGGCCGGAAATTGGACCAACTAATTTACACATTGGCAAGTTTCAGGTAAATTTAAAATTTTGGCAAAAAAAAAAGTAAAAAACCCTCAAATGGACTAAATCTAATCAATTTTGTAAGTTACTGCAGTTAATAAAAAATGGACATACTTATAATTAAAACTAAAATTGGACATACTTAACGGACTAAAAAAATATTTTTTCCTAATAATAATTACAAGTTAGTATGAAAGGAAATCAAGGTTTCTATTTAATAAAATCGATAAAAACAACAAAAATTTGAACAATATCAGAATTTCACAAAACTTGAACCAAAAGCAGGCATAAACCATTGCATCTTTATGGTAAATTTACTAAGCATAGTATTAACTACAAGTTAATATGAAAGGGAAGATAACTTTTTTTTAATAACACCGCGTATAAAACAGATAAAATTTGAACTATCTCAAAATTCCACAAAACATTAACCAAAAGTTGGCCTAAACCCTTGTATTTTTATGTTTAATTTTTTAAAAGATAATAATAACTACAAGTTAGTATGAAAGGAAAGAGGACTTTTTTAATAAAACTTCATAAAACATCTAAAATTTGAACTATCTCAAAATTCCAAGAAACTTGAACACAAAGTAGGCCTAAACCCTTTTATTTTTACGTTAAATTTTTTAAGCATAATAATAACTTAAAGTTTGTATAAAAGGGAAGCAAATTTTTTATTTAATAAAATCTTTAGAACAACTAATATTTGAACAATCTCAAAATTTTTCAAAACTTGAACCAAAAGTAGGCCTAAACCCTTGCAATTGTATTCTAAATTTTCTAAGAGCAATAATAACTAGAAGTAGAATGAAATAAAGGAAATCAAACTTTTTATTTAATAAAATCGCATAAAACAATTAAAGTTTGAACTATCTTAGAATGACACGAAACTTGAACAAAAAGTAGGCCTAAACCCTTATATTTATATAGTAAATTTTCTAAGCATAATAATAAGTACAAGTGAGCATGAAAGGTAAATAAATTTTCTTTAATGAAACCGGGTAAAACAGCAAAAATTTGAACTATTTCAAAATTCTACGAAACCTAAACCAAAAGTAGGTCTAAAGCCTTGCATTTGCATTTGTTTGGTAAATTTTCAAAACATAATAATAAGTATAGTATGAATGGGAAGCAAACTTTTTTTTAATAAAATCACGTAAAATAACTAAAATTTGAATAATCTCAGAATTCCACAAAACTTGAACCAAAAATAGGCCTAAACCTTTACATTTGTATAGTAAATTCTCTAAGCATAATAATAAGTACAAGTTAGTATGAAAGGGAAATAAACTTTCTTTAATGAAACCGTGTAAAACAGGTAAAATTTGAACTATTTCAAAATATAAAGAGACCTACACCAAAAGTAGGTCTAAAGCCTTGCATTTGTTTGGTAAATTTTCATAATATAATAGTAAGTACAAGTTCGTATGAATGGAAAACAAACTTTTTTTAATAAAATCGCGTAAAATAACTAAAATTTGAACAATCTCATAATTCCCGGAAACTTGATCCAAAAATAGGCCTAAACAATTGTATTTGTATGGTAAATTTTCTAAGCATAATAATATCTATAAATTAAGATGAAAGGGAAGCAAACTTTTCCTTTAATAAAACCATGTAAAACAGCTAAAAGTTGAACTATCTCAGAATTCAACAAAACTTCAACCAAACCTAGGTCTAAACCTTTGAATTTGTTTGGTAAATCTTTCAAGCATAATAATAGCTACAAGTTAGTATGAAAGTGTATCAAAGTTTCTTTAATAAAACCGCGTAAAACAGTTAAAATTTGAATTATCTCAGAATTCGATAAAATTTGATCCAAAAGTTGGCCTAAACCCTTAAATTTTTATGAAAAATTTTCTACGTATAATAACAACTGCAAGTTAGAATGAAAAGAAACAAAAACTTTTTTATTTAATAAAACCACGTAAGACACTAAAATTCGAACAATCTCATAATTTTACGAAACTTGAACCAAAAGTAGGCATGAACCACTGCATTTGTATGGTAAATTACCATGCATAATAATAACTATAAGTTAGTGCGAAAGAGAAGCAAATTTTTTATTTAATAAAACCACGTAAAACAACTAAAATTTGAACAATCTCAAAATTAAACGAAACCTGAACCAAACGTAGGGCTAAACCCTTGCATTTGTATGATAAATTTTCTAAGCTTCATAATAACTACAAGTTAGTATGAAACAGAAGTAAACTTTCTTTAATAAAACCGCGTAAAACAACTAAAATTTGAACTATTTCAAAATTCTACGAAACTTGAACCAAAAATAGGCCTAAACCCTTGCATTTTTATGGCAAATTTTCTAAGTATAATAATAATTACTATAGGTTGGTATGCAAGGAAAGCAAACTTTTTGTTTAATAAAACCGCACAAAAGAAACTAAAATTTGAACAATATCATAATTCTTTGAAACTTGAACCAAAAACAGGTATAAACCCTTGCGTTTGTATGAAAAATTCACTAAGAATAATAATAAGTATAAGTTAGTATGAAAGGGAAGCAAACTTTTTATTTAATAAAATTGCGTAAAACGACAAAAATTTGAAGGATCTCAGAATTCCATAAAACTTGAACTAGACGTAGACCTATACTCTTGCATTTGTATGGTAAATTTTCTAAGCATAATAATAACTACAAGTTAGTATCAAAGGGAAACAAACTTTCTTTATTAAAACTGCATAAAACAACTAAATTTGAACTAACTCAAAATTCTAAGAAAGTTGAACCCAAAGTAGGTCTAAACCCTTGCTTTTGTATAGTAAATTTTCAAAGTATAATAATTATTATAAGTCAGTATGAAAGGGAAGTAAAATTTTTATTTAATAAAATAGTGTAAAACAATAAAAATTTGAAATATCTCAGAATTCAACAAAACCTGAACCAAACGTTGGCCTAAACCCTTGCATTTGTTTGATAAATTTTCTAAGCAAAATAATAAGGGATAAAGAAAACTTTAGTCCTTTATCTTTGTCACGAATTAATTTTGGTCCTCTAACTTTGTCAATATTAGATTTAGTCCTTTATCTTTAAATTTGGTGTAAATCAGGTCCTTAGTCTATTTTATGACCATTTTGCCCTTTCAAAGGAAATAGCTAGATAATCCATTTTCATGCTCTTAAAACGGCCCAACATACTTTTGAAATAAATTAAGACCCCATATATTCATACCTTGCTTTGACCGTTCTGTTTTTGGGTATTCCAAGTCCTCGGTTTTACGGACTTCTTCCAACCACACTACCGCAGCAGATGGTTCGCAGGAACTTGGCTCCTTTAGTAACAAAACAACACATCCCTATTTTGTTTCCTACCTTAAGGCATAAAAGGGACTCGAATATAGGGAATTAATAGAATTTTAAACAAACAGGTTGAACAGAAGCCTAACTTTTGTTGAAGAAATATATAAAGAATATTACATAGATATTATTCCTCCGTTGGAGAAGACAACTATTTAGCCTCTTATGGTGTAGAGGACTTGACTTGTTGGGGAAACCCCCATAAACTAAAAATTTAAAGTACTACAGAAGATTGAATAATACTAAGGACTCTAATGCTTTGAAGAGTATGAGAAGTTTTCTGATTTCCCCCTTCTGCTTCATTACATCTTTATTTATAGGCGTCCGCGGACTTGATAGTCGGACTCCAAACTTGTTTTGTAATGACGTCATTGCGTTCGCCATCGCCTTGTGATTTTCAACTCGGTTATAATAGTTTGTCGGTCACATGATCTCAAGCTGGCTGCTTTGCTGACTGTTGGCTTTTGTTGTTTTCTGTCGATAGTCTCATCCTCTCATTTTTTTACATCGTTTAATTTTTACTTTTTTTAGTAAAAATTTTCCAGTTCGGGTTTGTTTTGTGACCCAAATCTTTGTTCCGTACAGGGGCTTTTCTTGTTTTTCGCAGCAAGGGCACAAATGGTTATGCCATTGCCCAACATGCAACATGTTGCACGTCTTCATTCTTGTGGTTTCGGTCTCTGGCAGCTTATTTTCCCAAATTAACATCCTCTTTTTCTCGAATAAGCTTTCTGTGAACTCAGTACTTTTTCCTATCATGGAATTTAACAGGAACGATCCATTCACTTTGTTTGAGAAGATTTTGAACGGATACTTGACTTTGTCCTTCTCCGTGAGATAGACCTATAAACCCCAAGCTCTTCTGGTAGAGATACTATCTTCAGTAATGGCCGATACCAGGGGAGCTTCGCCTGAGGCAACTTTGATTTTGTTGAAAGCTACCATATCCGGCCTCTGCAGCATCATGCAATGGAATGCTGGATGAGGCCCCTTTCCTGCAGTTTCTGGAGCTACTGAAATGAATTTTATCTCCAGAATGTCACCTCTCTTTAAGTGGGGGTTGTTTTGCTATGAATCAAAGACCGCCCCACTAATCCACTCTGCAAGTTTTGAGATTTTCGAAAAACTCGGTGACAGAGTATGAACTGAAGCAAAAGCTCCAAAATCATACCATTCTCGTACATCTTCTGGTTTAGACCCCTCTAACATCCAGACTTTGTTATATTTTTCGGACGTTTCGATAATGGTCTTACCTGGGTTTACTCCTTTGCGGGAAATTAATTTTTCCCATATACATTGGTAGTCCTGCCAAGCAGAAGAAGATATTAACTCGTTAGTATTAACCTTAGAGGTGTCGGTCATCAGCCTAAGGCTAATCCTCCCTCCTTAACCCCGGAGGTGCTGGGTTGACTTGAATCAACAGGAGTTTGCACTTCCTGAGCTCAATTGTTACCGTTTCACCAGAGTCTGGTGATGGACTTGTGCAATCGGTACTTGAATCAGACGCTATAGGTCTAAAGCCCTGTACTCTAAAGGCATGTTTTGGGTCATGCTCCCTCAACTCGTGAGTCATCCCCGAAGGTGACGCCTTCCGAATTGGTTATCGTAAGTTGTTCCATAGCGAGGTGGATGCTAATAAGGAACTCTTTATTGCGACCTGGACAGTGTCTAGATTGGCTCTTTGAATTTATCTGGAAACTTAGGCATTAACTGCTAGCTGTCCGAACTTTCTGTCAAGCTCCTCGAGGTTTTTCCGAAGGTGCCTGAGTCTCAACATGATGGAGTTTATTTTAGATGCCTCCATCTCTCTTCAGGAAATCTGTAAAAACGTTTTCATAAGATTTTATAACGATAATATTATAACAATAATATTGGCATTCAACTTGCCATTTGATAATACGAGCTTTCTCTATTTTTTATTCTAATTTATTCTTTAAGAAAGCTTTGACATTAGTATTATCACCTTTTAAAATAAATTCTTTAGCAAGTAAAAATAAAGGCCATTTCTTAAAAGCCTTCCAAACCGCAAAGAATTGTTTCTCGTTGATGTGCCAAACTTTGGCTTTGTTTCTCGTTGATGTGCCAAACTTTGGCTTGTTGTTCTGAAAACAACCCTCCTGTATATCTACAAGGTTCTTCCCCTATAGTTGTCTTCTTCATGAGCACTGCTGCCCATCTGTAGTCATTGGTGTCTGTATAGACTACCAATTTATCCTCGTCCTGTGGTATAGCAAGCTTTGGCAGGTTACTGCAAACCTGTTTCAGCTCACGAACCCTTTTCGTGTGGATTTCTTTCCATTTCCACTTTGAACTCTCTGCTTCTTTCAAGAGTGGTCTGAAATCCTTTCTAGATCCTTAATGAAGATACCTGCAAAATTAACAACTCCCAAGAAGCTCTGCAGATGCTTCTTGTCTTTGAGCACGTCTGGGAAATTTCGGATTTTCTCCACAATATGCTCTTGTAACTCAATCCCTATTTCCTCAATAAGAATTCCTAGAAATTCAATTATATTGACAACAATAGTAGCTTTCTTTTCAGAAAGTACTAAACCTTCTCTATGGCATGCATCGGAAAATATTTTAAGATGTTTAATATGTTCTTTCATATTTTTGGATGCAATTAGTATGTCGTCAATACAGATCAAACATGAACTCAAAATAATCTTTGAAAAGATTATCCATTTTTCTTTGAAATATCTGAGCTGCATTAGCTAAACCCATTGGAAGCACATTCCAGATATATTGTCCCTATGGTGTGGAGAATGCAATAAATTTCTTTGATTCACACTCCATCTTAATCTAATAAAAATCAGATTTGTAATCGAATTTAGAAAACACTTTTTCCCCTTTAATGCAATCGATTAAGTGTTCTCTACAAGGATTGTAATAACCATCAAATTTTAATATCTTATTAATACCCTGTTAGTTAATAACCAACCTGGGTTTAGCTCTCTTAATCTCACCATGGTTTCTTAATAGAAATCCAGGGCTACTGTAGGTAGAGACTCCGGGTTCAATGAGTCCAAGATTGATATGCTCTTTGATTATCATTTGCATATCCTTCTTATCCTCCATGTTCATCTGGATAGGTTTGTATCATACATACTCGTATTTGCATTCATCTTTGACCTTCAGAGTAGCTTCGATCTTGTTCCTATCCCACCAAGCCAGAGGATTTTCACTGAAGTTCCTCTGGATAAGCCTCTTGACATTCTCAAGAGAAAGCCTGCTCTCCTCGCTGATGTCTAGCGATTTCATTTCCAGTAGTGCTTCTTTAAGGTTCAGAATTTTCTCATTGGATTCTTTATAGAAGCTATTACTATTTATGAGTCCCTGCCGCCTGAAAGACAAAAGGACCTTACCAAATTTTCTCTTATCCTGCATTTTTGGATGAGTTAATCTGGCATCAAAATCACCACGTTTGCTGCGAAAATTTATTGGCATTATCCTGTTAAATGCCTTCTCTTTTCGCAACACCTGTATCTCACTACCACAGTTAGTAGTAAAGATTAACAGATTCCTCTGATTATCTTCCATATATCTTGCAAATGTTTGAATGAAATTGTTACCTAGCAAGATATCGGCACCTGTATCATGAAAGTATATAGGCGGTGTTTTTACCCTAAACCAGGGTGATCCAAATGCTCCTCCAATCATGATTTTGGCTTCTCATTTTCTTTATTGAGTATCAGGATTTTTTGCGACAAATCCCTTCCTGCAATAACAGGTGAGGTTTCCCTTGCTTCCTTAGGGAAAACTCCAGGTTTTGCCATGCAAATTCCTGATCCTGAATCAATATAAGCTACAAAATACTCTATCTTATATTGATCATACAACATACCAATAAATATGTATATAGAAAAGGGACTCGTCATTCAATCCTTATGGTAACACCATCAAGACTGAATTCCATTCTGTTACCTTTTCTTCCCCATGATTTATGATCTTTGAGGAAACTTAACCCCAAAGTCATACTCCCGTTTTCTCTCCCTGCAACACCTACAACTAAAATTTCATGGCCTGCTATTTCTAGCATGCCCCAATATTTTCCAACAACAGGTTGCTGCAAGTGGTATAAGTCATCACAAGGAAAAAATAATTCTTTCTTAGTGATGTCAGATATAACTTGTATTTGTTTCCATCCTTCAGGGCATCTAAGTTTTACGTTATCTACCTTAATCTCTTGAGGAGTTAAAGCTTTTAATAACTCTTTCTCCTTACCTCTGTAGCCTGTAATTCTATCTTTCGAAAAGGACATCCGACTACTAAACTCAGTCTTAGAGCTAAGTGTTCGATCTAAAACTGGGTGATTTTTTATAACAATATCAACACCACCTATTCTAGGTATCCTAATAGGATCTGATGTCATTACCTTGGTGAATTCCTTGAAAATTCTTGGAATCAAAATATACTCTTTCCTAAGAAATAAATCCGAATGATGCGTATTGGAAAGGGCATAAGCTATTCTATAAGTTATAGAATATGGTCTATTACCTTCTTTCATTAGATCTTTTCTTTTGAAATCTTGATCAAGGGTTAAGACTCTACTAAAATCTTGGTCTGCTAGGTTGTATGCAATCCTAGGATGAATGTCAAACATTAGTTTTCCTGCATATAAATTTCCAATCATTGTTCCAAGACAATCATCTCTCAAGTTATTGATTCTTCTATCCATTATCGATAAATGTATTTCTGAATCAATTCCTTCCTTAAAAGTTGCTTTTGTTACTACTTCAATAGTTCCTATGTGGATCCATTTCATAGTAATAGTTACTTCTTCTCTAAACTTACTTAGTTCTTCAAGAATTTCTTCTTTAGGAATCAATTGCATCTCCATCACATTACCAGTAAGGTCCATGGGTATAGCAAACTCACCTGAACTTACTTTGTAGATTATGTGATGCCTCCTTTGGTTCAGTCCTATCTAGTTCAAAACTTTCCCAATCCCTCCAATCCTATGGTTTTGTTTCATGATTCTTTCCCAATCCCTCCAATCCTTTGCAATCTTGTCTCATGATTCTTTCCATGGTTTTGTTTGACACCGTCATTTTGGAAAAGAATCCTGATAGACTTTCGGAAGTTTGAAGCCTATCTCCCTCATTGTAATTATTCTGACTCAGTTGAAGATCCATCCGAATCAGTCTCTATTTCCTCTTCATAGACGCTTTCGCCTGAAGGAAGATCTTTGAATTGGTAGATGGGTACCAAATCGCTGTAGCATACCGCATCTAGGATATCATCCGTGGCTTCAAATTTCCTCAATTCACCATGTTTCTGTGGGCAATTGGGAGATATATGTCCTTTTGTTCCGCAAGTCCAGCAATTGTAGTATTTGAAACTTTCATTGGCTTGAGTATGGACCCGTCTAAAAGTTCTTCTTGTAGGGGTTCTTCCCGTGAATCTTGCATCTGTTCGTCTAGATCCTTGGGATGAAACCCTTGTTGGTCCTATTCTCTGTTCAGATTTGTATATTCTAGCTTTGGACTTGGACCACCATGATCTCCGCCGGGAAAAGGTTCTTCTGGAACTCTTGGGATAGGAGTCACTATTCTGCTTCCTCCTTTTCCTTGGCTCACTTGATTCTTCTATATTAGTTGGAAAATCATTGTTATTATGACAGAGAGGGGTTCGTTTGATGTTACCCCTCAGTCTTTTCATATTCTTCTGGATGGATGCTTGATAACACCAATCCTTCAGTTTGTCTTTAAGGAAAGACATTCTTTGCGCCACTGAATCTAGTTGTCCTTCAGGTACTTTGTATGACTGGATCAACATTTCCCTCCATGGATTGCATATCTTTGCGAAGATAATTGGAGCTACTACTTCCGTTGCTACTCCACTCTAGAAGAAATACTTGCGAAATCAATAGATGTATACATGTACTGCGCAAATACTTCTAAGTTAAAGGCTGAAGAGAGCCTGTGCATATTCTCTAGCCTTTTCTGCTCTACTTCGTTTGAAGTATCCATGGCCGATGAAGTGTATCTTGATAAGCCTTCCTAGCCGGTCTGCTAACGCACCTTTTGAATCTCCAGCAAGGATGCTGGCTTTGGTATCTTCTGGAGTATTATCCCATCCGATCTTTAAAGATCCTTCTAAGCTCAACTCCACAAGCTTTATGAAGTTTTCTTTGTCGAGCTCTAGGGTAGTTGCTGCTATCTTGATTGCTGCAACCCATTCATCTATAAATTTATCGGTATTTCAGATATCGATAATATCCAGGTTTAGTATAGCACCATATGGATGTAAGGGCTGGAGCATGGTCCTTACCCAAGGTGTATCCGGCACTCTTTTTGGATATCTTCCTGGATTTTCCTTTAGCCTAGTCTCCACAAACGTTGGAGTGACACTAGTGTAAAAATCCGCACTTTCTCTCCTCGGTTGATCCTGTGGTGGATCATTAGAATATGTAGTTCCCTCCAGCGATAGTAGTGCTGGAGTGGTCTCATTTATTTGGATACTGACTAAATCCACGATCACGAGTTGGGAAAAGGATTCCGCCAATTCTTGTAGATCTGATAAATCCGTTCTTGTTACCTCCATTATTTTATAGATCTAATAGATGCAATAATCAGATCTTCTCTTGACTTCGGCTTTGGAATCTCCGAGGCCTTCCCCTTCTGGTGTAGAAGAGGTACTGTTCCAAGGGCGTCCCTGATTCGCTCCTGTCTGGATCTAGATGTTTCAGGGCTCTCTCGTTGGTTTCTCTTCAGATCTATAATTTCTGCCTTCAGATCTGTAAGACCCTTGTGTAGATCGGGAGGGATCTTAAGGACCTACCTTTTGGCTCAAGGATTCTATTTTCATAGGTATATGTATTAACCTATGCCCATAGTCTTGAACCGTCTTTTGTATCTCTCTCAGATCTTGCGAGATCTTTGATGTATCTGGCTCGAGTTCGTTCTAATCAATCATAATTTTTTGAACTGAAATTATGTAGGAATTTACCCGTTCTACTTCCCCTGGTTAGGATTCTACCATGGACTTCAGTTGAGTGTAGACGCCTCACTGCATTCCTTGGTAACACTTGTCAGACTTCAAAATTTCTCAGCCATTCTTTTTCCTCATCTGGCGTGAGAAGTTTTGGATCAATCCTCTTGGGACCGTTGTAACATTTGTCAAGAACTTCCATAAGAAATTCTCTTCTCTGTATTTCCAGAATCTATAAATATTCCCTGTTTTCACAATAACTCGAACTTTCGTTCGGTTCCATTTTTCTCAAAGAGTCTCCTCCATTAGTGGATAATATCAAAATATAATATAATCATATATTTCTTCAATAAACCTAGGCTCTGATACCATTTTCGTGAGCATGGATGAAAAAATAAGATTTTAGTGTAAATGGACTAAAATAGCTCTTTTAAAATTGTTCAAGGGTGAAAATGTCCAAAATCCGTCTGTAGTCTCAATTTAAGCCATTTTGAAATTTACAGGATTAAATTGAAAATGCACAAACTTAAAGGACTAAAATGAATCGTATCAAAAGTTAAAGGACCAAATTGATTTTTCTCCCAAATAATAACTATAAGTTAGAATGAAAGGAAAGCAAACTTTCTTCAATAAAACCGCGTAAAACAGCTAAAATTTGAACTATTTCAAAATTCAACGAAACTTGAACCACACGTAGGCCTAAACCCTTGCATTTGTATTGTAAATTTTCTAAGTATAATAATAAATAAAATTGAGTATGAAAGGGGAACAAATCTTTTTTAACAAAATCATGTAAAAGAACAAAAATTTAAAATATCTCAGAATTCAACGAAACTTGAACCAAAGGTATACCTAAACCCTTGCATTTTTATGGTAAATTTTTTTAGTCTAATAATAACCATAAGTTAGTATGAAAGGGAAACAAATATTTCATTTAATAAAATCTGATAAAAACAACTAAAATTTGGACTATCAGAAGTTTACGAACTTGAACCCAATGTTTGCCTAAAGCATTGCATTTGTATTGTAACTTTTCTAAGATTAATGACACCTATAAGTTAGTATGAAGGGAAGCAAATTTTTTATTTAATAAAATCATGTGAAACAACTAAAATTTGAACTATTTCAGAATTCCACGAAACTTGAACCAAAAATAGGCTTAAACCCTTGCATTTGTTTGGTAATTTTTCAAGTATAATAATAACTACAAGTTAGTATGAAAGAGAAATAAACTTTCTTTAATAAAACCTTGTGAAACAACTAAAATTTAAACTGTCTCGAAATTCAACAAAACTTGAACCTTGCATTTGTACTGAAAATTTTTTAACCATAATAATAACTACAAGTTAGTATGAAAGGGAAGCAAACTTTTTTTAATAAAAATGCGTAAAATAGCTAAAATTTGAGCATTCTCATAATTCAGTGAAACATGAACCTAAAGTAGGCCTAAATACTTGCATTTGTATGGCAAGTTTTCTAAACATAATAATAACTACAAGTTATTATAAAAGGGAAGCAAACTTTTTATTTAATAAAATCGTATAAAACAACTAAAATTTTAACAAACTCAGAATTTTACGAAACTTGAATAAAAAGTAGGTCTAAACCCTTGCATTTGTAACTTTTCTAAGCTTAATAATTACTATAGGTTAGTATGGAAGGGAAGCAAACTTTTTGTTTAGTAAAATCGAGTAAAACAACTAAAATTTAAACAATTTCAAAATTCCACAAAACTTAAACCAAAAGTAGGCTTAACCCCATGCATTTGTATGGTTAATTTTCTAAGCATAATAAAGACTACGAGTTAGTATGAGAGCGAAGCAAACTTTTTTTTCGGTAAGTGTGAATTGCATTTAGTAAAGAGAAGTGCAATCGTACAGTACAACAAGAAACAAAGTATGGTGTCACTCTTTACAGGCCAAGGGATCCGCCATAAGCGATGAAGTGTACAAGTACTAACACAGTAAGAGAGATCTACACTAAGTATCCTCTATATAGTGTCGCCCTGTATTATCGCAGCTAATATCGGCATCACCCTCCACATGTTCAAATCGTCTCAAATTCCATTCATGCCAAATGTCTTAGACAAAGCAGGCTAGGAGTTCCCTATAAGCCGAGTGGATCACATGCTTCCCTCTCCATTTAGCCGAAGCCCATGTGATATCCGTAGGCCAATACCGATTCGACCATTCAAAGCATAAGTTCTGTCTAATCGCCACCAAGCAGCAATAGGAGTACCGAAAATGGAAGAAAACGTGGCTGTGAGTCTCAACAGTGCTATCACCACTTAAGATGCAGGAGGTACCCAATCAAGAAAGCCAAAGCTTATCCAAGGTGGAGAGCTTGTCTAGAATAGCCAACCAAAGAACAAAAAGTATGTTTGGGAGTTTTGAAAGAGCCCAAAAGTAGTGAAAATCAACCTACTTTTGGATCCGGTGGAACAAGATCATAAAAAATCGAGACCAGAGATGGTGTACCTACTTCAGAGCGCCAAAGGTGCGGTTAGGACCACCATGGATAGCAGGTAAGGAATGAAGAATCTCCAAACAATCAATATTAGTAATGGTGGACCATTGGCAATGGCCCCCGACAATAACCGAACTAAGCTTCGTAATCATCAAGGTGTTGGTTAAGCGTGGTCCTCGCGGAAACATGTGAATAAGGGTTCCAAGGGTATGCCATGGATCCTGCCATAAGAATATAGAAGCCCCATCACCAATTCGATATTTAACGAACGACCGTATAAGAGTACTTAGGCGAAGGAGTTTACTCCAACCCCAAGAACACCCACGGTCCGTAATCAACCAAATAGAAGCTTCCCGAAGGCATATATGATATAGCTAATCCACCCAAATGGACGACCTATCACGTTGGTCAATCTTAACCAGCATTCGTATGCAGTCTGCAATTGTCAGACGTTATGCGAGAAGCAGGAGTCCCAAATATTTCATCGGTTCAGGTGTCCCTCCTGGAACTCAACAACTGCAATCACCCGGTCACGAATACCATGTGCTGATCGAGAAATGATTAAATAGATCTTTTGTAGATTAACTCTAAGCCCTGGCATATTTGTAAACAGGTCCAGTCCCTTCTTAAAAACTCGAACAGAGACCACCTCCGCTTTACGGAATAGCAACAAATCATCTGCAAGCCCAACTAGAATAGTTCGATCCTCTCGCACAGCCAATGATAGGCAACACGTATATCCTGTGGAATCAAATGCTGTAAAATCATATTAAGTAATTCCATAACAATGAAAAATAAATAAATAAACATAGGATCTCCCGAGAGTAGCCACAGGAGCCAGCAAAGAATCCATGTGGCTTCCCATTAATTCCGATGGAGAAGGATGGGGTAGTTATACAATCTTCTATCCATCGGGTGAATGGGGGCGAAAATCTAAAGAGTTGAAGAGTAGCAGTAAGATGTCCCATTCCACTGTATCATATGCCTTTTGCAGGTCCTCCTTAAGAGCATAATGCGGTGGAAGTCATTATTAATTATAACTCGTGAAGTGTTCTTATGCTAAGAGAATATTATCCCCGATAGAGCGACCAGGAACAAATGTATTCTGGGAGGGACTAATAATCCTATATAATACAATACTCAACCGCTGTACAAGAATTTTAGTAATAGCTTTGTATAGTATATTGCAGCAAGAGATAGGACGGACATTAGCCACAAGGGTAGGATTTTGTACCTTCGAGATAAGTGCAAGAAGTGTGGAATTGACCTCCTTTAAAAGTTTCCTAGTGGAAAAGAAGTCAAGAATCGCCATAGTATCCTCCTCCGCTTCGATCACGGCTTCGAAATCCGTATGCGTGTGTCCATTCTCATCATTGATTTAGAAGATGTGCTTGGATGCTCTTTGCCGGGTTATCCTGCGAAAGAAGACCCGAGTACATTGGTCTACGCCCATGAGCCATTGAAGTTTGGCCCGTTGTTGCGATATAATTTATTCAAGTTTAGTTTCTTTCGCCAAAACCAACCTGCAGCAATGTTCAAGGTGCAATAATAGGCTGTTATGTTGATCCAAGCTAACCAGTCTCTGGGCTGTAGAAAGGAACTCCTTGGCTAGTTTGACCTTCAGCGACAAGTCCCCATTATTTCTCCTTTGTTAGCGAAAAACGGTTCAAAGCTTTAGGCTTACACGTAACCGCGTACGTTGGTATAACAACAATATGATGCAGCCAAACATTCTGTACACTGTGAATAAATTTTGGTGATAGCGCAAGATAATTGTCAAATTTGAACATACCTCCATAATTGTGTTGTGTGTCTCATTTCAGCACCAGTGGTGAATGGTTAGAGGTGCGGGTGTGATGGCGACGTATGATGAGGTCGGCCACCTCTGTATCCATATATCATTAACTAACAAATGGTCCAATCGCTTCCACAAGCTTCGAGAATCTGTACTATAGTTATGCCACGTATAACACTCCCCCTGCATAGGCAATGAAAAAAGCCATATGCCTGTAATGCAGTCATTGAATTCATCCATGGCCAAGCGGATGTCCTCATAAATGCCGCACACCTCACCCACATCACGGACTACATTGAAATCACCTCCTACAATCGATTTCTCAGCAACACATTGTCAGGCTAACATGCCCAATGCTCACCAGGGGTCACGACAGGTGCTGACATCGTTTGCTCCATATACAATAGTAATAACAAATGTCTCATGTATCGAACGTATAAGCACACTACAGTTGTATATGGTTGTGTCCCAACATCCACAATGGTAACGTCAAGGAAGTCCTCATCCCAAGCAATCCATATACGATTGCCTGAACTCGTAGGATTGTCAAACCACTTCCACCTAGGTAACACAGACAACTGTATACGTGCAACATTATTAAGATTAACATGTGTTTCCAAGAGACAACAAAATTGTAACCTGAATTCCGCAACTAGGTCCGAGACCACAGTTGGTGATCCCTCCTATTCAGGCCATGCACACTCCAAACAGCAATATTCATTAGATAACATTAACAGTGGGGCGACAAAGCTTAGGACCCCTTGTACCACATTCTACATCATCAATATCAGTGCATAGCAAATCAATGAGTTATAAAGCATCAATTTCTTACCCTTGTCCTTCGGAGAACGAGGAGGATCCTACTCTCTGTGGTGGTGATCACATGGTTTATGGGTGGGCCATGTGTTGATGTCTGCCGTGGAAGTGGTCTCACGGTGCACTGTGGCGGTCTCACCCTTCTTTTGTTGAACATAAACTGGAACAGGTGGTTTGGAGTTTGTTTTAGTACTCAAGCGAGCCACAGTTTTATGGCCCAAGTTGTTGCACGAATGTAAAACAGCTAAAATATGAACTATCTCAGAATTTCCGGAAACTTGAACAAAAAGTAGGCCTAAATACTTGTATTTGTATGGTAAGCGTAATAATAACAACAGGTTAATAAGAAAGGTAAGCAAACGTTTTATTTATCCAAACCGCGTAAAAGAACTAAAATTTGAACAATCCTAGATTTCTCGAAATTTGAACCAAAACTAGGCCTAAACGCCTGCATTTGTATGGTATAATTTCTAAGCTTAATATTAAATTTAAGTTAGTATGAATGGGAAGCGCACTTTTTATTTAATAAAATGGCGTAAAACAATTAAACTTTGAACTATCTCAAAATTCAATAAATCTTGAACCAAAAGCAGGTGTAAAGCCTTGCATTTGTATGGTAAATTTTCTAAGCATAAGAATAACTATAAGTTAGCATGAAAGGAAGCAAACTTTTAATTTAATAAAATAGCGTAAAACAACTAAAATTTGAAGTATCTCAGAGTTCAACGAAACTTGAACCAAATGTAGGCCTAAACCTTTGCATTTGTATGGTAAATTTTATAAGCATAATAATAACTATGAGTTAGTATGAAAGGAGACCAATTTTTTTTAATGAAACCGCGTAAAACAACTACAATTTGAATAATCTCGGAATTCCAGCAAAACATGAACCAAAACTAGGCCTAAACCCTTACATTTGTATGGTAAATTTTCTAAGCATAATAATAATTTTATGTTAGAATAAATGGGAAGCAAACTTTTTATTTATTAAAATCGTGTAAAACAACTGAAATTTGAACTATCTCAAATTTCAACGAAACTTGAACCAAATGTAGGCCTAAACCCTTGCGTTTGTTTGGTAAATTTTCTAAGCATATAATAACTATAAGTTATTATGAAAGGGAAGCAAACTTTTTTTATTTAACAAAATCGCATAAAAACAACTAAAATTTTAACAATCTCATAATTGCACAAAACTTAACCATAAGCAAGCCTAAACCCTTGCATTTGTATGGTAACTTTTCTAAGCATAATAATACCTATAAGTTAGTATGAAAGGAATGCAAGCATTTTATTTAATAAAATCATGTAAAACAATTAAAATTTGAACAATTTTAGAATTCTACGAATCTTGACCAAAAGTAGGCCTAAAGCCTTGTATTTATATTGTAAATTTTCTAAGAATAATAATTACTACAAGTTAGTATGTAAGGCAAGCATATTTTTTTTAATAAAACCGTATAAAATAGCTAAAATTTAAAATATCTCAGAATTCTCTGAAACTCGAACCAAAATTTGGCCTAAAGACTTGCATTTGTATGGTAAGTTTTCTACGCATAACAATAACTACAAGTTAGTATGTAAGGGGAGCAATCTTCTTATTTAATAAAATCGAATGAAACAACTAAAATTTGAACTGTCTCATAATTCTATGAAACTTAAACCAAAATTATACCTAATCCTTTACATTCCTTTGATACATTTTCTAAGTATAATAATAACTATAAGTTTGAATGATTGGGAAGCAAACTTTTCATTTAATAAAGTCGCGTAAAACAACTAAAATTTAAATTATCTCAGGATTTCACAAAATTTGAACCAAAAGTAGGCCTAAACCCCTTGCATTTGTTTGGTAAATTTTCTAAGCATAATAATAACTATAAGTTAGTATAAAAGGGAAGCAAACTTTTTATTTAATAAAATCGCGTAAAACAACTAAAATTTGAACTATCTCAGAATTCTACAGATCTTGAACAAAATGTAGGCCTAAATCCTTTCATTTTTATGGTAAATTTTCTAAGCATAATAATAACTATAAGTTGGTATGCACGGAAAACGAACTTTTTATTTAATAAAATCCTGTAAAACAATTAAAATTTGAACAATCTCAAAATTCTACGAAACTAGAACCAAAAGTAGGCATAGACCCTTGCATTTGTATGGTAAATTTACTAAGCATAACAATAAGTATAATTTAGTATGAAAGGGAAATAAAACTTTTAATTTAATAAAATCACGAAAGAACAAAAATTTGAAGTATCTCAGAATTACACGAAATTTGAACCAAAAGTAGGCCTAAACCATTGCATTTGTATGGTAAATTTACTAAACATAATAAATACTACAAGTCAGTATGAAAGGAAAATATGAACATAATATAGCTAAAACATGAACGATCTCAGAATTCCACGAAACTTGAACCAAGAGGCCTAATCCCTTGCATTTGTATGGTTAATTTTTTAAGCATAATAATAACTACAAGTTTGAATGAAAGAAAAAAAACATTCTTTAATTAAATCGCCTAAAACAACTAAAATGTGAACTATCTCAGAATTTCACAAAACTTGCACCAGCCTAAAACCCTTGAATTTGTATGGTAAATTTTCTAAGTAGAATAATAAGTACAAGTAGTATGAACGGGAAACAAACTTTCTTTAATAAAACTGTGTAAAACAGCTAAAATTTGAACTATCTCAGAATTTAACAAAACTTGAACCAAACATAGGCTTAAGGCCTTAAATTTGTTTGGTAAATTTTCTAAGCATAATAATAATTACAAGGTAGTATGAAAGGAAAGCAATCTTTCTTTAATAAAACCGCGTAAAACAATCAAAATTTGAAGTATCTCAGATTCCAATGAAACGTGAACCAGGCCTAAACCCTTGCACTTGTATGGTAAATTTTCTAATCATAATAATGACTACAAGTTAGTATAAAAGAGAAGAAATTTTTTTTTAATAAAACGACGTAAAACAAGTAAAATTTGAATAATCTTAAAATCCACGAAAGTTGAACCAAAAGTAGATCTAAACCCTTGCATTTGTATGGTAAATTTTCTAAGCATAATAATAGCAATAAGTTAGAATGAGCCGGAAGTATACTTTTTATTTAATAAAGTCGTGTAAAACAACTAAAATTGGAACTATCTCAGAATTGTGTGAAACTTGAACCCAAAGTAGGCCTAATCCCTTGCATTTATATGGTAAATTTTCTAAGCATAGTAAAAAGTAGAAGGTAGTATGAAAGGTAAACAAACTTTCTTTAATAAAACCGTGTGAAACAGCTAAAATTTGAACTATCTCACAATTTAATGAAACTTGAACCAAACGTAGGCCTAATCCCTTGCATTTGTTTGGTAAATTTTCTAAGCATAATAATAACTACAAGTTAGTATGAAAGGAAAGTAAACATTTTTTATAAAATCGCATAAAACAACTAAAATTTGAACGATCTCTGAATTCCACGAATCTTGAACCTAAAGTAGGCCAAACCCTTTTATTTTTATGGTAAATTTTCTAAGTATAATAATAACTATAAGCTTGTATGCAAGGAAAGCAAACTTTTTATTTAATAAAATCCCATAAAACAACTAAAATTTCCACAATCTCATAATCATGTTCCTCAACTCTGATGACTACTCCCGTACTATCGGATTGGGGAATTTGGGTCTTACTGACCAAGCCTCCAAGACTTCCATATAACAATCCCCATGAGTTAGTTCAGTTTATTCGATACCTAGCCAATCAACCCACTAAGATCGCATATACATTTCTTGTCTGTCGCCGATGAAACACTGCACTCATCAAATGAATGCGATTTTTAATGTAAGTCTTAGTAGGACTCTCGAGGTCCTCGACTTGGAACATTTCAAACCCAACCCCAAATAGTAGGTTTCATTACTGCCACCCAGTGTCCAGTACAACTGTTTGTGACGTCCAAGCAGTGCTTGACGTAATTTTGTAAGCAAAACAGATACGTGTGCCGACTATATACCAATACAAGTGGCTTTTGGTCATCCATTCCAACAATCTCCCACTTGACCTTAAAGCCAATTACTCATGTTTTTAGGTTAAACTGATTATGAGCAATATGCGATATCAACTAGGTCTTATGAGTCTACTTTTCATTTATGCCGATATTATGCGGTCCAACCCCATGTTACATCTTCCTATCATCGCTCCAAGCAAATGATAGTATCTAAGATTTTTTCTTAGACCTGTGATGAGATCTCGGGCCTTTTACCTTATTTCATAGCCCAGTTACATCCTCCAATCTGAATACTGGCACGGCTATGCTAGGTAGTACACCCAAGAACCGGGTGTGGTTTTTTTTTTCTAACCATTTTCTAATATAACTTTAAAGTTTACATATATTCAATTATGGTAAGGTTCCTTATGGTATTCCATTTGGAACCGTTCCAATGTTACCACATTATCATAAATCTCGAATGTATGATTTTTTTTAGATTAAATATTATTCATATGATCTTGGAAGCTACTGTCGCTATAGCCTTTCAGAATCAAATGTCCATTAATGTGCATCAAGGCTCTTCTTCAATCCTTATTCAGTTATTAAAGATAGCCCCTCAGCAATTGTTTGTTGCCTCGTCGTTGTACACCTGATATCCGTTGTTATGCTAAAAAAGCATAAGCAACATCAGGTTCAGTGCTCGAACAGCACACCATGCTACATATAGCAAAGATGTAGGGGATGTCAAACATCTAAGCTCCTTAATAGTCCACTACCACTGAATCTTGGACAACTTATCCCTAGATCGGAATCTAATTCCTATTATAGAGAAGTTTATGAACAACGTTCGTGTTTTAGAATTCCACAACATCTTTCTATCATTCCAAATGATCAAAGACGTTATTATCTAAAACACTTGGAACACAACTGAGCTCCCACTAACCTTCCGCCTTGTTCTTGTCCAAGTCATGTACCTCATGATCTTGTCAAAACAAGTATGTAGGACGTTCAAACCTAGTTTGAACTTCATAGTGGATTTTATGGCTCCAAGCCATTTATCTGGAATGATGTCTTATATCGCTTCTCCTTATTCGGTTTTAGAAACTTGTACCTCCGAGAAACTTGAGTTTTCTGATCGTCCTTTCGAGAACTAAGACATGGTCAGTTTAAGTTTTGATTACAAGTGATGTTTGCATTATTCCATAACGAACCTATATATATCAGACTCTAAGTCTAATTTTCCTCCCACTAGTCCTTTGACGTATGCAAGACTATTCCTCATACTCAAGAGTTTTGTCGAACATAGATCTGCCAATCCATATCAAATATGATGTCTGGATTGCAATTTAAGAGAACACGATGTTTTACAACTTTACAGTTTTTCAATAGTCCACATCCAAATGGCCCAACTGATTCAGTGAAGCACCAATCTAACCAACCAAATAAGGTTTGATTTTTTCCTGATCAGAGATAATTCAACAATGTCTCTTTCGGAAGAATTTCACTAAATCAGAATTCTATTCTCATTTTTGGATATTTCAAGAACTCCCACAAATACGGACGACCTCGATCCCATCGAGGGGTTTGTCTCCATAACCAGTTTGGCTCTCCACCTCAAGTCTAATTTCTCCGAGCTTCCCAAAAGTCCTTAGACTTGTGAACCCTCTATTGGTATTTGCGTATTACGTAACTTACAGATATCGATCTGAATCCAATCCAATAGATTGTTTTTGATAAGAATTCTTTGTCCGACAAAGTGCTTTCATGGCTCTCTTCCTTCTCAGAAAGGATTCATAAGTTAGTAAACTCAAATCATTTATTAGTAGACTTTTTGAATCTACCAACCTAATCATGCTACCTAGAGGGATATGGCCCTAGCTCATACATGCCATTCTCTGTAAGTTATATTCTTGACCAGCCATTTGGTCATTTGTTTTTGAGCATCCATAATCCAATTATGTAGTATGACAATTTTGTTGGATGGATGACCAAAAGCTAATTGGATTGGTGGTTTTGAGAACTATTCAAGCAATCTTTATTTAAAAATATTGTCCTTATGAATGTGGTAAGAATTCATTATCAGTATACGTATCTGTTGTGCTTACCCAATTACGTCAAGCACTGCTTGGACGTCACGACAGATGCCTACAGACCACTTTAACAACCTTACAACAATTGGACTGTACATTAGATGGCGGTCATGAAACCAACTGTTCAGGGTTGGGTGTGAAATATTCCAAGTCGAGGACCTCGAGACTGGGCATAGAGAGTCCTATTGAGACTTGCATTAAGAGTCACATTCATTTGATGAGTGTCGTGTTTCGTCGATGACAGACGTGGGACGTCTATGCGATCTTAATAGATCAACTGACTAGGTGTCGAACACACTAAGCTGACTCGCGGAGATCGTCATATGGAAGCCTTGGAGGCTTGGTCAGTATGACTTGAGTCCCCGGCTCCGATAGTACGGGAGTAGTCCTCAGACTAGAGGAATCACGGCAGTCACGTGCATGCGATGACTGTATCTTAAATTTGTGCGAGAGGTGATCGTGTCTCAGACATGGTGCAGTCAAAGTATGTACCGAGGATGGTAAGTTCCAAGAAGAGGATCCGTCCCCTGTCAAAACGTGAAATAGGTATATCCTGTGCACTTGGAGATGCGTCTACGCTTTATAAAGCTGTGGTTACAATTATTGGTCGAATAGGAAGAAGAGGTTCCTATGTCGAGCAATTTGGTGTAATATGATCTCAAGTATTAAACATAGACGCCTAGTCGAAGATGGGAATCGAAGCCTAATTTCATGCATTAGACTAAGACCGAGAGACGGTAGATGGAAAGACCGTACCCGAATGGACTCGTGAGTCTAAAAGTTCACATGGAAATTCGCATAGTCGCTAGTGCCATGGACCGTTGCTAGACGGCCACCCATGGTGACAGACTTTCATGGTCAGAGGTTGATCTAGATTTATTAATTAAATTGGATTTAATTAATAATAGTGTTGGACACTAGCCCAAGTCTAGCTGAAAGGTGAACTAAAGAGTCACACACAAATCACCGAGAAGGGACGAGAATTAATTGCGTAAGTAATAGGATTACTTATTTATGAGAGGGATCCATTGGATGGATAGCCCATGCATAAATTAATTAGATTAATTTATATTGGGCTTGCCCTTATTATTTAATAAGTCGGACTTATTATTTAATAAAGGTTTATTGGGCTCATATATTTAATTGGATTAAATATATGATATACTTAATTAAGTGGACTTTAATTAAATTAGATTTAATAAATTGGGCCTGGTGTTTTAATTGATTAAAATCGGCCCAAGCCCATAATTAAGTTGGTGGAAATTATTGGAAAAAAAAATTATTTATTAATAAATTCACTTTTGGAAAGTGCCATTTTAGTCATCCTTTATTTGGAATAAAGAATTTTGTTACCTCACGGATGGTTAAAATGAACCTAGACATATGATGCATTGAAGGTATATATATTGTGTATTAGTCATTTGGAATGACTTAATTAATGAATGAATACACAAAATAATTTCCTACACACTCTCCCAATCTCCACCGTTTGGCCGCCCCTCTCTATACACACTGGGTGTGTTTGTGTCCCTAATTTTTTTCTAGCAAAGAGAATTGAAGGATCCCGATTGTGGTGTGGCGTGGATGGAGCTTTAGAGGGCTTTTACGTTGAAGCCTTGCGTGAATGGGTCAAACAAAGGAGGTTCGAGATAAATCAAATCAAAGAGGTAATCTTGATTTATTATTTATGCACCTCTCGTTTTTCATTCTAACCATAGCCCCGCTAATTTTATTGTCGTTAAATTTATTAACTACATCGAATGCTTGGGAACTCCAAGGGCACACCTCTTGGAATTATGGTTGTATTGATATTTCGTTTTAATTTACACAATTTATTTTAACCACTTCGCTTCTGCGTTCCCGGACCTATCCACTCGCACCTCGTAGTGCCTTTCAAATTTAATAAGTCAGCAGACTTAAGAGAATCCTTTATTGATCAAGCTTGCAGTCTAATTTGTCCAACAATTGATTAACGACATGATCAAGCTGGGTTACATAATTGCATAGTATTTCAATATGAATACTTGAAAGAATCGATATGGCCCGGGAAGGCGGCGAAAGCATGAAATAAAAAAATAATTAAAACGGTTCAAAGGGGTGTTCCCTTTGAAATTTCCGGGCGTTGGGTGTTTGTCAAAAGGATAATCATAAATAAATAAACATGCTAAAAAAGTGACTAGAGGATGAAACAAAAAGTATAGAAACAAAACATAAAACTTTAGGTTTTGTTTCTATAGTTGAGCAACAACATGCGTTGTTCCCTTTACATTCTCCCGTTTACTTTAGGATCCAAATTGGAACCCCTATAATTTGTCCACACCACACTAAGGAATAGATATATTTCTTTTTCTATTGCTAGATAGAACAAAGAACAAGAAAGAAAAACAACTCCTAACTAACACTATTGATTAGTGCTTTTGGAATGTTGTTATGTTCTAAATTGAATCCAATTCAATATAGAAATGGAGAACAATTTTGGAGAAAAAGAAAGAAAAATTCATGGCTTAGGTGCTGGATATGCATCATATGTGTGTAGTTTTATATATTACATACAATTGAATTCAAAATTCAATAACTACCAAGTTTGCCTCCAAGGCAACCTATACACACACATGTATATAACCTCCAATCATGATGAAATAACCACTACATTATGCTCATTATGGTGAGGAGTTTCAAGTCCTTCTTAACTTGCTCCAACCTCCCTCAAATGGGCTTGGACTTGAAGTATGACCCGACTTGATTTAATCAAACTAAATTAAGCCCAACCAAACTTCATTGGACAATAATTAATTAAATTCATTTTAACCCAACTAAGTCCCGAGATTCATTTAATCCAATTAAATAAAATCTAAGCCAAACTCTAATTAATTGATAGAATCAATTAATCCAAATCAAATAAATTAATTCAATTAATTCAAAGGTGTTAAGTCCAAAATTAATTAAACTAATTAATTAATTCTTGAGGCATACATAAAACGGATTATTAAATAAATGATCCAATCATTTATATTCTCCTTGAATTAACTTAATTCAATTAAATTAATTCGTTTCTTCTCGAATTAATTCTAAATTAATTCCTCTGATTCCATAGTGATTTGTGTGTGACTCTTTAGGTTCACCCTCAGCTAGACTTGGCATTGTGTCCAACACAAATAATCAATTAAATCTAATTTAATTAATTATTTTAAATTAATCATTAACCGAAAACGCTTGTCACCATGGTGGCCGTGTAGCAATGATCTATGGCACTAGAGACTAGGTGAATGCTGGCATGAACATTTAGGCTCTTGAGTTTCATACAGGTACCGTCCTTCTATTGACCATTTCCCGACTTTAGTCTAGGGCATAGAATTGGGCGACAGTTCTCATTCTGTACTAGGCAACTATGCTGAGTACTTGAAATGCGTTTACTATATTAATCGACAAAGGAAACCATTTTCTATTTGACCAATCACTATGGCCATAGATTTAGAGAGTCTAAACCATATCAGAGCGCATAGGAGATATATCCGTCATATACTGATAGGGGACGGATTCTATCTTGAAATCCACCGTCCTCAATACATAATCCGACTACACTGGACAATACTTATATTGACCACATCGAAGACACAATCATCTCTCGCCAGATCCAAGATATAGCCATCATATGCATGCGACTGCCATGATTACTCAAGTCTAAGCACTAATCCTGTACTATTGGAGTCGGGAATTCAAGTCATACTGATCAAGCCTCCAATGCTTCCATATGATGATTCCCACGAGTCAGTTCAATCAGTTCAACCTTGTCAATTAGTCCATTACAATTGCATAGACATCTCATGTCTGTCACCGATCAAATACGACACTCATCCAATGAATGCAATACTTGGTACAAGTCTCTATAGGACTCTCGATGCCCCGTTTCGAGGTCTCGACTTGGAACGTCTCAAACCAACCCTTAGAAGTTGGTTTCATAGCTGTCATCTAATGCTCAGCCTAACTACATGGGTTATTCAATATGTCTGTGGGAATTTGTTGTGACGTTAAAATACCATTCAACGTAAATAGTAAGCACAACAAACACATGGTTCCACAGATGAATGCTTACTACATTCATCAAAATAATATCACATTAATAAAAATTGTTAAATGGTTGCCAAAACCGGAAATTCAATTGGCTTTATGTTCACCATTTCTAACAATACTGATAGCTAAGTTTACTTAATTGCCTTTCCAGTAATGGCCCAACCACTCCTTAGCTTTAAGACTACATCACTTAACATTCTATTCCTTTTCATTTCTACAAACTATTTGAAGAAATACGTTTTGAGAGCAAGTGTCCAACACTTGGAAAAAAGAACAGTAATCATGTTTGCTCAAAAAATGCCATAGTTGGGTGAAGGGGAGTTCACGATACTCCCTTTTCAATGCCCTTTGACAATTTTATGCAAACATCCCAAGCAAATTTTGACTG